>NC_067158.1:11354408-11728819 GCF_903995435.1 Acomys russatus | reverse complement strand
CTCGCCCCCGCACCCCGTTTTCTCTTATTGGATAGCAAGCATTCTTCCCTGAGATGTTTAATAGTTACTTATAACTGATTAATGATACTTTTCTTTAAAAAAAAAAAAAGATATATCTTATTTCTTGCATATGAGTGCTTTATCTGCAGAAGAGGGCATCAGATCTCATTATAGATGGTTGTGAGCCACCATGGGGTTGCTGGGAATTGAACTCAGGACCTCTGGAAGTGCAGACAGTGCTCTTAACCACTGAGCCATCTCTCCAGCCCCTAATGATACTTTTCTGATCAAAGCCCTTCCAAGGTTCTAGAGGAAAAGCCTTCACTTCCTTGTCTTGGTCTCTTTGGTACTGCAGTCCCTCCCCACACTCACCTCCCATCTTAGAGCCCTCTCCTACTCCACACTCACTAAGTTCCCTTCACCTGTGAAGGTCCAGGGCATCTCTTATCCCTGGTCTTCACTGTGCGGTTTCTTGCTGTTGTTTTAATTATATTTATTGACTCCTGTGCATACAGGCGCTGTACCTGCACGCAGGCTTGTACGCATACCATGTGTGTGTGCGGCTGGTACCTAGGGAGGCCAGAAGAGGATGTCCGCTCCCCCAGAACTGGAATTACAGATGCCGTGTGGGTGCTGGGAATTGAACGCAGAGTCTCTGGAAGAGAAGCAAGCGCTCTTAACCTCTAAGCCATCTCTCCAGCCCCATGCATTGTTTTCTGTGTGTCTTGAGGCAGAGTATTGCTGGCTCTCAGGCTGACCTTGAACTTGTGTTTCCCCTGCCTCAGCCTTCAGAGTGCTGAGATGATAGGAATGCGCCACCACAAGCAGCTCCCACTCTTGGCTTCATTATCTAAGGTGCCTTGTTCCCTCTAGTGCCACTGAATGCTAGTTATAGCTGCAGAGAGATGTGTGTGCTAACGGGCTCTCTGTCGCTGCCACAAACGCCATGACCAAAGGCAGCTTGGGAAGGAAAGGGTTTACTTGGCTTACATGTCCCTCTCACACTGATCACTGAGGGAAGTCGGAGCAGACACTTCAGCAGGAGCCAAGGCGGGAGCCTTGGAATACTGATTGGCTTGCTCAGTCTGACTTCTTACACACCTCAGGACCACCTGCCCAGGGGTGGCCCTGCCCGCAGTGAACTGGACCCTTCCACACCAATTATTAACCAAGAGCACACACCCACAGACCCGACCACGGTGCAATCTCATAGGGGAATTCCTTCAACTGAGGGTCTGTCTTCTCGGATGACTCTAGTTTGTGCTGCATTTACAAAAGTCAGCTTGACACACAAATACTTCACTGCAATTCATACCCTGCTCATTTATTTCCACAAGAGCTCATGTTAATATAACAAATACAATTCTTGTTGTTGTTGTTGTTTGTTTGTTTCCGAGACAGGGTTTCTCTGTGTAGCCCTGGCTGTCGTGGACTCACTTTGTAGACCAGGCTGGCCTCGAACTCACAGCAATCCACCTGCCTCTGCCTCCCAAGTGCTGGGATCAAAGGCATGCACATTCCTTCAGGGGTCAGCACACAGATGCTGTGGTCCTGGGCTGCATGTCAAGCTGGTAACCAAATTCATAGTATGCAAAAGCCTTCCACAGCGCAACAGTGTTGGAAGCCGAAAGGGGAGGGTCATGGAAAGCAGCTGAGTCTTAGCACTGTGAGAGCCCAGAGAGGCCATCAGTGAAGGTCCAGCTTCAGCTGCAGTAGAGACCTCAGAGCTGAAGAGGTCATGGAGAGACGCTAAGGCTTGGTACCACATGGCAGGGTTGGAGTTCCTCTTGCAGAGACGCCAGGACTTCCTTAGCGTTTAACCTCAGTTAGAGTAGAGACCCCAGGACACTGGAGGTTCCAGTTCTGTGATAAGACCACTACAAGTAACGACAGGTGTGCGATAGAGCTGGCTTGAGCCTATTGACAAACAGTGAGTGTAGAACCCAGAAGATAATAAGTAAGTCCCAGATGTTGGACACTGAGCTGTTTACACTGTGGAATTTTGGTTTTGCCAGGTGGATCATTGTGAGTTCAAGGCCACCCCAGTCTACAGAGTGAGTCCAGGACAGCCAAGGCTACACTGTCTCGAAAAACAAAAAACAATTAAACAAACCAAAAACAACAACAACAACAAAAAGATGCATAGAGGGATAAAGAAGCCCAATTGAGGATAGAAGAACATCGGAGTGATGGAGCCACACACTAAGGATCCCTGGCAGCCACTACAAGCTGGGGAGGAAGGGTCGTTCTCTGCTCTGGAGGGAGTGCGGCCCTCCTGACACCTTGTTTTAGACTGTCTGTCCTCTAAACTGTGAGAGAATGAAATTCTGTTGTTTAAAGCCACCAAGTTTGTGGTACTGTCCCAACACAACCCTGAGAAATTATCCTGGGTAGCCAGGTGGGGCGGGGAGTTCTATAACTCCAGGATTCACGAAGTGGAGGCAGAAAGATCATGAGACCATGTTAAAACACAGAAGAAAAGAGAAAGAAGGAGGCGATGGAAGGAAAGAAGGCAAGGAGAGAGAAAGGGGAGGCAGAAGGATAAGAACCTGGGCTTGTAGGCCAGTGGGTAGAGAGCTGGAGGGATGGAGAAGCCAAAGAGGACTGCGGGGTGGATCCTGTTTAAACTTGCCGCCAAGAGTGGGGCTGTCCCCCTGCTGGCCCCGATGCCACAGACATGGCAGAGTAAGGGGTGGTATGCGTGGCAGGGCCAAGCTGAAATGAGCCATGACTCTCAGTGTCCTGGGACACTTCTGGATGTCTTATTAGGGAAGGGAGAGGGGAGAGGGGGCTTAGGGAGGCCCTGGGAACACAGGGTGGCAGAGAAGCAGAGGTGTTAGGCTGGGCTGGAGGGAGCCCTTGGAGTTGCAGTGTTCTCCTGGAAGAAAGAAAAGGGGAGGATTGTAGAGACCAAGGCACCAGAGATCTGGAGGGTGCATGGTTTCCTGGTGACCCCAAAGTGAAGCCAACTAATGTCAAAGAGAAAGTAACGCATGGCTACATGCAAGGTCAAGGGGCAACAGGGCAACCGTAGGTGCCAGCAGGCTAAAGGACAATTCCGGGAGAGGGCAGTGGGAGGACTCCTGTGTCTTTTGGGTGGCTTTGATCTCTGAGCTACTTTGGCCCGGGACAGAGCCTTGGGTACCAATGGGGTCGTGTCTGTTTAAACAAAATTAAACACTGGAGGTAAATCATTAACTTGTGGAAGAAACAGACAGGTATAAACCACATCTCCAGTACCAGGGGTTTAGATCTGTTTACCAGCTCATCATTCCTAAGTCAAAGCAAGTGTCTCCTGAGCACCCTCTACAGTCAGGCCTCAGCGACGGGTACCATGGGAACAGACCATAGTGTCAATTACAATCTACCCTGTGCTCAGAGCTCTCTCACCGTGAACACCCAGCTGCCAGGCCCAGCCCAGCCCGCATCTCCTGTAACCTCCTTGTGTAATCCTCATGCTGGCCCTCTGAGGTAGGGCAAGGATCGTATGCATTTTCCAGGCAAGGAAACAAGCCCAGAGACGGAGAGCAATTTGTTTCGGTCACACAGCTTGTCATGAAGGGAGGAAAAAAAAGCAGGAGTTTCTTTGATCTTTTATGCATTTTGACCTGCGACTTTCCCCCAAACGGGGGTCTGGGGTGAGGAGAGGGTAGGGGGTAGGGATGGAAGACGTTGTTAGAGCAAATATGGCAATATAATGGCGGGAAACACACCTGGGTCTCTCAAATAACGGACAGGGTCAGCAAAGCTCTGGAAGGCAAGGCAGCAACCCTCTTTATTCATTTATTTTTATTACTTTCAAATTTTGTGTGTACAGACACGCTCTTGTGCATGCAGTATTCGCGGAGGCCAGAAGAGGGCGTCAGATCCCCTGGAATTAGCGTTACAGGTGATTGTGAGGTGCCTGACTTGGGTACTGGAACATTATGATCTCAGGTCCTCTGGAAGAGCAGCCAGTGCTCTTAACCATCTCTCCAGCCCTCCCTGTCTTTTCTGGGACCCCATAGCCTCCTAACCCCACTTCTCACTGGGCGGTTCATTCTACTCTTCCCTCTGCTTGAGGCTTAAGAGCAAGGGTTCCACCATGAGATCTGCGTGCAGTCTCGACTTCGCCCCTATGTAGCTCAGTTACTTCTGTGGAGCCCACTTCCCGTTCTTCTCCAACTATAAAGCGGGAATACTACATGCCTCGGGTAGAGATCAAAGGAGGAAACCTGTGCCAAGCACTTGGCCCAGTGCCTGGCACACAATAAATACTCAGTAAACACAAGCTGTTATCATCTCAATGCCGAGGAAACTGCCTCCTCAGTCTTCCTGGCCCCCGCACCAATTTGCATGTAGCCGTGGTCTGATTTCTTCAGCTGGGGAGGCAACTACAGCAAGGGGGAGAGAGGCGCGGTCACGTCGTGCACACAGCGTCCGGTGCCTGTGGACACGCGGAAAGCTGGGTGAAGACGCTGAGCAAACTAGTCAGAGGTTTCTATTACAGACATTTCAACGCCAGGGCCTGACGATCGGAAAACTGGTTTGCCAGCCTTTCCCGGTCTTTTCATTGTAAGCCTTTGGGGCATGCCAGGAGGACAGCCTGCGGAGGTGCGTTTGGGGGAGCTGCTGTGTGTTTGAGAGGGGTGCGGGGCGTACAAAGGAGGCTAGGAGGGCGGTATGGGGTCCAATCAAGGAAAACGTTTGACTGTTAAGACTTACATTTTTATCACACACTCAAGAGTCAGTCACTCACTTAGCAAACATTTATTGTGTGCCAACTGTATTTGAGGCATTTTGCCAGGAATTAGCTATAGAAGCAAAAGGCACAGTCCTTGTCCTCAGGAGAGGTGGCCTAGGAGGAGGGAATGCAAATGGCTTGTGCTGCACAGCAGCTTGTAAGTGGGTTCAAGGGGCCAGAACCACGGCTTAGGCATCTGTCCACCCTGGGGTGGGGAGCCAGGGCCTGTCAGGGGAGTTGATCCCTCATCTGTTGTTGCCTTTGTGGGTTTTCTGTGCTTAGGACCCCTGTCCAGCGCTTTTTAAGCATGAACAATCTGCCAGAATTAGTCCCCAGGCACCAAGGAAAAGGATGTTAAATCTGGTCAATCAGGAGGTGCCTTCCCTTGGGCCATGGTGATTGGTTTACTAAGGTGTCCGTCAAGCAAGTCTGCCCAATGACAGTCAAGTGATGCCTAGGGCAGGCACCAGGAGGAAAGTAGCTCTTTTCTTGGGCATGGTGGACAACATGGGAGACTTGCTTCTGAAGGGAGGGGACACCAGCAGGCTGTGGTGGCGCACACCTTTAATCCTAGCACTCGGGAAGCAGAGGCCGGTGGGCCACTGTGAGTTCGAGGCCAGCCTGGACTACAAAGTGCGTCCCCAGGACAGCCAAGACTACACAGAGAAACCTTGTTTCTTTCTTTTCTTTTTTCTTTTTCTTTTTTTTTTTTTTCTTTTTTTTTTTCTTTTTTTTTTTTTTTTTTGGTGTTTCAAGACAGGGTTTAAAGGCGTGTGCCACCACGCCCGGCAAGAAACCCTGTTTCAAAAAACAAAAATCAAAACAAACAAAAACCAACCAAACAAAAGAAAAGCGTTATATTATAATGAATTATATTCCCCTCTCAGTAGAATATTGCAAATATTTGTTCATATTTTCTTTGTAGTTAAGGGAAATAGCCACACAGTTATACTTATGCAATTTAAATATATACTTTATTTATTTTATGTATATGAGTGTTCTATTTGCATGTACACCTCCATGCCAGAGGAGGGCATTAAAGGGTATTATAGATGGTTGTGAGCCACCGTGTGGTTGCTGGGAATTGAACTTAGGATTTCTGGAAGAGCATACATTGCTATTAACCGCTGAGCCATCTCTGAAGCCATACACAATTTTTTTTTTTTAATGCAATCTTTAAATTTGACAACGTAGAGCAGAAAGCAGTTTTATCTACCAGGTTGTTACTGAGCCAATTTTAAAGAAGGCCTTGATTGGTCCTGCTTTGGTCACGTGCTCACTGTTGACCCACCCAATATGGCTATTCTGAGTCACGTGCTCATCTGACTTTTTTGTTGTTGTTGTCCTTGTTTTGTTTTGTTTTTCCAGAGACGGGTTTTCTCTGTCCTGGAACTCCCGTTGTAGACTAGGCTGGCCTCGAACTCACAGAGACCCGCCTGCCTCTGTCTCCCGAGTGCTGGGATTAAAGCTGCGTGTCACCATCAGAGAAAACCTATGAATTCTCTAAGCCTTGTGTTTGTGGACCAGGGCGCGGAGTAGATAAGTTACGTTGGTTTTGTCCTCCCCCGCAGGCCGATGTGTTCTAGGCACGGTATGGAGTGCACATTTCCACACTATGGTCCAGATGCCCTCCTCTCCGGTTACAGGCGGTCTATTCAGCCATCCTGTTTTATACAGTTGGACAAAACCAAGCAGGCAGCCTTTATTTCCTCTGGTTCCTTTTCCTTTTCCCTTTCCTAATAGAGGTTAAGCCACATAAAAGCAGCCTGGCTTGTCTCTCTTCAAAGGTGTAATGACTCCTCATCTGCCACCAGCCTTTCTTGGCCAAGTGGGCATGCAATTACACTTCCTCTTCAGTTACGTACCTGTGCCTCCTGCGTGAGGACTGCTACCCGCGGACACTCTGGCTCCTACACAGTGCGCTGTTGACGCGTCTCGGCTCCTGGAATTGCTTCTTCCTCTATCAGCACAGCCCAGACAGTCTTTATTCCTTGGTGCAGTCCCTATCTCTGTGTCTTTTGAGCCACAATTGGCCTGTAAAATCTCCAAAAAAAAATCAATTGCGAAACTTTACTTTCTTGGGCTGGACAGATGGCTCAGTGGTTAAGAGCAGTGTCTGCTCTTCTAAAGGACCCAGGTTCAATTTCCAGAACCCACACAGCAGGTCCGAACTGTCTGTAACTTCAGTTCCAGGTGATCTGATACCCTCATACCAATGCACGTAAAATTAAATAGATTATTAAAAAAAAAAAAAAACCAACCACAACAACTTTATTTTCTTTTTTTCTTATTTTTTCCTCCTTCCTTTCTCCTCCTTCTCTTTCTTAGTCTTCCTTCTTCTGAAGAAATCAGAAGAGCTGAGCGTCCTGGGACTACAACCCACGTAGCAACTAGCTGCCAGGGTAACCTTAAAACGGCCAGGCATTCCCCAGGCGGCCACTCCCAGGGGAGTTTCTGTTTGAAGCCCCATCTTCCTTTGCTGTAGCATTTGCCGGTTATTTTTGCTTACACCTGGCCCGCTTCACTCACTCACATCCCCTGGCTGGCCCCTGCAGCATTATTTGAGTTTTGTGACTTCTGGTTGGGTGGCCATTGCAAATCAGGGGCAGGTTGGAGCAGCGTTGAAACCACCGATGAGTCTGGGCCTAGATTGGCCTTCTGCCTCAAGGCTCAGAGGAGACAGAGATTGA
The DNA here is from genome assembly GCF_903995435.1 of Acomys russatus. Lineage (NCBI taxonomy): Eukaryota > Metazoa > Chordata > Mammalia > Rodentia > Muridae > Acomys > Acomys russatus. The sequence continues at coordinate 11,721,406 of NC_067158.1, read as the reverse complement.
TGATGGTCATCAAAGGCAGGGAGAGACGCTTCTAAGGGGTTTGAAAGAACTGCCGCTACTTGTCTGTATAACCACTATTGTACCTTTCAAGAGAATTATATGATGTTTAAATACAATAAAAGAAGTTTCCAGAAATAGACATAAGTGCTGTGGAAGAATGCTAGCATAGCTTAAATCTGAATTGCCTAAAAGAAGCAGGATAAGATTCAAAGTCTTAAAACCATTTTGCAAAATAGTTAATGTGCACTTATAGTTTATGGACATCTTTTATTGACTTCTTTGTCTCATAAGTAATAAATGTTTGCAGAAGTAAGGAAGGCAAAAGGGGGAAAAAGCAGGAAAGTGATTGAACACAGAGACTGGCTAATACCACCATAAATTTAACCTTTGTTTTTAAATTATTATTGAAAATAAAAGCGTAGGCAGTCCCGTGTGCCCACCGTGAGGCGTCTCCCAATTGATGACGTTTTCTTCTGTAACTACAGGCCGGTCCCATTTATCTTCTGGTGGCTTCATGTGGAAAACCTTATTGCTTTCCAATAAAGTTTATTGAATGAATGTGTTTGCAGATAGAAAAGGAATGTTATCACTTGTTGGTTTAGCAGATTACTCTCTTCATTTATTTTTCTATTTTTGAGAAGGTAATAAATATAATGCACAGGGAGTAAAATTCAAACAGGTCTTAGTCATCCATGGGAAACCGTTTGTTTATTTATTCTTAAAGACTTATTGGGTTTGGAGAGAAAGCTGAGTGCCTAAGGGAACGCACTACACTTGCAGTCGACCCGAATTCTGTTCCCAGTACCCGGGTCTGGAGACTCACAACCGCCTGCACATCCAGCTTCAGAGGACCAACTCCTCTTACTTCCAATGGCACGTGACACACAGGTGTGTATACTTAATTAAAAATAATACCTTTTTCTTTTTGTTTCTGTTTTTCGAGACAGGGTTTCTCTGTGTAGCCCTGGCTGTCCTGGACTCACCTTGTAGAACAGGCTGGCCTCGAACTCACAGAGGTCCCCCCTGCTTCTGCCTCCGAGTGCTGGGATTAAAGTCATGTACCACCACCACCACCCAGGTAAAATAGTACATCTTTTAAAAAGATGTAGTTGTTTATTATTTTATGTGTATAAGTGTTTTGCCTGCGTATCTGATGCCTACGGTAAGGAGAAGGCGTTGATACCCTGGGGAGTGGGGTTAGGGGTGGTTGTGCCCATGTGGCCACTGGGATCTGTACCTGGAGCCTCAACAAGTGCTCCTAACCGTGGAGGCAACTCTCGAATCCCCATTTATTTACTATATCTCCTTCTAGGCAAATATATGTGGATCTGTTTTCCCGTATCCATGCCCTTTTCTGTTATAGCATCTTTTTTTTTTTTTCCCTACTTAGCAGGAAATTTTGCAATAAAGTCATATTTTACACATATACTTATTGCACACACAAGGATGTGTGCATATACATACTTTCCCTCACTTATCAGTGTATGTTTGAAAGTATCCTGTACAAGTTCAGGTTTTGAGTTAGCATACAAAGCGATGAGTTTCCTATGTATTCCATGCCTGCGTGTCACTAGGCTTTCTTTTTCGTCCTCACTCTCTATTGCCCTGTCCTGAATGTCTTCTTCAGTTTTTTTTTTTTTTGGTTTTTGTTTATATTTTGAGACAGGGGGGTTTCTCTGTAATATAGCCTTGGCTGTCCTGGACTTGTTTCGTAAACCAGGCTGGCCTCAAACTCACAGAGATCCACCTGCCTCTACCTCCCCAAGTTCTGGGATTACTTGTGTGCTCCACCATGCCTGGCTCCAAATGTCTTCTTTTAAATAGTTGTTTAATGTGTGCCCTGTTGTAGAGTAAGTGGATGCGCTGTTTGTGATAGACAGACACTAAAAATGTTTCCAGCAGCTGGGCAACAGCTCCCAGCTAGGATGGTTTATGGGATGTACCATGTGTGATGCCCATGGGTCACGTTTTTGTTCCTGACTTTTTTTTTAAAGATTTATTTATTTATTATGTATACAGGGTTTTTTCCTGCATGTGCACCTGCAGGCCAGAAGAGGGCACCAGATCTCATTATAGACGGTTGTGAGCCACCATGTGCTTGCTGGGGATTGAACACAGGACCTTTGAAAGAGTAGCCAATGCTCTTAACCTCTCAGCCATCTCTCTAGTCCCTTACCTGTCATTTGATCCAGCTTGTTGATACCATCCTTGTCCTTAGTTCAAAGGTTTTTGTTTTCCTTGTTTATTTGAAATTAACTTTCTTTAAAAAAAAAAAAAGATGTATTATTTTTGTTTATGTGTATATTTGTGTGTGGGGAGGTATGTTATGCACACATGTACCTATGGAGACCGAAAGAAGTCATTAGATTCCCTGAAACTACAGTTATAGGTGCTCGTGCACCACCCACAGTGTGGTTCTGAGAGCTGAATTCTTTTTTCTTTTTTTCCTCCTCACTTATTTTATTATTTTTTTATTAATTTATTCAGGTTACATCTAAATTTTTACCCCCTTGCTTGTCTCTTCCCATTCCTCCCCTCCCTCTCTCTTTCACCCTATTCACATCCCCTAGGTCTGTGACAGAAGGGGACCCCCTCCCCCACCATATAGTCACAGCCTATCAAGTCTCATGTTGGTAGCCTTCCTATCCTTTTTCTGAGTGCCACCAGGGCTCCCCACCAAGCTGAATTCTTATCCTCTGCAAGACCAGCGAAATGCTCTTAGCCACTGAGTCAGCAGGAATCCTTAAGTCAGTGGTGGCTGGATTTCCCCGTGATCTGGGGCTTGAACACAGGACCTCGTGCATGCTTGTGAAGCACTCTGCCACTAAGCTACATCTCACAGCGGCTGAAGTTACTTTCTATCTCTCCTTTCTGCCTGCCAACTTTTGGTAAAACTTGGTTAATACCTCAGTTTCTAAGTAACTTTGGCTCTTTGAGAGGCAGATCATGGTTTGTTGGTTTTGGTTTGGTTTGGTTTTGATTTTTTGAACTCTCCTAGATTCACTTAGTAGATCAGGCTAGCTTTGAACTCACAGTGATCCACCTGCCTCTGCATCCCAGAGTGTTTGGGTTGTGCCAGGCAGGGTGGCGCATGCCTGTAATCCCAGTGCTCTGGGAGGCAGAGGCAGGTGGATCTCTGTGTTCGAGGCCAGCCTGGTCTACAAAGCAAGTCCAGGATAGGCAAGACTGCACACAGAAACCCTGTCTCCAGCTGGGCAGTGGTGGCGCATGCCTTTAATCCCAGCACTTGGGAGGCAGAGGCAGGTGGATCGCTGTGAGTTCGAGGCCAGCCTGGTCTACAAAGTGAGTCCAGGACAGCCAAGGCTACACAGAGAAACCCTGTCTCTAAAAAAGAAAGAAAGAAAGAAACCCTGTCTCAAAAAAACAAAGCAACCCCCCGCACCCCAAGAACCAGAGTGCTGGGTTTACAGCCATACACCACCATGCCAAGGCTGATCATGTTATTTCTATGTTGCTAGCCTGTGTTTTACTGATCATATCTTGAAGTAGAGTTTAAACAAACAAAGCCAACCAGGTATGGTCGCACACACCTGCAATCCCAGTACTCAGGAGGCTGAGGCAGGAGGATGGCTAAGAGACAGGGGCCAGCTTGGGTCACACAGAGAGACCCTATTGGAGAAAACCGAATACAAATAAAAAAAACTATACATTTATTTATTTACTTGCGTATGCTTGTGTGGAAGATGAAGGATACCTTGTGGGAGTTGGTTCCTTCTCTCTAGCACGTGGCTTCTAGGGAAGGAACCCAGGTCACCCAGCTTGACGGCAAGCACCTCTATCCCCAGAGTCACCTCACTGGTCGCAAACTAGTTTCTTTTCTGACCCTTGTCTGTGTCATCGTTGCCACTAAAGATCTTGAAGAGAAGTTCTGCTGTTCTTCTTCATATTCACAGTTTATTTTGGTCCCACGGAAGCCCGGTGCTCCTGGGCAGCTGTTGACAAGCTGTCCGAAGACTGGGAGGAGTATGTGCTGATGAGCTTATCACTCTATCACTTAGTCATTAATTCAGGCAAGAAATATTTATTGAGTGCCTAATCTGGGCCAGGTGGCTAGATGAGACAAAGGTCCTTGCTATGATAGCTTTTCTTTCTGTGGCATGTGTGTATGCAGGCCCAGAGGACAGACAAAAATAAATAAGCCAAGTATTTAGTATGGTGAATGATAAATGCTGTGAGGTGAGAGGAAGCAGACCAAGGGAGGCTGGGAATACTAGTAAGGGGAAATGCTACAGTTTCGATAGAGTAGTGAGGATAGGCCATTAGTGAGGGAGTGGGATTTGAACCAAGACTTCAAAGAGCACAAGATACTCAACATAGCATTCACTCTGTGTGTGTTTGATGAAAAGATTGCTGAGAGCTGACTTTTCTTTTCTTTCTTTTTTTTTTTTTTAAAGAAGACTTACTTTAATGGGTGTTTTGCTTACGTGTGTGTCTGTGCAACACATCCGGGCAGTGTCCTTAGGACCATAAGAGGGTGTTGGATTCCCATACAGAGGGATGTGAGACGTCATGTGGGTGTTGGGGACTGAACTTAGATCCTGTCTTAACCATCTCTCCTGCCCCAAGGCTTTGTTTTTGTTTGAGAAAGGGTCTTACTGTGTAGCTCTCCTGGCCTGAAACACACGCTGTAGACCAGGCTGGCCTTGAACTCATAGATCCACCTGCCTCTGCCTCCCCAGTGCTGGGATTAAAGGAGTGCTCTACCACATCAAGTACACAAAGGCTTTAAATTTCAACACCTGTATTGAGATGTAATCCATACACTCTAAAATACACCCTTTGAAATGTACACTTTGGTGGGTTTCAGATATTTATAAGGAATATAGCCAGGCGGTGGCGCACACCTTTAATTCCAGCACTTGGGAGGCAGAGGCAGGCAGATCGCTGTGAGTTCGAGGCCAGCCTGGTCTACAAAACGAGTCCAGGACAGCCAAGGCTAACACAGAGAGGCCCTGTCTTGAAAAATCAAAACTAAAAAACAACAACAAAATAATATAATCGGCATCATCTAATTACAAGAATATTTTTATTACGCTTAAGAGAAATCCATTAGCAGCCACACTATACCCAATCCTATTTCCAGCTCAGCATCTGGCAACCACTAACCTTTCCATCTCTTCAGATTCTTGGCATTTCATACAAATGGAAACGCTATATGCCTCACTTAGTACATTTTTGTGTTTCATCCATTCAATATGCAGTATTTTATTGTAGCCTTGATTTTTGTCATTTAAATGCAATTGAAGATTGAAACGTTGCCATGTTACAAAAATACGATTCTGTTGTTCAGATAGACTATATTTGCTCATTCATTTGTCAGTTGTATTACAATGCCATGCATAGGTGTAGGCTCAGTTTTCTTAACAATTATACTGTATTATGAACTCACTAACAGCGTACCTCACTTACAACCCGACTAACCCAAACAACAGGAAAAGAAGATTAAAGAACACAATAATGAAACCTTAAGGATATCAGGATATCAGTTCCGAGGAACGGTTCTCCTGGTGTAGTCAGCAGGACCTCAGCAAACCAGCAATTCAATCAAGGTTGCTGCTGGAACCTGGAACAGCAGCTGAGGCCCACAGCCTCAGCAGGAGCCCAAAGAAGCATCTCTGGAAGTGTTGATGAACAGCCAAAACAATCCCAAGTCTTTTCTCAAGCCTCTTGTTTTGTGTGTGTGTGTATCCAAAACATGTGTGTGTGTATCCTCTCAGAGTCTCTACTAGGATGTTTTCAGCTGGCAACATCCAAGTTTCCCCACCAAGTGGTTCAACTTCTAAGTAGAAAAACATCCTGCTCTCTCCCAAGTCTGTTCCCCATCCCACACTTGGGATCAACAGAAAAACGTTTATCTTTCCTACACATAGGCTGTAGTAATTGCCCTCCCCTTAAAGACTGGGTTGTGCATTGGTGGGTGAATTAAGAATCCTTGGAACTGATAGTGCTCCCATCCGCTCTCCCGTGCAGTGTGCACTGGTTAAGCTTGGCTTGGGGAAACGAATGACTCCTTGCTTTGTCAGGTTCCTTCTGTGCAGAAGCTTTGGGTGGCCCAAATACGGTAACACAGTTCTGTGAATTTCTTTTCAATTGTATTTTCTATTCAACACGTTGGCAAAACATTCCTTTTCGGTTTAAACTGTAACCTCCAGGAGTTGATTACTCAAGGAAACTCTCAATGGCTTTTCTTTTTTGTCTTAATATTTTGGGTGTGGTAGCAAGTAGAAGCAGATCACCCTAACCAAATATTTGCAAATATTTAAACAAGGCCATTCAGGTCAGGAAGGGAAGACTGACTGAGGAGGCAGAAATTGAATGTGGCTTTTAAAGGATTTCATTCTCATAGACTTGCTGAGGAAGGAAAAGCCTGTTCCAATAAGGGAAAAGGAATTAAAAGTTTATCTTCTGGGTGACTGGGAACGTCTGGGTTCAGAGCACGTGTGTTTGGTATGTTTGGCAGCCTAGCAGTCTGTGCATTAAGCGTATTGGACTCTTCAGCCCTTCTGCACGTGGTGAGAGACTCAAAATGTTTCAGAATTTCTTTTGAAGGGGGTGTTAAGAGATTATCTCCAGGGCTGCAGAAAGGTGAACTCCATTAGAATCGAGATAACTTCTTCGAGTTCTCTGCCACCTGTCCTCACTCCTTTGGTTGAGGGTAACTGTCTAAGCGACACCCACGCAAGAACTGGATGTGTCCCGGCGGGATGCAAAACGCCGGTGACGGCCAGGGGCCTTTCGCGTTCCATGGAAGTGGTGAAGGCGAGCACCGAGCGCGAGTGGCCAGTAGCGCCAGATGTAGCATCCTTCCAAGGAAAGACCAGGCCTTCCACGCCCCGATGGTGAGGTATCCCGCACTAGAGCAGGGCGCGCCGAGCGGGCGAATCGCCCGGGAACAGGTTGAGGACCTTACGCCTTACTTAACTCCTGCAACTGCCAGGAGAAATGTCCGCCGCGGAGGGCGGAGCACGGATGAGGGGGCGGAGCGAGGAGCAAAGGGCGTGGCCCAGAGGACGACCGGGGAGGAGCAAGGGTGGAGGGGCGTGGCTCAGACTGTGAGTCGGGGCGGGACTCAGTCGGTGGGGCGGTGCGGGCGAGGCCCCGGGGCCCCGCCTCTCGCCGCAGGCGCGCCCGCCCCGCCTACCCGCTCCCCTCAGAGGTGGCCGCGGTGGAGCGCGGGGAGGGAGGGGAGAGCGGGTCACGACGCTGCGGGGGCGGGGATAACCCCTCACGTGGAGCAGATGAAAGGGCCGCGGCGCGACGGCCCGGGGAGCGGAGCGGAGCCTGCGACCCACAAAGCCGCCGCCGCCGCGATGGTGCTGTGAGGCGACCGCCCGCGCTCGGTCCTCCGCCGGCCCGCGACTATGCCCGGCCGCGCCCGCCCTCCGCGCCCTCCCGCCGCAGGACCATGAGGCCACGCTCGGGCGGGCGCCCAGGGGCCCCGGGCCGCCGCCGCCGTCGCCTCCGCCGCGGCCCCCGCGGCCGTCGCCTGCCGCCGCCGCCGCCGCTGCCGCTGCTTCTCGGGTTGCTGCTGGCGGCCGCGGGGCCCGGCGCGGTGCGGGCCAAGGAGACGGCGTTCGTGGAGGTGGTGCTGTTCGAGTCGAGCCCGAGCGGCGACTACACCCACCCACACCACCGGCCTCACGGGCCGCTTCTCGAGGGCCGGGGCCATGCTCAGCGCCGAGGGCGAGATCGTGCAGGTAGCCACCCGGGCCCCGCGCTCCGTCGCCACAAGATGGCTCCGGGGGCTGCGCCCGCCGACCCCGCCGCGGGCTAGGGGGCGGGCGGGCGGGCGGGCGGGGGAGGGAGGCGCGGAGCCTGGCGGCAACCCTCCCGGGCGGGCGGGCGGGCTGGCGGGCGGGACGCGGCCTCCGGGGCACGGCGGCTGGGGCGAGCGCACGTGGGGGCTCGGCCTCCTCCGGTGGGTGCACCGCGCCGGGGTGGGGGTGGGGACGCTGGGCTGGGCATGGGCGCCGGGGCGGCACTCTGGAGTTGGCGGGACGTTTTTCCTCCCTCAGGTGAAAGTCCCGGGAACTACCTGTTGAATGCCAACTTTGCAAAGGCGAGAATTGAAGGGATGGAGCGCAGGCTTTGCTTTCCATCGAGGTTTGCTCTGTTTTCGGGGCGACCAGGTAGCCGGGGTGCACATCTTCAGGTTTCTTTTCGCTGGAATCTACTGCCAGCCTTACCTGGACATTAACCCTCTGGCAGGGCCCTGGACAGGCAGCAGCAGGAAGGGGGAGCAGGCGGAGCTGGCTGCGGAGTGGGAATTGGGGGTGCACTGTAGTGGCGGTGGAAGGCAGCCTTCGCTGTTGCGTGCCTCAGATTACAGGGGATGAGAGAGACCGCAGGCTCGCCCCTGGGTCAAGGACTAATAAAGAAGAGGCCTGCAAACCGGAGCCAGGGTCTCTCACTGACAGGGCCTCCACCTTGCTCTAAATGAAAAAAAAGTCTGCCTTCCAAAGGAAGCTGTCTCGGGAGAGCTCAAAGCTGTCCCCAGTCTTTGAGGAGGGACTCTCAACTCAAGTCTCTGCGGATGGATAGCTGCATAGATTTCCCGCTCCCTTGACCACGATTTTTATCAACTTGTTCTAGGGCCAGCGCACTTAGGGCTGCTAGCAGGCGCACCTCTGGAGGGGTGATTTGATACGGTTGGCTTGGCTTTGAGTCTTTTGGGACTGTAGAGGCCTGTAGTTTGGATCTTCAGTGCTTTGTACTTGGGTGTATTATGAAGAAAAAAGGGACTGTGTGGAATGACTCCATAGCCCCTGTGAGTGTAGACAGAAGGGTGAAGCTGCACCCAGGAGCTTTTGAGTTGCCAGTACTGTGTGACTCCTTAAAGGTGTGTGTCCTCCCACAGCTGGAGGAGGTCCTATGCCTGTGATTTAAAAAAAAAAAAGCATTGTTCTACGGTGCTCTTATTTCCCATCCCATCGATAGAAAGTGAAATTGACCGATTTCTGTGACTACAAATGTTGCTAAATGCTCTGGGGCTCCCCCCCCCCCCCCCCCACCTTATAACGTTAGTGTTACTGTCATTAACACAAGCTTTAGAGGGAATGCTTTGCTGAAGATACCTAAGTATTTCTATTGCATGCTTTAAGAATACTTTTGAGTCTTAAATCTTGCTTCTTGTGACTCCTTGTTTTTCTTTGAGGCTTTCACTGTTCCCTGATGGCTTTAGAAATGTTTGATTTACAGCCTTTGGTGGGGGTGGCAGCTGAGGGGGAGTATGTTTGAACGTGGCACTTCACTTTTTGAAGGAGACTTTTGAAGTTTGAGATTTTTATCTGCAGTGTTTAAACTTGAGCCATTCTCTGTGGTAGTTTGTCTGGCTAGCTATCCATTATGCATAGTGCTGTGCCTTGCAGATATTCGTGGCCTCACCATTTAATACAAAATTAGCAGTTTAAACACACCATTTGTAACTATTTTATCCTGACAAGTAGAGAGATAATGTGTGACTTTGGCAGAAGGACTCTGTTCTCTTGAAAAGTTTTTGAAGTGCTTATCTAACTCTTTTGTAGTCTACTAGGCTACCACCTCCCTTCCAAATTAAGTCAACAATCGCTAAGGGAAAAAAATGACTTAAATGGTATTTAATAAGTTTACCTGTTAAGTAATCACTAATGGTGTCCTTAATTCCCTTATAACTGCACTACTATTGATGGGCTTATCTGAGCTCTCTGAGTAAATGGTTAGTCCTTGGTACACTCTATAGTTTTAATAACTTTGTTGTGGTCGTCAGTGTGTTGAACTCTGTGTCCACAGACAAGCGCGGTGTGGCTTTCAGAACTGTGTGTGTGTACATAGGCTGGCATGCTTTTATTAGTTCTGTGACTGCTGCCAGACTGAAGGGACTGTTGTGGCTCCTGCCTACCAGCCCTGAAGTAAGTTTTATAAGGAAGGTCAGGGTTTTAGGACTGCTGAGCGTGAATACAACTAGAGTATGTGCATTAAGCGTGTAGAAGACACAAAGCCAGTTTTTAATCTCAGATTGATTGTGTTTTCTAAGTACTCACTGAAATTTTGAAAACCACCTTTTGTTTTATCACTTGAAAAACTTCATGATTTGCTCTTTAATGTGTCTTGGTCTTCCATTTTATTTTCTGATAACCAGAGCTAAATAGTAGCTTGTAGCATTGCTTTTGTTATTCCCAGCGTGGCTCTATACAATATTGTTTTTAATTGGGAAGAGGAGAAAAAAGCTGTTTGAAAAGTCCTCTTTAAACATTTTAAGAAATATTTTGTAGTACTGATTTTTCCCCCTATTACTTGCCAATGCGGTGGGGGGCAGGGGGGAGTAGAAAGAGAGCGTGTGTGTATACACAATAGATACCTTATGGTCAGCCCAGGGACTTCTAGTTAGAATACTTGTTCAGTCTTTTGCATTGGTTAGGGTAGGAGGAAGCCTGGATGAGTGTGTTTGTTTAGGAGTGGGGCTAGTAATTCAGACCTTGGTGTATTTTAGCTGTAAATAACTATCCCAAGGTCATTAGTTTAGTCTGTATGAAGACAGGGTTGTTTGTGTCGGTTTTGATTTTTTTTCTTTCTATTTTGGTATTTCCAGTTGTGAAAATTGTGACCAGACTATTTGGGTATGAAATTAGCTGCTTTTATTATCATGCAGCATTATAGCCTGTTTGCATTGAAGCAGGTCAGGCATACATAGAGTTAAGTGCTAGAAGAATTATACTTTAACTGTACTGTTGAAGTATGGACCTTTAAATAGCTTTTAGATGTACTGGTACATATTTCATCTTTAAACCAGTATGTTGATGTTAATGAAATTATTATCTGAAACTTTAAAACTTGGTGTGCAGTCCACATGGTTGGTTAAACTAAGGGGCCTGATTAAACACTGGCTAGTGGTGTGTAAATTGGTTAAACAAACAAGAAAATTTGCATTGCTAGAAATGAAAGACTTTTAAAGTGGAAATGCCTATTTCTCCCATTGAGGTCAAATAGTTATAAACACTGAGAAATTCATTTGTAGAAGGAATTAGAATGACTGGTTCTGTGCAATCTTAAAGTCAGTTACTCTGGCTCCCAGGTTAAATGGTTGATGGACTTCATGAAGAATTGAGGAAGTTCTGTTAGCTGTTAAAGAGTGAAAGGAGAGCTGCGTGATGATTAGATAGGCTGGGTAACTAAAGGTATCACAGGGAATAATTGTAGGAAGCTAATTCCTCTGCCTTGTTTCCCTGTCAGTGTGTTTTTACAGTTCAGCATTTGATCAAGCACTTTCTTTTCATCTCCATTTGAAGTTAACCTAATAGGCCTGCCTCCAAAAATTGACTTGGCCTAATAGAACAATTGCACGCTGACAGCTGACTTGGATTTACACAGAAGGGGCCTGCCGACCATCTTGTCAGATGGTCCTTTATAGGTTAAAAGCAAGCATTTCATTGTTTGGGGGTGGGGTGGGGGGAGGCTGGTAAATTCCTAGGATCTCTTCTCTGTTTTTATACCCTGAGATCTCATGGGAATTACCAGTAGTTCTGACTGACGATAAAGTAAGAGTGTGGAGGAAGCAGCCATGGCTCCATTGCTGCGCCTTTTTGTGAGTGCATGGGACCAAGCACATCACGCTTACTTATTTCATCCTTCCATTCAAAAAGAAATAGATACTAGGCCTGGAGAAATGGCTCAGGGGTTAAGAGCACTGGTTGCTCTTCCAGAGGACTCTGGTTCAAGTCCCAGCACTTACATGACAGCTCACAATTGTCTATAACTCCAGTTCCAGGAAATCTGGTACCCTCACACAGACATACATGCAGGCAAAATACCATATAGTACATGTAAAGTAAATGAATAAATAACTCATTAAAAGAAAGAATTAGATACTACTGTTTATGTTTTACAGAGGGAGAAACTAAGGCCAAGAGAGGCAAGTTTGTTTCTCTAACCTGATAGCTAGCAAATAATAAAGCCTGAACTGAAGCCAAGGCCTGTCCTTGTTAGGATTTTGGCATTTAATTCAAATCTAATTTCTCATAATTTGTATTGGAGTTCTTTCAGGCCTGTGACACCCCTCCCCAAATTATTCATACATTCTTGTGAATGGGTGTGTTCATTTTCCTGATAGCTTCTCAAGAGGAAAAGAGAAGTTCCATCTAGCACTCGTTTGTGACTGGCCCAGCACTAAGGATTTGAATAGAGGGCCCAAAAGATAGCTCAGTGGATAAAGGTGCTTGCTGTCCAGCTTAAGGAGCTAAATTTGAATTTTGAAACACACAAGGTAGAAGAGAACCAACTCCTGAAAGCTGTCTTGTGACTTCTGCCTAGACTCTGTGGCACACGTGCCCTTCCCATAAAGGTTTAAGAAAACAACAACAACAAAAAAGTTGAGTGAGGTAAATAGGTCATTCTGTCTGGTAGGAGTTGGAGGGAAGCCTGCAGCTTTGCAAACCTCCATTGAACATATTTATTTGATAGATATCTATCAAAACCCTGTCCTGTACAGAATAACGTTGCAGTACTGCAGTCTTCTGAGATAGGCTCATACACAGATAAGCAATAATCCTGCCCGGCTGAGTTTTGTTGTTTTTGTTTGTTTGTTTGTTTTCTGCACCGTCATGTTCATAGGCCTCTATATCTCAGCTGAATTCATGCATCTGTGTCCTGCTAGTTCTCTGTCATCCTTGGGAGAGGAACTCAGGAGGTTTTCTGCATTTAGATGAAGTGCAAGAAGAGATGGAAATGAAAGATTTGAGATAGCAAAGGGTTAGACATGTTTCTTTCTACCATTCATCACGAAGTGGAATAGCTGCTGGGGCCGGAAGGCTGCAGAGCAGCTCCTGCCTTCTGGTGGACCCAGATCTCAGGGAGACAAGTCTTCATAGTCGAAAGAACCAAATGTGTAGGCTAAGACATACAGCTCAGTGGTACAGAGCACTTGCCTACCATGAGCAAAGCCCTGGGTTTCATCCCCAGCAGTGGAAGAAAACAAAAGTACCAAATATAATGCTTTAATGCACTAGATTTTTTTTTTCTTTTGAGACAGGGGTTCTCTGTGTAGCCTTGACTGTCCTGGACTCGCTTTGGAGACCAGGCTGGCCTCGAACTCACAGCGATCCACCTGCCTCTGTCTCCCGAGTGCTGGGATTAAAGACGTGCACCATCACTGCCCAGCTTTAATGCAAAGCTAGAAAGGTGGAGTGCCTTGTTTGGGACCTATGGCAAGGGTAGGGACAACCATGATTAACATTTAATTCCTCCAGCTGCCAGGCTTAGAGCCTCTCTGTTCATACTGGTACCACTGGGAATTGTCTCATGGAAAAGCAAGTGCAAAAAATATAGCTTATGATTAAATAAGGAAAGCCAGACATTCTTTAGTTATATATTGAGTGTAAGCGTTGCTTTTCTCCTGGTTAACTTAAAATTTTCTTTTTAGTATTGTTCTCTGGCAAAGTTTTTAAAAGTAGCTATCAGGAAGCCAGGCAGTGATGGTACATGCCTTTAATCTCAGCAGAAACAGGTGGATATCTTGAGTTTGAGGCCAGCCTGGTCAATAGATTGAGTTCCAGGACAGTCAGAACTGCACAGAAAAACGCTGTCTCAAAAAACGAAATAAAACAAAAATGTGGCCACCAGGGACTGGGAAGATGGCTCAGTGGGTAAAGTGCCTCTAGTGTAAGCCTGGGGACCTGAGTTCAGATCCGCAGGACCCAGTGAGAAGCTGTGCAGGGGTACATGCTTGTGCTCTCTGTGCTGGAAAGGTTTGGGGTTGTTGGTCAGCCAGGCGAACTGAATCAACAAGCTCTAGGTTCAGGGAGAGACCCTGTTTCAAAAAATAAGATAGAGGGCAGCTGAGGAGGTACCCAACATTGACCTCTGGTACTCAAACTCACATCTAACATGTGTGCAACGCATACAGGAAGTAGCTACTAACGCAGCCCGGCACTGTGGCTTTGGGCGCACATCTCTTATTCCAAATACTTAGGGGACTAAGGCGGGAAGATCGCAGGAGTCAGTAGTCTCAGGCTAACCTGTACAGCATAGTGAGATATACAAAAGGCAACAAGAACAAGCAAGCCAGGTGCTGTGCTGCACCTGGGAGACAGGCAGGCAGAACTCTGTGAGTTCAAAGCCAGTCTGGTCTTCAAAGCAAGTCCAGGACAGCCAAGGCTACACAGAGAAACCCTGTCTTGGTGTGTGTGTGTGTGTGTGTGTGTGTGTGTGTGTGTGTGTGTGTGTGTGTGTGTGTGTGTGTGTGTGTGTGTGTGTGTAGGACAGCAAAACCCAAGCCAAACAAAATGTGTGCCATGTAAGTGCTTTGTTTTGATTTTAAAAGACATAATTGATGGCAGTTTTTACATTAGGAAGTCAGTAGCAAAGTGGTAAAGTCACCCGTGACAGTCACTGAGGAGGTCGGTAGCAGATCAGATTCAAACCCATCTTACTGCTGCTGAGACGTATTTTGTTTTCCTGAGGCTGCCTCACATGGCACTGTTTTGTGATAAGGTTGTATGGATTGATGTTGGAATTCAGATTTGGGTTTAAACTTAGAACCATTGGCTGAGAAATGTGTTTGTAATTTCAACTGAGAAAACCCCTTAGCAATCAGATAAATGTTTCTTTCTTGTCACTTTCCCCAGCTCCCACAATCAAAGAAAGCTCATTCCAACTTGTTTTTTCCTAGAGCCAGGATGCCAAGTTATGAAGACAGTGACTGAAGTATCTAGCTGTCTCTTGATGGCACTTACGCTGCTGTGGTCTGCTGGCAGGGCTGGAGTGGCTTGCTTTGCAGCCTGGCCTGTAGAAGGACGTCTGATGGGAGACACTCCTCCTTTCTGTGACTGACTTTTCAGAGCCATTCAGGAGTCAGAACCACTTTCTTCAGGGAGAGTATGTGCCATGTACATTGCCTGTTGATTAAAAGACTGCAAGAACCCGAGGCTGTGGACTGTCCCTGCTTTTTTTATTGGCAGAATTAAGCAGTGCCCTGTATTCACCAGACCCTGGACAGGGCCTATAGGGTACTGCGGGGTCTCTGGGAGAGTTTGGTTCTGGTGCTGAGTTTGGGCTAGGCAAGCCGTTGTATGGTACAGCATGGTATGTGGGATTTGAGCAATCTGGCCCTTTCCAACTAATTTTTACCTATCTTTGAGATTAATGCTGATAAACCTTTTGTGGAGAAGTGCCTTTGTACCCGTCTGACAGAAAGGTAGGAGGCAAAGAGTGGAGGCTCTTTGTTCTGTTTGTAGGCTGAACTAGATGTCTTAAAATCTTGCTTTTAGCAGCTCTGTTGACTTAACGATAGTGTGAAAAGAATAAGGTCAGCAGGCCCGTTGTGGTTCAAAGGAGAGCCTTTTATATTTATTACTCTTTTTTTTTGGTTTTTCGAGACAGGGTTTCTCTGTGTAGCCTTGGCCACCCTGGACTCACTTTGTAGACCAGGCTGGCCTCAAACTCACAGCGATCCGCCTGCCTCTGCCTCCCGAGTGCTGGGATTAAAGGCATGCACCACCACGCCCGGCATATTTATTACTCTTAAGACGTGTTGTAAGAGTTGATATTAATTCCCTTCTCTGTTCAGCATCCAGGGTGATATGGTTGTTTAGAAACTGAATATGTGAGTTGACTGGGTGGAAGTAAACTTTGATGGCATTAGAAGTCTGATGAGAAAATGTTGGAATGGTAACTTCTGGCCTCCTGAGGGCTGTTGCATTTTGAAACTGTAAGAGTAAGGATGGCTAGATTTTCAGTACATGTAAAGATCCCATCTGATCCCATAAGGGCTGATTGAAACACAGATTTTATGAGGCTGGGGGGGATGACTTAGTTGGTAAAGTGTTTGCCATGCAAGCACAAGGATCTGAGTTTGGATGCACGGCACCCACGTAAAAAGCTGGGTGCAATAGTTGTTTGTGTCTGTAATCCCAGTGCTGGCAAGGAGAGACAGGCAGATTCCTGGAGTTCACAGGCCAGCCTAGCTGAGTAGATGAAACCTTGTCTCCGAGAAAATGGAGAGTAACTGGGGAAGACACTATCCCAATGTTGACATCTGGCTTCCATATACTTGCACAAATTTAAGAACATGTACAAGTATCTATCACACACACAAAATAAAATTTTATTATAAAATACTTGAGAAATACAGAAAATTATGAAAAAGAAAAGCTTATGTATGTATTGGTTTCCCTATGAACTAATTGAGATTTTAAGGAAAATTGGAAAAGCATAGTGGTGATAGGCTTTTGTCTACTTTGAATATTTAATTGTTATTAAATATTCTGAAACAAGACAGGCGTGGTGGAGGCAGAGGCTGGTGGATCACTGTGAGTTCGAGGCCAGCCTGGTCTACAAAGAAAGTCTAGGACAGCCAAGGCTACACAGGGAAACCCTGTCTCGAAAAACAAAGCAACAACAAAAAATTCTGAAACATTTTCAGAGACCATGTCACAAATTACTGTTTTCTGTTATAAGTCATACTATCAGGGAGATCCTTAAGAGGTTCTTGCAGACATGTTCAGATTGCTCTGTAGAAGGCTTGTTTTAGTTTATACCTTACCAGTCAACATGTGTGGAGAACAGGAACCTTGTGGTACATATATGTTTCTTTAAAAGTAGTATAAATAAACCAGAACTTGGTAAGGAGGAAATCTGAATGTTCCTGTCGTTTAGTAAATAGCAAATGTGGCTCTTTTCCCTGTCGGCATTCTGAGAGTTAGCTGGTTCTGCATGAAGTCTGTGCTGTTGGTAGCCTCTGAGTGCTTCCCTCGCGGGTGTCTGTGAGCTTGATTCTGGAGCTGCAGGTCGCGCTCCTCTTGGGCAGGGGCAAGGTGTCTGTGCACTCCAAGTTGGCTGAGCTTGGAGGTTTGGAGACTACAGGATGCGGGAGCTTGGTGCTCAGTGGGTGCTGTTGGCTTGGGTGTTTTCTTCTAGGCCTGTTTATCATTGAGTAGCTCTCTGCTTATGAGCAGTGTGGGTTCAGTGAAGGCCAAAGGAATCTGACCTTGAATTCTAAGAGACACTTGGAATTGTCAGTTATTGGTAAGCAGATAGAGTCAAGCATCAGCCAGTCAGGGGTGTGTTTGTAAAGCAGATCTGTGGGCTGAAGCAACTTCTAGAAAAGTGGTTCCCCTTAAATGTCTAGAAATTGTACTAGCTCTTAGTGAGAACTGGCAACACCAGGTCATAGTCCCATAGTAGAAGACCAGCTCTTCTCTGAGTGGGTCGGAACCATCCAGTTCATAAGTCCCTATGAGTTGTCCAGCCTGTGATGGACTTCGTAAGCCCTTCTATCTCTGGAAGTTCTGAAGTTAAATTCTAAAGGTGTGTGTTACATTTCCATCACTGGACCCCAGGAACCCCATACTGTGTTCTTGGAGAAAGCCTCACTGGCCCTAATGTGACCAGAAGTATTCCTTTTCCCCGCAAAACCACTACCTACACCCCATAGCCAAGGCTGGCCTCAAACTCCTGATCCTCCCATCCCTAGTGCTGGTGCTACAGATGTCCTACCTTGAACTCAGAACATCCACCTGCCTCTGCCTCCCAAGTGCTGGGATTAAAGGCTAGTGCCACCAGGCCCGGCTGGAGTGAGTGCATGTGCATGGCCCCTCTCCTTCTCTCTCTCTCTTTCTCTTTTGGGACAGTCTTACTGTAAGTCAGGCTGGTCTCTAACTGGGACTTGCTATGTAGCAGAGGAGGACTTCAAATTCCTGACCTAGCTTTTTCCTCCCAACTATGGGGATTATAGGCATACCCACTATTTGTTTTGGATTATCTTTTTCCCCTCTACCTTTCCTTTCTTCCCTCCCACTTTTCTATCCTTATAGGACTGGGCATTTAACTGAGGACCTTAGCTCTACCATTAAGCTAAATTCTCAACCCATTATTGGAGTTCTGTGAGACTGAAATCTTGGAGCCATTTGGCCTGTTTGTAGGGATCTTCTTCCCCCATCCTCTGCTTAAAAAATAAGTAAATAAATAAAAGGCCTGCATGTATGTGGGCGCCTGGTGTCTTCTGAGTTTCAGAAGAGGGTATTAGGTCCCTTGGGACTGGTGCAGATGGCTACCAGCCACCGAGTGAGTTCTAGGAAATGAACCCTCTGTAAGAGCTGCCAGTGCTCCTAACTGCTCAGCCAGCGCTCCAGCCTTGTTTTTATTTTTATTTTTTTGAGTTTATGTCTTACTCTATAATCCACGCTGCCTTGGGATTTACAGTGTAGCTCAGGCTCACCTTAAACTCATAGCAGTCCTCCTGCTTCAGTCTCCCAAGTTCTGGGATCATAGACACGAGTCACCATGTTCAGGTTCTCCTTCCTCCCTCCCTCCCTTCCTTTTTTTCAGACAGAGTTTCTCTGTATAGCCTTGCCTATCCTGGATTTGTAGGCCAGGCTGGTCTTGAACTCACAGAGATCACCCTGCCTCTGCTTCCCTAGTGCTGGGTGGGATTAAAGGAGTGTGCCACCATACCCGGCCTAGTTTTGCTTTCTTTTAGTTACAAGAGATACACTAAAGTTGCCTTGTACATGTTATGACCCATTTCTCCTTTAGCATAAGGGAACTGTGAATAAAGGTTCAAGAGAGGTTGGGCTTAGGGCTCCCTTACAGTGTTCTTTCTTTCTTAGAACAGGGTTCTACTTTGGCTCAGTTCCAGGAAATCTCTAATGAGCCGGTAGCTTTAGGGTCCCTAGTGCACTTTGACTTGCATTGTCTTTATTCTTCTCTTCTGGGAGTGAATTCTGCTCAAGAAGTCATTCTACCATTTAAGGGGGTCTTGGTAGCCAGAGCTTGTCTATACTTGACACAAAATACTTTTCTTTGTACCTAATGTGCATTTTTCTTTAAGTGCACTTGACATTGTGTATTTTATCAGTTTTATGGACCGCCCACCCCCCAAGACTATCACTGGGTACCCAGAAACTTGACCTCTTTTTAAAAGTACCTCAGTCTTGGAGTAGATGGTGAGCAGACAGGCTAGGGGCATGTAAAGAATGTTGCAGGCTTGATTAGCAAAACTTTCAAAGTGTAAATCAAGTTAGTTTGGGATTAAGTCACTGCAAAAGGTGTCCTCAGGATGATGTTTGGCTTCCCCTGCCTCCTGTTGACCTTACTACTTCTTTTAAACTTCAAACACACAGTGATCCACCTGCCTCTGCCTCCCAACTGCTGGGATTATAGGCATGCGCCGCCACGCCCGGCTTAAAGATATATTTTTAGGGGGCTGGAGAGATGGCCCTGCGGTTAAAAGCACTGGTTGCTCATCGCGAGGTCCTGAGTTCAATTCCCAGCAACCACATGGTGGCTCTCAACCATCTATAATGAAATCTGATGCCTTCTTCTGGCATGTGGTCGTACATGCAAATAGAGTGCATATGTACACAAATAAATCTTTAAAAAAAGATATATTTTTATTATTTTGAATGATGTGTTCTTGTTGGTGAGTGCATGTGTGCATATGCCTTTGGAGGCTGGAGCTGTCAAATCCCCCGGAGCTAATGAGCTGCCTGAGGTGCCTGCTAGGAACCCTCTGCAAGACTAGTGCATCTCTTAACTGCTGAACCATCTTTCCAGTTCTGGCCTTATGTTTTGCCTTATAATGTCTAAGTCTCCTCTTACTCCCTTCCCTTCCCTTTCCTACCACATTTATCTTACCGCTGTAACTTCTGATCACATCAGCCCTTGGTCAGAAATCCTTGATTGCTGTTGTAGGAAGGATGGGTCCTGGGCTTGCTTTCACCTGTGCTGTCCTGCCCATTGCCTTCCTGCTGAAAACATCTGTGTGTCAGCATTCCTGCCCCTTCGATTTTCTTTTTTTAAACCCTCTCCTAGCTCCCAGATGAAACCAAAATTTCTAGTCCTTCCCATTGAGTGCCTTCTAGCTCCACTGGCATGGCCTTTGAGCCAGAACATTCCATCCCTTTGTGCTTTGCATGCACAACTTTAAGATAATTACTGAACTGAAACGCTTCTAGATGTAGTACTTTGGGATAGTATGGAAAGGGGAATGTTAGTGTAGGAAAAGACAGCCTGTGACAGAGAACTGTCCATGACTGTAGAAACTATTCATAAGCAGTTTTTAGACATGGGTGTGTCCTAGGCTATTCCAAATAGTTGGGGTAGACCAGACTCTTAAAATAATTTCACCTTACTGGGCATGGTAACATTTTCCTGTGATCCTAGCATGAAGGACGTTGCAGGAGAAGGCTCATGAGTTAAGGCTAGCTATGTCAAAACCAGTCAACCAACAAACAAAAACCAATCATCATCCAAATAAAACCTCCACTTTGCTTGTGCTGTCTTTGACACCCTCTATCTCCTCCCAGCCTAGAATGTGACTGCCTTGGGCATGTGTTGTTTGAGAAGCAAGCATCTCAGCCTGACTCTAGACTTTAAGGATGTATTTATTTAAATTAGTATGATATTTTAGTGTTATTTACTCACTAAGCTTAAAAACAACAACAAAACCTATTACTTTGGGGAAACTGCTCCTGAGTGACCTGCCATTAGCAGCTATATGTGAGTCCTTATATGTATGCTGTATGCTCCTTCAAACATTTTTACCCCTTTGGAAGCTGTCATAGGCCTTAGTCAAAGGATGGCAGGCCAAGCATGGTGGTACACGCCTTTAATCTCAGCACTCAGGAGGTGAGTCAGGCTGATCTCTGTTAGTGCTAAGCTAGGTTGGTCTACAGAGCGAGTCCAGGACATCAAGGGCTGTTATATAGAGAAACTTTGTTGAGGGATAGTGCGGTAGGCAAAAAACAAAAATCAAAAAAACAAAAAAACCCAAAGGATGACAGTAGTGTTTCCAAGGAGGCCTGTTAACTATGTATTAGACTTCGATTTCAATTTAATTGTTTTCACTCTGTGAGGCCTCTGTAATATTCTGAAAATTATGAAGTTATTGCTTAATTGTTCTTGTTGGCATGCTAAGGTCTTCTTTTCTGTTTCTCTTGCTGTTTTGTATGGGATAGTGTGGGTCACAGGAACATCAGTATTTTCAGGACTACTTCAGAAGCAATCTAGTGTGCTGTATTTTAGTTGTGTTAAAGGGTTTTTATAGCTGCTTTTCTGTGGCATGTCTTCTCCAGATATGTTCCAGTGCCCATCAGTAAATGCTATCTTTGTTCTAGTTAGTAAATAAACAGATAATACATAGTTTTGAAGTTTTGGTGTTACTAGATTTTAATGCCTAGGGCACATATGTACTGGTTAGTGGTGTTGAATGTGCAGTGCGGGTGATTTCAGGTTGCAGAGGCAGTGGTAGCTTTTGTATTTCCTGATCCTTAGGGTTAATTTTGCAGTCTCAACATTGCATCACCGTAGGTTCTCACATTAAGTGAATATTTATGTTGAGCTGTATTCTATACAAATGTGGGGCTTTTTTTTTTTTTTTTTAAAGCTTGATTATAGCTTGCTATATACTGTGGCCAGGAGTGCCCTACAGACAACAGAGTTGGCACACGTCTCAGCATGCCAAGCCCCAGCGGATGTGGTTAGAGACCATGGTGACTGGCCTTGGTTGCCATGCCAACTTACTTTTTGGAAAGGGAGACTCTAAAACAGTTCATGGTGTGGAGGCAGAATAGTTTTGAATATTTCAAGTCAAGTGATTCCCTTCATAGAGATTCAGAAAGCTCTAGAGCTCAATTCGGGCTGTGTGTGTGTGTGTGTGTGTGTGTGTGTGTGTGTGTGTGTGTGTGTGTGTGTTTTGCCTGCATGTATATCTATGTGCCATGTGCATGCCTGTTGCCCTTGGGGGTCAGAAGAGGATGTCAGATCTGCCGGAGCTGGAGTTTCAGATGGTTGTGATCTACCGTGTAGGTGCTGGGAATTGAACACAGGCCTTCTGGAAGAACAGCCAGTGCTCTGAAAGCCCTGGAATTCTTTTTTGCACACTTGACAGCATTAAATTAATCTTCTTTTGCAAGCTTGTTTTAATTGTCCTTTTACAAATCTGGGAATGATAAAATTGACTTTCTGATTAATGTGTGTCTTATTTGTTGGGGTAAATGTGGAATCTCCTATAGTTAATATTATGAATCCTCTCTTCTCACCCCCTACAATATCCTTGTCCTCTGGTACCACTAACCTAGTTATCAGTGTGTGCGAAAAGAGAGGATAGAACAGGAAAAAGGGTGGACGGGCTCCTTATTTTTATTTCTTCCTTTACCTCCTGCACCAGAGGCTTTCCTGTTTCTCTTTTCTTGTGTATCAGTAACCACCATGGCTGTAGTTGCAATGCTTTTTGAGTTAAGGTCTCTGTGGCTTGACCTTTGTGGCCTGGAATTCATTATGCAACCAAGGCTGGCCTTGCATGTCGATCCTCCTGCCTCACCCTGCCTAGTAGCTGGGATTATAGGCATCTCCTACCAGACCTGGCTATATATACATGGGTTCTTAGCTGTTGGCAGAGAAAGCTAGGATTTGGGATAAACTGCAATGCAGATGGTGTCCTTCATGGCCCTTAATGTCAGAGGGGGAATTGATCAGGCCTAGGAAGCCAGATAGAATCCAAGAGTGCAGGTAGGGAATAGGTAGCACTTGCTACAAGAGGGCTGACAGTCACTGGAGGCTACACCCTGTCCAGGTTCAACAGCTCAGGCAGTTTGGTGTATGGAGGCTTTTGTCCTTAAGTCTCATCACCACTTGGATTGTCAACACATAATCTTTGCTTGCTGTAACAGAATCTACTGATACTCCATTAGAACGAAAACACCTTGCCCAAAGGGCCTCTGTGCAGATTATAAGAAGCTAGCTATTTTGGGTTTAGGATAAGGACAGATGTGCAAAACATCCCTCAGAGTTGTGCAGTGCTCAGGCTGGGCATACCTCTCCTGTGGCTGATGTTGCACTTGCCTATGAGTGGTCACTTCTGCAACACTTCTTTGCAGTCTGCTTTGCTGCTTCTGATTTCTGAGGCTCCTTCCTAGAAAACCAGGGAACTGTGTATATAAAGTGAGGAAGGAGGTAACAAGGGGGTGTCAGAGATTTAGTATGTAGAGTCTTGGCATCTGCTTTGGCTACTTCTTGAAGTATGTTGTGCCAAATTTTCAAATATGAGTTGACTAATGAGTGGGATCATTAGAATTTGGGAACATATTTTATGTTATTTCAGGTTTTTGAGACAGGGTCTTACTATGTAGCTCTAGCTGTCCTGGAACTCAGAGACCCACCTGTCTCTGTTTCCAAAGTGCTGGGATTGAAGGTGTGCACTGTCAAACCAGTCTGAAATACTTTGTTTGTCTTGTTTTTCAAGGCAGGGGTTCTCTATGTTATAGCCCTGGCAGTCCTGGAACTCATTCTGTAGACCAGACTGGCCTCACCTGCCTCTGTCTCCTGAGTGCTGGGATTTAAGACATGCACCACCATGGCTGGTGAAAATACATAGTCTTAATCATTTAATTGTAAGTTAATTTTTGCACTATAATCTGATTTGTATGTAAAGCCTTTTAGTTCTTGGTAACTATGACAGTTAGCTAGCTGTATCTGAAGACTTGGAAGGATGCCTACATCATTAGTACTAGTAGCTGTTGGATCAGTGTTTGCCAGGTTCCTCATAATGTATTGTGAGCGAGCTCTGTAGAGTTCTGCAGTTCTGTGTTTCCTTCCATAAAGGGAAAGACTGCTCTATGTCTTCTCTGGAGGCCAGACGGCCTGGGTCTACATTCTTTGTTTGGTTTGGTTTGGTTTTTTGGTTTTCTAAGACAGTTTCTCTGTGTAGCCTTGACTGTCCCAGACTCACTTTGTAGACCAGGCCGACCTCAAACTCACAGTGATCCACCTGCCTCTGCCTCCCGAGTGCTGGGATTAAAGGCGTGCGCCACCACTGGCGCATGGGGCCAAAGAGGCAATTCTATCCAGTTCTAGGTTGGTGAACCAGCGAGTTTAGCTACTTACTGAGCACGAGTAAAGAGTTATTTTCAAGAACATGAGCAATTTAACAGGTATCTACACCACCAAGGAAGAGTGTTTCTGTTTGCTTACTGCTTTGGTTTGGTTTGTGTGCGTGTTAGTTATTAAAATACCTGTATATCCTTGAGAAGGGATGAGCCCACAGCCTCTGTCCCTTAAGAGCCTTCCAAGCCTCATGGCACTTCCTAATGGGGGGTTGCTGGTGGGCCCAACCTTGTGAAGAACTCATGTGATAATCACAGCTGCTTTGATAACAAGCTGGTCAGAGCAGAGTCCTGCAGCATGTAGAAGGTGGGCTTTGCTTCTCTGGATCTCCATTTCTTCATCTTTCAGAGCACTGGGAAAGCTGTGGTATATTGAGGACACTCTGTGGGCCTAATTATGTGGCAGGCACAAATGACTTCAACACTTGGTTTAATCCAGCATGAAATTTGCCAAAGCAAACACTTTATTAATCTTAACCCCCCAAATTAGACATACTAGCTTTTTCTAAAAATGGGAATGATTGGAGTACATTGTGGGCTTTTAAAATCTACCTTTCTCCTCTGCCCTCCACTCTCACCCTCAAAGGCGGCAGTGCATTCCTCTCCTTGAATGGAGAAGGTGACTTTCATCACTGCCCACCTCTCACGTTCTTGAAACTAGGTGATGGAAAGATACCCTGTGGGTGTGCGTAGTTTTAAGACAGGGTCTCTTGTAGCTCAGGCTGGCTTTGGACTTCTGTGTACCTGAAGATGATCTTAAACTATTGGTCCATTTGCCTCCACTCCCAGGTGCTTGGATTAGAGGTATGCTTCACTGTACTTCACTCATTCTTTTAAGGCCAGATAAAGGATTTGCTGTTAGAATGGCACTTTACTGACAGGAAACTTGTCTTATTTTCTTGGGATTCTGGTTGAGGCTATATGCAAGGAAAACTGTTGCATTACTTCTGTTAGTGACCTTGAGTGTGTCTGGGAGGATCAGCTATAATTTTGTGTGTAGTTTGTCTAAGTGAACAATTAATGTCAACAGGGCTTCCTATCTGACTGACACCCTAAATCTGTCCACAGTCTGTGGGGTTAAGGGAAACTCACAGGGTACTTACCCAATTAAAGTTTGCTTTTATCTATACTAGAAAAGTACTGCCTCTAAACAAGCACGCAGAAAACAGTTCTTGATTGCCCATCCTGTAGCTTCCCAGATAGCTTCTACCTGCTTTCTCTGAGCTGACTGGTTGGGAGTTATGAAGTCCTAAGGTGCCATTTTAATACTTTCTTTATGGTGCAGGTTTCGAGAGCAATTTAACTAGATTCTGGAGGGAGCTTACTTTACAGCATTCTTAAGCGCTCTGACAATCTTGAAAGAGTTAAACTCTAATTAGCTCATTCCTAAGGTATTTAATGCCCTTATTAAAACTCAACTGCTTGTTCACTTTTTTCTTTAGTGAATCAGATTTCTCGAGGAGCTGAGCCCTTGCTCCTCAGATCACAGGCTCACATGTTGAAGCTGGCAGTGCTAGAGGCTAGTTCCTATCTGTGTGACAGCATTTTTAATTTAACAGGACCGCCTTTGATGTTCCAAAATATTTATAGGCAGCTTTAGATCATTTCAGTATGTGCTTTCTTTTTCTCTTCTGTCTCACTCTTTTTTAAAAACTGGAGCAAAAGTTCTTCCTCATGCAACAGCTTTCTTTTTATCCTGCTGGTTTATTTTTCCTTGCTTTGCAGCCTTGATGAAGACTCTGGATGCATTCATACGCAGGAGGCCAATTCTTCTTGCCTTTTCAGAAATGAGCATCTTTCATGCTGCCCACTGTACCATACTGCCCACTGTACCATACTGCCCACTGTACCATACTGCCCACTGTACCATACTGCCCACTTGAGATTGCTTGAAGCACTCTGTTCGTTCCTTGACTCTCTTCTGTTTGTCCATTGACCTTCTAAATTCAGAGTTCCTTTCGGATTTGTCTTGGGAATATGTTTTCTGGCACACTGAAAGGTGTGGTGCCTTGTGCAGTGCGTGTGAGAGATGACCAGTGGCCAAGTCTTGCTCTGCCTGCCTGCATTGTCTGGACCTCCAGAAGTTGTGACTTGTAATGGACCCTTGGAGATAATGGTCTCTTGATTGTAGGTTTGCTTCATGTGGCTGTACTAGACTTGTTATCTAAAATACTAGGGCATCAAAGACTTAAGTCTCAGAAATGAGATAAACAAGGATATAATGTAGAGACTTGTTGAGCCACTAAGAAAAAGAAAGAAACTTTGTACCAATGAAAACATGTGGCAGAGAGGACAGCGGCTTGTCAGCATAGGCTCAGGTAAACATTATGCTTGTGAAACAATCCAAGTTTTTGAACTCTTGGCTCCCAGTTACTTACCTGGCTGGGACAGGCAGAAACCGGGACTTCATGACTTCCTTCAGCGCTGCTGGCTCTATCTGCGACTACATGGTAGCTTTGTGGAGCTGAAGGTCAAATAGGTGGTTGATGAAATGTATGAATGATATTTATCTATCCTGGGTTTTTGAGACAGGGTTTCTTTTGTGTAGCCCTTGCAGTCCTGGAACTCACTCTGTCGACCAGGCTGGCCTTGAACTCACAGAGATCCATCTACCTTGCCTCTGCTTTCCCAAGGCGTGTGCCACCACTGCCCAGGAATGAATGAATGAATGAATACTCTGTTAGACACTGTCCTTGGGCTTTTTCCTCCACCTCTTCCTCTCCCTACTTCTTTTTTAGTTTTTTTGAGACAAGGTTTCTATCTGTAGCCTTGGCTGTGCTAAACTCACAGTGATCTACCTGCCTCTGCCTCCCTGAGTGCTGGGATCACAGGTGTGTACTGTCATGCCTCAATGCCCTTGGCTTTTACACATTGTCTCCAGATCCTCAGGAGGATTCTGAATGAATGATGAGGTTTCCTCCCTGTGTTTTTGGATGAGGACACCAAAGGGCAAATTTAGTACAGCCTGTGTCTCCAGCTAGAACTCAGGGTTGTGTCTGTAGCCTTACTGCATGATAGTTCTAGGTAGGTGTATACCGTGGTGGTCTGCTAGGCTCTTGCAGGTTTTAAAAGAAAAGAAAAGAGATTGGGGTGGGGTGGGGGGGACTCAACTAGGTGGTGGTAACACACCTTTATTCCCGGCCCTCGGGAAGCAGAGGATCTTTGTGGTCTACAGAACAAGTTCTAGGACAGCTAAGACTACACAGAGAAACCCTGTCTCAATCCCCTCCACCCAATAAATGAAGAAAAGAAAAGAATCCTCAAAGCCAAAAATTTTCTGTGTGTTATGTTCTGAGAGTTCAGACCATGTAAGAGTCACAATGGTCCAGATAAGTGTTTGTCGGGCTTTGAGCTTGGCCAGGTCTTCCAACCTCTGTGAACTATTTTCCAATCTGTGGCATGGGCCGTTTAGCTTCTACCTCTAAAGAGCTATAAAGCTTACATGAAATAATACATTGGTGACTCAGTGCTACCACATTGTCATTGTTTGAAGGAGTTCATAGTCCTGTGGGAGGACAGGTAAATCAGTCATTAGAAGACACCATGGCAGCTAAAGCTGGGAGATCTGTCATTTACAACAGGAACCCAGGACAGCCACTGATATGGAGCTTTACAATCTCTTGAAGCCAGATGATGCTAGGTGGGACCATTGGATGTCCCCCCAACCTCCTCTCCATTTCCCTCTTAGGAGAATTTGAACTGAAATGTTAATTGTTACATGAAGAAAGATTTCCTGAAGTGAAATAAAACACCAAGGTGCCAAATAGCACAGGCACACTTTAGTTAATAGTTTATCTTGTATGGCCCAGTGCTATCCTTCAACTATTTAATCTTATCTAATTTCCCTTAAATTTTCTAGTCTCTTCTGTATAAGAACCTTACAGTACTTGAGAGTGTACTCGAAACTTGCCAAAGGAGCAGGTGGTGACAGTTTGGTTCCCTACCGTGCCCAGATGGTGTCTGCTTTCTCATGGTCTGGTTCCATGGGGATTTGTTGATAAGATTTTGCTTTGATTTGGTTTTCCCACCAGCACCATGTAGCTGTTTTCCTCTGCAGGGATCCATGGTTTCAGTCATTGACAATGCTGAAACATAGGCCCTGTGCTATACTCCCTTGACTCTTTGGCTCACCGTGAGGGATGGCTGAATGATAGATTGGACCAATGTCAGCATAGTTTCACTTGTTGAGTTGATTGATAACTTAGTTAATCTAGACCAGAAGACACATGAAAATCAGTTGCTATTATTTCTGCAAGCGACTCCCTAAAATAGACTTAAGGTCATTTCTATGTCTTTCCTGTCCAGTTGGAAAGCTAGAAAACAACTCTGAAATAGTATTGCCTACTGTGCAAATCTGTCAGAGGGGATAATGTGGCTATCACTAACTAGCTACATTTGAGTAAAATGAAGACCAAGAGGGTTAATGTAGAACCACGGAGGCCCATATGTGGTGATGTGTTTCTTTCTCCCCCTGCCCCTCTTTTTTTTTTTTTTTTTTTTTGAGACAGGGTTTCTCTGTGTATAGCCTTGGCTGTTCTGGACTCACTTTGTAGACCAGGCTGGCCTTGAACTCACAGAGATCTACCTGCCTCTGACTCCCAAGTGCTGGGATTAAAGGCATGTGCCACCGTGCTTGGCTCTCTCTCTTTTAAAAAAAATTTATTTATTTATTTTATATATATAGTGTTCTGTCTGCATGTATGTCTGTACTTCAGAAGAAGGACCAGATCTCATACAAATGGTTGTGAGCCACTATATGGTTGCTGGGAATTGAACTCAGGACCTCTGGGAAAGCAGTCAGAGCTCTTAACCTCTGAGCTGTCTCTCCATCCCTTTGTTTTTTAAAAATTTTTGTTTTGTTTCCGAGACAGGGTTTCTCTGTGTATCTCTGGCTGTCCTGGAACTCACTGTATAGACCAGGCTGGCCTTGAACTCAAAGCTCTGCCTTCCTCTGCCTCACTGAGTGCTGGGATTGAAGGCGTGCGCTACCATGCCCAGCTACATTTCTTTCTTTTTGTGGTTGAAAGCTATCCAGAGTGTTACTTATGGTCTGCCTTGTAGTGTATTACTTGGATACAAAGATGGGGTGTTTCAAGGTATTTCTGGCCTGACTATTCTAAGCCCCAGCTTTAATGACTTTTTCTTAGAGAAGGTTCATAGATATAGAGCTTGTTTTCTGAATAGTGCATATGGAATCATGATTGGCCTCTTCTTCTTCTTGGGTTATCTGCTTCCTCTTGGGTTTATTGCCCATTGGAAAAAATGGAATATGAATCTTAGGTGATGACGGCAGTGTTACTTTACTTACACAGGCTGATTGCCCCATGCCTGAGGCCAAGGGTGTGTATAGAAATCAGAAAATGGTCCTGGGCTATGCCGCATTTAATTGGATTTGCTTCTCCTACTCCACTTTCTTTGTTGAGACCTGGCTGGGTTGACACTTAGTAGGGGCTTATTTTTGCTGTGGAGATGAGTCATCTGGTGTGGATATGCTTAGGGCAAAGGCAGGAGAAAGGAAAGACATGGGAGGCTTGGCCAGAATCATTGATAGTGAAATGACACCTGAGGGGAACCAGCTCTCCTCTCCTGATCCGTAGTCCTTTCTCTGTGGACTGGGGGCATGTGGCCTCAAGTCAGAATCCTGCCGGGAGCAGGGCATCTGTAGCTGAAGTCCAGCGAGATGGGAGAGAGCACCTAACTAGGGAGGGAGGGAGGAGGGTGAATAGCTGAATACAGCCAGGCAGAGGCCTTTAGCTTCTGTCTTAGAGACCAGTGAGCCCCTCAGGCAGAGACCGATGGCATCAATGGTGAGTGCTAGGGTTTCGATGGCATGACCTCTCTCCTTCACTATGTTTTACAGCACAGTGTGCAGGGCTGTTCCAGCAGTTGTTAATCCTATGAAGAAAATAGTCTGGAATGTCAGGGAGTCCCGTTCTTGTGACAACCTTGAATTTACTTTATTAAAGATGAATATGCTGGCTTTGGCTTTTAGTGTTATTAGTAACAAATTGCTCTTTACTTGTACACTTAGCCATTCATGACACCTTGGGAGAAAATTGCTGTGGTGGCATTTGACCTTGCTTCAACTTCTCTTCTGAGGTTTTAAAAAAATAGACCAGGAGCGTGTGGAGACTTCTGAGAGCAGTTCATCAGGTGCGTTTTAAGGTCTGCCCCTCACCCTTAAGTCTGGGGCTGTCAGTGGACAGGCTTGGGTTTTAGCAGAGAGCTTGTAAACATGTCTTATATCCAGCCTTAGGATTAATAGTAGAGCGATAGGTTAGTTTGAACATGGTTTTTTTGGTTATTGATGGGCCTTATTGTGGCTTGTCCAGACTGAATGAGGATTTTTTTTTTTTAAATCCAGCCAGCCAGCCAAATGAGCCTCACTGGGATAAACTCTGTTTGTTTACAAATTATGTAAGAGAAGGGCCCGCCATTAAATTCTTCCGAGCCAGAATTCCTACCCCTCTTCAAAGTTGTAATCAAACTAAACAAACACTTTCCTGCAGGAGAAACAGGAGCAGATGCTCCTGGGAGGCCTTCAGCAACTGGAATGTTTAAAGTAGAAACACGTAACTAAGGTGGAGCTGTTCCAGAAACAGTGCTTGTTCTAGCCAGCACTAAAGCACGTGTCAGCTTTTTTTATTTAGGGCAAGAGGTGCAGAATGAACCAGGCCAATGCAGGCAGAGTTTTCTTCAGAATGTTTAACTGGGTTTTCTTACCCTGCTTCTCACAGTGTCAGTTCCACCAGATCTTAGTTTCCCTTTGCCTCCTCCTTTTCTTTTTCCCTTAAAAAAAAAAAAAACCTCCCCCACCTTAACCATTCTGAATTGTAGTTGGTCCTTCTCTTTAGCTGGACTAGATTACAGTTGGGAGTCTAAAACCTTTCTCTTAAGCTCCATCCTCACAAGGGTCATCCAGGGAAGAGAGGCAGAAGCTTTCTTGGCCTTTCCTAGTGTCTCAGTGAGCCTGGGAGCCTCAGTTCTTCTGGGCATGGGCAAAGACTTCTAGGCCCAGGACAGTTTTCAAGCACTCACTGCTTTGGGTTTTTACTGAGCGCCTTGATTTAAGATTAATTCATTTTTATTCCTGTGTATGTTGTGTCGAGGCTACATGAGTGCAGGTGCCCCAGGAGCAGACCAGGGTGTCAGGCCCCCTCATGCAACAGTTGCAGGCAGTTTTGAGTCTGAGGACTCTTGGGTTCTAGGAACCAAACTTGGGTTCTCTGAAAAGAGTAGTATGTGTTTTTTGTTTGTTTGTTTGTTTGTTTTTGTTTTTTGAGACAGGGTCTCTGTGTAGCCTTGGCTGTTTGGAGCTCACTCTGTGGACCACTCACAGCAATCCTCCTGCCTCTGCCTCCCCAGTGCAGGGAGTAAAGGCGTGTACCACCATGCCTGGCTATTTATGAAAGAATTTCTATGAACTAATTTTGAGGAATGATGTTTATTATAGTTCCCTAAAATTCCTGTTTGAAAAAATATGTTTAATCTGGTATTAATATACTCAAATACACTTGATCACAAAACTTTTTCTCTAGGGACCCAAAGGACTTGGGAAGACTCTGTTCTGTGTACCTAGTGATATTAAGCTGGTTTAGGGCTTGTGCCTGTTTGGATTATGAGTAGGATAAGCCAAGAGCACATCCACTTGTCCCTTAAAGGCCCTGAGACGTGCAGTCCCCACCAGCTGGAACCAAGGGCAAAACTTTCAGAGATGATGGGAGTGGGTTTTCATTTCAACTCTGCATGTAATGGTCTTTGTGAGTGATGGCATACAAGGAATTAGAAGCTATGCCATGCAAAAGCATATGGCATAACCCCAAAGTGAGACTAGTCCTGGACCCCAGTAATTTGTTCTGTGGCATTTTGGGGGATGGGAAATAGGAAGAAGCAGAGGTGAACTCTCTCTATCTATCTATCTATCTATCTATCTATCTATCTATCTATCTATCTATCTATCTATCTATCTATCTATCTATCTAGTTTTCCAAGACAGGGTGTTTCTATGTAGCCTTGACTGTCCTGGACTTGCTTTATAGACCAGGCTGGCCTCAAACTCACAGAGATCTGCCTGCCTTGGCCTGAGTTCTGGGATTACAAGCATGTGCCACTGCGCCTGGTGAGAGGTGGCCTTTATTTTGATGATTTAGCAAGCTGCTTTCAGGTTGGATGTTTGCGGTAAGCCTGTAAGGATCACTGGCTGATGTTCAAGCCTCCCTTTGCTGGGTTCCTAACTTGGGGTTGGTGTGGCTGTGTTTCCCAAATTTACTTTCATACTGTAAGTTTGGTGGTTTGTTTGTGAGGTCCAGCTGCCTTGGAGGAGCTAGGCTGAGTTGAATGGATCTGTTTTCCAGACTTGTCTACTTTAATGAATGCTTGAAAGTTGGGAGTATATGGCACAATTGGCGAGGTTAGATATTCCTCTCTGAGATTCAAAGGGGGAAAACTCTGAGGTGACAAGTTTAAATTTTTCTTCAACTAAGGCCCATATTTAATGGTGTTGACTTAGTGTGTGCCTCCCTTTTTCTGAGGCAGGGCTTCACTGTAGCCTTGACTGGCCTGGAACTTTATGTAGGCTGGGCTGGCATCACACTCACAGAGAGCTGCTTGCCTCTGCCTCTCGAGTTTTGGGAACATCAAAAGTATGCACCACATCCTCCTATTCCCCACCCACCCACTCAAGGGATAGCATCAGCTGCTGACTCTGTTGGGAAAGGAGGCACCAAGCTTTATCCCCGGGCAGCTTTTATGGTTCTAGGTCCTGTTCTCACACTTAAATGAGGGGTTCAGTTTCTCTTTAGGTTGTCTTTTGTTCCCCATCACCAGTGGAGGAACCATTTATTTGCAGAGAACTGTTAGAAAGGCGCACGCGCACACACACACGTAGAATCAAATACTCCATTATCCTACTGCTACCTTCTAGTGAATATCTTAGAACAGACATAACTCGTAGTGAGGACTGGGTGGCTTGAAAAGCAGGCACACTTACTTTCTCACAGCTCTGGAGGCTGGAAGTCTAGGAGCAGGGGATGGCAGAGTTGGTGTCTTCTGGGCCTCTATCCATGGCTTAGAAGATGGGAGCAGTGATAGTACTGCTTCTCCTTGTGTCACATGACTGACCAGAGTACCCCAGAGAACAGACTGGAAGGAGGAAAGATTTCTTTGGGTTCATGGTTTCAGAAGCTGCAGTCCATCCTGTCGTGGAAGGCCTGGTAGAGTTACATCATGGCAGTCAGGAAGCAGAGCGTGTCAGTAATGTGCTGGCTTTTCTGTTCTCTTTTCTTCAGTCTGGAGTCCTGAGTCCATGGGATGGTGCCATCTGTGTCCAGTGTGGGTCTTACACCTTCCATTAATCCTCTGGAAACACTAGCATGACTCATCTATGTATGTGCCTTATCAGTCTCCTAGGTACTTCTACATTCAGTCAACTTGATAAATTAAAGCTAACCAGACATGAGTCTCACTGTATTTTTTTCATGCTCTCTCCCAGCATTATGGCTGGGGAGATGATGGTTCAGTGGTTAGGAGTGCAGACTGTTCTTGCCAAGGACCTGAATTCCTAACCTGCATATCAGGTGGCTTACAACCCTCTGTAACTCTAGCTTGTGGTGAGGTAATCTAATGCCACCAGCCTCTATGGACGTGTACATACAGACAAACAATTTGTACATAACTTAAAAATAAAAGTGTTACTGTCTCTTTAAGACCCTATCCTCAAATAGTCATGCTAGGGGATATTCATGTTAATTTTGTTTGTTACTGTTTTTTGAGACACTGTCCTTCTATGTAGCCCTGTCTGTCCTAGTACTCTGTATGTAGGCTGCACTGGCATCATACTCAGAGTTCTGTCTGCTTCTGCCTCCTGAGTGCTGTGATCAAAGGCATGTGCCACCACACCTAGCTTTTTACTAATTTGAAAGACATAATTTAGCCTACAACAGTCGCTAACCCATGATAGTCCTTCATGGTTTTGAAAGTCCTGAACCCCTGTTATTTTTCTTTTCATCAATAAAACCAGTAAAATTGGTTTTTCATTGCTGAACACACTAAATTCTTTCTGCTCTTCATAGGAGATGTTTTTGGGGTCCCTCCTCATTTTGAAACCTGGACTTCCTTCAGTTGAGGAAGGACAGTGAATGACTTAGACTGCTTGTGATGGTCCATGTTACAAGCACTCTATTGCTCTACCCCAGCAAAAAGACTTTTTGGTGATATCTGTGGGAGGGAGACAGAGTGTGTGCTGTGGGTGGTAGCTGAATATAGTCTTGCAGAGTTTAAGCTGCAGCTCTCATTTTCCCTTTGCTTGAGTTTGTGTGACTACTAACAAATGACTTGCACTATTCAATGCAGCTCTGCTCAGCAGCCTTGAGCCTGGTGCTGACTGGACATTTTTTTGTTTTGGTTTGGTTTTGATTTTTCGAGACAGGGTCTCTCAGTTAGCTTTGGTTATCCTGGACTTGCTTTGTAGATGAGGCTGGCCTTGAACTCATAGCAATCCTCCTGCCTCTGCCTCCCGAGTGCTGGGGTTAAAGGCGTGTGCCACCAGGACAGGCCCCTGCCTGGACATTTTTGATGACGGCATCTGTGTTTAGAATAAAGCACTCAAAGCCACATTCACTCACCACTCTCCTGCCTTCACCAGTGTCTAGCTTTAGAAAATCTGTTGGGATATTTACTTCCAAAGAACAAATGAGTATAGAGTTTTTTTTGTTTGTTTTGTTTTGTTTTAAAGTCTGGGAGGCAGAGGCAGGTGGATCGCTGTGAGTTCGAGACCAGCCTGGTCTACAAAGCAAGTCCAGGTCAGCCATAGCTACACAGAGAAACCCTGTCTCGAAAAACCAAACAAAAAGAGAAAGAAAGAAAGAAAGAGTCTGATTGTGCCTGGGTGGTGGTGGTGGTAGTGATACACACTTTTAATCCCAGAATTGGGAAGGCAGAGGCAGGTGAATCTCTGGGTTTGAGGCCAGCCTGTTCTACAGAGTGAGTTCCAGGACAGCCAGGGATACATACTATCTTGAAAAACCAACAAATAAATAAAGTCTGATTGTTGTCTGGAGAGCTTAGAAGTCAGCTACTGAGCAAAACTCTTTTTAGATACATAATTTTATGCCAACCTATAGTGTAATTAAGTTTAACATTATAATGTATCCTTTTCATTTGAGGGAATTGTTGCTTACATTACCCATCTTCTCCACTAGAAATTGTCAAAGGCTTTTTGTCAGTACTTTGAATGAAGTTCAGTAAAAAGGTTGCTGAATGGCTAAAGGAACCCTCTTAATTACCTTGTACTTATTTAAGTGGGGGCATCCTGTTGTGTTTTAGAGGCCTTAATTAAGTAGAAACAGGAACATAAGGTTTAGGAACAACCCAGAGCTCTTCTGTTCCCTTTTGCTGTTGAATTGTGTGGAGAGGCCAGGAAAAACCCTTGGTGCTCCACTGCTAACCTGTGGTTTGTAAATTCTGACTGATAGTTTGAACAGCCTTTCTCCCCTGTAGTCTCTGAGATGGATGGAGTGCAATACTCTTGGAGTAACAGTCTTTGAAGATGGTTTGACTGCACCGCCCAGGATTTCCAGATTCTAGCCCTTTGAACCCTAGAGTCCTACCTTCCCCCCACCCCCCCCCCCCCCCAGCTGTTAGGGCCCCCTCTCTTCTGGAGACCTGACAACATTAAAAACACCAGCTATTTATAGCTTACTTTTCAGTGTCAGTAAATTATAGGCTACCCTTGCCAGTGGGATGGAGCTAACCAACATTCATCTGCTGTCTCTCTGATTGCCTGGCAGTATCAGCCAGGTGGCAGGAGGTGGGCCCCACCTGAGTGCTTCTGAGGTCTCACCTGGTGCTATACAGAATACTTAGGCTTGGTGAAATGACATGGCGTTTCTAGTTAAGAGTCAATAGTCTTTGTAATTGAAAAAATACATATATAGAGATAGCAAAGTATATGTGCTCTTGAGACAGACAGAGGAAGGTGGGGGGAGCGAGGGGCCCAGGCTGGTTTCACTGCCAACTTCCAAACACAGACGTGAGTTGGGGATGTGTGTGCAGTGTGTGTGCTCAGTTGGCAGAGTGCTTTTCTAACATAGCACCAGACATTGTGCAAATGACTGTAACCCTAAAACTCAGCACTTGGGGAAGCAGGAGGATTAGGAGGTGAAGATTAGGCCAGTGATAGCCAGGGTACACACATATTATTGAATTCACACGTGTTACAGAAAGTTTGAGGCCAGCCTGGGCTGCATGAAACTTTTGTGTGGGGGGGGGGGGTGAAGGGGGTGGAGTTTAAAATGTTTTAATGAACGAAAATCCCAATCATTCAATTTTACCAATAAAGACTCAGGAGCCAGTTGCTGGGGTGAAAACCTGCTAGCTCAGAGAGGCAGAGAAAGCACCCAGCTGACCTGTCTACTTAGCTCACATCTCAGAAGGAAAAGGCCCTTCTTTCTTAGCTCTTGTCCCAGAAGGAAAAGCCCAAAAGCTGCCTCACCACCATCACCTTCTCCTTCACTTCCTTCTTCCTTCTTCCTTCTTCCTCTTCTCCACTCTGTCTTATACCCTTCAATTCAAAGTCCCTCCTTTTTGCTTAGTCTCTGTCAGCTGTTACTTGCCTTAGTGCCAGCTGTTTATTTTATGCCTGTAATCCCAGCACTCAGGGAGGCAGAGGCAGGCAATCTCTGAGTTCCAGGCCAGCCTGATCTACAAAGCAAGTCCAGGACAGCCAAAGCTACACATAGAAACTCTGTCTTGGGTGGGGATTGGGGGAATCTTCCTGTTACAGAAAACTTTTGGATTAAAGGTGTGTGCTAGGGCTGAGCCACTCCACAACTAGAAACAGGTTTTTACAGTTCACAATCTCAGGGTTCACAATGGGATCAAATATCCTGCATCGGGATGACTTAAATCACTGGTGAACTGGGAGGTGTCCTGTGCAATGCCCATTTTGGAAGGATCCTCAAAATTCAGCAAGATAACTTTTAAATGTGGGTCAAGTAATCTGTAGAATCATGAATAATAAGAGTATATGAAGGCTCTGAGGAAGGTCCTCAGGCCTAGAGTCGTCTTCTCTCAGCCAACACCTGGCATACCTGACACTAGGAAGGGTAGCCCCTCCACTAGACACTTTTAGAAAGGGTTTGTAGCTAGAAGGCTGTTGAAACTGTATTGCCCTTTGATGCCACACCGATTTAGACTTCAGGGAGCAGGTTTTGTCCTGGTAGCTTGACCTCCAAAATTCTTAGTATGGCTCAGGGAGGGCTGGGGCAGCAAAAGAAGTCTGTGTTGTTAGCTGGAGTTTCCACTGAAGTGCTAACTGCTTTTTTTTTTTTGACCTTCTAGCCTAAGTTGGTATTTATAACTAGCTGTTTCTGTGCTTAGAGGAGCCCAGCCCTGCTTTTCTCTAGTGGTTTAAGAGTTGTGCTCTTGGTGTGGTCTGAAAGGGCAGGCCTGGTGAGTGTGGGGGCTCATGCGCTGCTTGCTCCCCATGAACTTGTCCTTGTACCCTCTGTGCTGCCAGGCCAGCAGCCCTTTCAGGGTTAATTTCTCTGCTTTGGAAGCAGCTGGCCAGTTTACACTCCTCCCTGGGCTGTACAAAAATACTTCCTTTGAAGTGTTAGGAGAAGCGGTGAAGGGTAAAACCTGGTGAAGAATAAAATCTGGAGTGGGGCTCAAATGCACTTTTCTTCCAGGGAGTTTGCTGAGGAGCAGATTACTCAGCCTTCATCTGAATCTCAGGCAGACTGTTTTTCTCATGTAGTTTGCAGCTTTGAGCTCTAGTTTCATGCCCCCAGCCCCATGTGTTCTTTTTCCAGGAGGAACTGTTTCTCACCAAGAGGGATAGTTAGGAAGCAGCCATCAGCCTGCTTGGTAGCTGTAGTCCCTTCTGAAGGCTTTTCTCTGGGGCTTACCCCGTCCTCCCAGGAGGAGGGAGAAGGCAGCTCTTGCTGCCTTCTCAGGAAGGAAAGCTGTCATGGATCCCCTCTGTTTCAGGTCCAAGGCTAGTAGTCTAATGAGCATTGACCTCAGAGTCAGGAATTCTTACTTCTACTTTGGGTTTCCCTTTGGTAATAAGGAGCCAGTTGCAAGATCTGTGGAAATACTGGAGTAGGGGCCTTGAAAGTGCAGGGCATTTTCTCTAATGTAGGTCTGCTGAGGAGCAGGAAAGGCATTTAGGATAAAGAGGCCAAAGAGAATGCCAGAGCAGAAATGACACGGAACAAGGCTTGAATGTCTTCTTAATCCCTGAGTATTTGCAGCCGAGGAGGGGCTGGGCAAGAGCGGAGGAAAGGCAGCTGTTATATTCTGGAGAAGAATGCCAACCTGCTGATTTCCACAAATGGGGCCGCAACAGATTCCTTCTAAACCTGGTTTGATGTCCTTTCTTGACTTGGAGATGTCCTCATTGGGTTTCTAACATCTTCTTACATGACTTCCCATGTCTCTCAGACAAGGGATAAGGCCCACAGGTTTAAAAATAATTCCATGTGGCTAGTATTTATTGCTGACTTTTGCCAGGCATTGTGTTAAGCAGCAGCATGAATGACCTCATTTATTCCACCCCATAACAGATCAGTGCTGTTAACTATTCTTGTCCCCATTTTATAAATGAGAAAGGAAACTGAGGCCAGAAGAAATAACCTTCCCAAAGTTTTAGTTTCTATTGTACAAGATGAGAAAGAGACTATCACACTGACTTTAGAACTTTACATCTTTGGGGATTTTGGAGACATGGTCTCATTATTATAGCTCAGGCTGACCTTAAACTCACCAGCCTCCTGAGTGCTAGGATTTCAGGAGTGTGCCACCACATCATGCC
The DNA here is from genome assembly GCF_903995435.1 of Acomys russatus. Taxonomy (NCBI): domain Eukaryota; kingdom Metazoa; phylum Chordata; class Mammalia; order Rodentia; family Muridae; genus Acomys; species Acomys russatus. The sequence goes on along the minus strand of NC_067158.1, from coordinate 11,682,718 downwards.
CTTTATTCATAACAACATAGAAGCTACAGTAAGTGATGGAGGTGAGCTTTCATCCTGTACTCTAGACTTGGACAGAAGTTGTTTTTAGGGGAAGAGGTGGAACATTGACCTCTGTTCATTCAGCCATTTTGTTAGGTTCATCAGTTGACTTATTGATCCAGTTGTATTTGAATAAACACAAATGGGAACTAGGTTTCTGTTGGAATGCCTTTTTCTCTCCCTCTGACTCTGTAGTTGAGGCTTTCTTAGTTGAAGATCTGGGTATTGGGGGTAGACAAATATCCCCTAGTTAGCTTTGGTTTTTCCTCAGCCTGGAACCAGAGTTTGCACTTCCTTTAAGGGGTTTCAGAGCCTTCCTTGACCCTCCTTCACTCCTGGGGGGCAGGCGGAGACAGGGCCTGGGAAAGTTAGAGGGATTTGCCCCTACTCACACATGGGGCCTGACCCTGGGCCAGGCTGGCAGGTTCTCAGTGTACTGGCCACATGCCTCCTTCCCACCTGGATTTCAAACAGGAGAAAGATGAAAGGACTAGAAATGACAAGTCAGGAGTAGGAGGGCTCTCATTTGCAAACTGTTTCTTTCATCTTCACCCCTTTGTTTCTTTAAACTCACGCACGTACGCATGCGCGTGCGCGCGCGCACACACACACACACAGCGCGTGCACACTCCTCCACACACACACCCTTCACCCCCACAACTGGTAGTCCCAGCATAGGCTCCCTGTAGTTCACTGAGGGCAGCCACTTTTAAGCAGGAAGAACCCCTACTCCCAGAGATCTAATTTTCCTAGGGCCCTAGATCCCCTCTTCTGTCTGCTGCTCAGCTGCCAAATGTCACGTTCCTCTTCACACATTTCTCAGAGCCTTTTACTGATTATAGGATGGGGCCTAAACCCTCTTTTACCTCGTTCCTAGTCTAAGTCTCTTGGCTGTTTGTCCTGTCAGTCAGCCTTGCGTGTGTTTAGTGTCCTGCAGAACCTCTCACCCCAGTCAGATGGTTCTTCCAAGCATGCTATGACCACATTCTCTTTGAAGGCTGCCACCTCCAGGAAGCTCTCTGGGAGCTCATTGCAATAGAGTTGTCTCTGCTATCTCTGAACTTGTAACAACCTTCTCTGGTTACTCATTTGACATTTAATAATATATTATTTTGTGTTTAATTTATAGTTATGAAGGCATGTCTATCTCCCAAGCACAAGCTCAAGGTTCATAATATGTCTTTCTTTCTTTCTTTCTTTCTTTCTTTCTTTCTTTCTTTCTTTCTTTCTTTCTTTCTGTTTGAGAAAGGGTCTTATTGTAGTCCACGCTGGCCTGGAACTAATGGCAATCCTCTTGCTTCAGCGTCCCAATTGCTAGGATTACAGATGTGAGCCACCATGTCTGGCCTCATTATTTGACTTCCCCTTGTAATTATGTTTTTCTCTTAAAATATTTTAAACACCTTTAGCTATTGTGAAGACATTTTTTGTTTTCTTCCTCCCTCCCCTTCCTTTCTTTTTCTCTTTCCTTCTTTCTTTTTTGTTTTGTTTTTTTCAAGACAGGGTTTCTCTGTGTATCCTTGGGATGTCCTGGACTCACTTTGTAGCCCAGGCTGGCCTCTCACAGCGGTCCCCCTGCCTCTGCCTCCCGAGTGCTGGGATTAAAGGTGTGCACCACCACACCTGGCCCATCCTGTAACCTTAGTGCTGCTGGGAGGCTAAGGTAGAGGCTGGGAAGTCTATTGCCAGCCAGGGCTTCATAGGAAGACTGCACAAGGTAAAGCTAGCAGAGTCAGAGGTGTGTCTTTTTCAAGCTTTCATTTGTAGGACATGGTTACACATATGTATACTAAAGAAAACATACAATGGACCTTTATATGCATATCCCTGGAGAAGGTTGTCAAGCCTGACCCAGCTTGTCTCATCCAAAACCCATTCTTGTATTATTTTGAGGTAAAATCAGCCATATTTTTCCTGTAAGTCTTCCAGTAAAGAGAAAAGATATTTTGAAAAACAATAACCTCAAAGCTAGTCACAGGAGAGGTCAATGGCAATTTAGTGATGTCTCTTTCCTAGAGACATTTCTCTACCTTGCTCCCTCCCCTTCTCTCCCAAAAATGTGTGCCCTTCAGTACTTGGAGGTGGAGTGGGATGGGGGTTGGGAGGCTAGTGGCCGATGGGGATGTAGGGCCCCAGCCCTGCACTGGCCCTTGTGATCAGGATCTGGGATCCTGCTTGGGTGCCCTGATGGTATCAGCTTTGCTGCAAACGGGAACCACAAGATCAAAGGCACCGCACTCTGAGGTGCTTCAAAGCTGCCTGGGCAGCTCGGATTGATGTCGGGAGAATGAGAGCGCCCTGCTGATGTAATCATAGCCTGTGAGACAGGTTCTTTTTTTTTTTTTTTTTTTTTTTTTTTAATTTAAACAAAGACTCCCCTTGTTTATTTAGCAAGGTGAAGTGAGTGCTGTACAGGGCACACGTGCAGTGTGGGTGTGGGGGGTGTCCACTCTAGTCTAGTTGGTTTGTGAAGGAGTAGCTAGTAGTGGCCAGTTTGCAGGTGGGCTTGGAGATTGTCCATAAAAGACAATCTGTTTGTGTTAGGACGAGTTAATTTCCTCTCACTTTTTTAGGATGTTAATTTGTTCCTGGGTTATATTACTAACATCTTGAAAGCAGCATTCTACAGTGGAAGAGACAGGCTTCAGCCACACTTGGTGAAACAGGTAGGGAGAGGATCAAAAAGGAGGCTGTCTGTGGGCTGCCTGGCAGGAAGCCCATCTTTCCCTCTCCAGAGGCTGGTGGGCAGAAGCCTTAGCATGTGAGAATTGACCCCTCCGCATATCTGAGTATTCTTCCAGTTTCTATAAAAATTGGTGACTCATGACATTGACTGATCTTAGGATGTTTCTAGCTTAATCATCTTGTCTCTCTTGCCTTTAACAGATAGGCACATAAACCTTTGAAACCCTGTAATCTAGCTCTATCAATAATATCCATAGAGTCAATAAATATCTATTGCCTAGTGAATCTTAACAAATGGCCATATAGATAGACTTACCAGCCTTCCAAATTGAGCCAGATTGTTGGATGCTGAGTTCTTTCCCAAGATACTCCCTCCTCCAATCAGAGTTCAGGGTCAGTGGAGTCTGTGGCACTCCCCAGTTTAAGTTGAAATCATAGTGACTGAGGTCAGCCTCTGCATGGGATTCCCCAAATATTTCATTGTGAAAACTTTGAAAATAATTTTAAAGTGACCCCTTGTACATACAGACTCCTTACATTGTTCCACTAATGCTTTTCTGTATTTCCGGTTATACATATTTATCAGTGCGTATATGACTCCTCCACCGCCCCCCCCAAGGGCAGAGTTTCTTTGTATATAACTGTCCTGCCTGTCCTGGAACTTGATTTGTAGACCGCACTGGCCTTGTATATCCAGCTCAGGTATGCTTACCTGTTCTGATGATTGCAGGAGGTTTTGAGGCCCTCTTAAATTATGTTAATACCACTTTTATTTGTAGATCTCTCCTACCCATGCACAGATTGGGAACAGATCTGGAGATTTTACGTCTGTATTCAAATATTCAGGGGAGCCAAGGAGGTTGGTTACAAAGAACAAAGGCTGCCTGGTGGCTAGGTTGGCTGTGGAGACTCAGATATACTTAGGTGACTTGCCTACCTAAGGTTCTGAAATAAGGCATGTCTGTGTATGTTCGTGCATGAGTGTGTTGATGTTTCAAGTCAAGGTTTTTGTGTATAGCGCTGGATGTCCTGAAACTTGATCTGTAGACCAGACCAGGCAGAGACCTGCCTGTCTCAGCCGTCTGAGTTCTGGGATTAAAGGTGCGCACCACCACCTGGCCTGGTGTCTGTAGTTCTCTATGCAGCTCTGGCTGCCCTAGAGCTTGCTGTGTAGACCGGGCTGGCCTCAAACTCATGGAGATCCTTTTTCCTCCACCTTTTGAGTACCGGGATTAAAGGCATGAGATACTACTGAGCCCAGCCCTGTGATTTTTGTTTTTTCAGTAACTTTAAAAGATTTATTTATAGCTAGGTGTGGTGGCACACCAAGAAATCAATACCAGAGCTAGGTTTGGCACACGCCTTTACTCCCAGCACTTGGGGGTGGGAGGTGGGGATAGGCAAGCCGATCACTGTGAGTGCAAGGCCAGGCTAGTCTACAAAGCAAATCCAGGACCTCCAAGATAACATAGAGAAACCCTGTCCCAAAAAACCAAATATATATGGGCTGGAGAGATGGCTCAGTGGTTAAGAGCACTGACTGCTCTTCTAGAGGTCATGAGTTCAATTCTCAGCAACCTGATGGTGCCTCACAACCATCTATGATGTAATCTGATGCCCTCTTCTGACCTGCAGGTATATATGCAGGTGGAGCATTGTATACATAATAATTTTTAAAAATCTTTTAAAAATATTTATTTATTTTGGATGTATAAGTGTATTGCCAACATAAAATGTGTGCGTCACATGTGTGCCTGGTGCCCACGAAGTTCAGACGTCACTGTTTCCTGGAGCTGGAGTTCGGGATGATTGTGAGCCATCATTTAGGATGCTGGGAAGCCAACCAGGATCTTTTGCAAAAGCAGCCAGTGCTCTTAACCACAGAACTATTCCCACTTTCCCCATTGTGCTTCTAAATCTTATCTTCTCTAGAGTCTAGAGAGATAGCTCAGTGGTTAAGATAACTGCCTGCTCTTCCAGCAGACCCAGGCTCAATTCTCAGCACCAATAGGGCAGCTCACTGCTTTCTGTAACTCTAGTTCCAGGAGATCTGATATCCCCTTGTAGCTAACTTGGGCACCACTAGTGTACCTGGTACATAGGCATACATGCGTTTTACATAAGAGAAAAGTAATTTTTGTTTAAAAATTTTTTTTAATATTTTAACTTTTTTTTGTTTTTTTTTTTTGAGACAGGCTCTCTCTGATTGTCCTGGAACTCTCTTTGTAGGCCAGGCTGGCCTCGAACTCCCAAAATTCTGCCTGCTTCTGCCTCTTGAGTGCTGGGATTAAAAACATGTGCCACCACAGCTTTTCAAATTTTTAAATCTGAAATTTTTTAGTGGGTCTGGTAACACAGTCCTAGTACTTGGGAGAAGGAGGGAGAAGGATTGTGCTTTTGAGGCCTGCCTAGGCTACAAAGTAAGACCCTGTCTCAAAGACAAAAAATAACCAAGGAGAAAAAATAACCCAGAAAACCCAAAACAAAAGTCCAGTAGATGTCCTGGGGCATTGAGGCACATTCTTGTAGTTCCAGCAGCTTGGGAGACTCAGATGATGAGATGAGAGGCCCCTCCTCAGCACCATAGTAAGACATTGTTCTGGGGAAAATTTTTTAAAAAACAGTCTTGGCCGTGTTTCATAACTGCAAAGTAATTTTTTGTTTTGTTTTGTTCTTCGAGACAGGGTTTCTCTGTGTAGCCTTGGCTGTTCTGGAGTCGCTTTGTAGACCAGGCTGGCCTTGAACTCACAGAGATCTGCCTGCCTCTGCCTCCCGAGTGCTGGGATTAAAGGTGTGCACCACCACTGCTTGGCTAAATGCAGATTTTTGACAGACTTAAAAAAATTATTTTTGTAACCATTTATGAGATAATCAGATGTATTGTGGAATGTTAAAAAAAAAGGGGGGGGGGAATGCTGACCAGAATTCAGTGATCTTTACTTAATATTCGAATGTTGAGGGAGAAAAAGGAAATCAGCTCCTGCAGTCTGTGCTTCAGAAGCCACCTCTTCATGATATTTTTTGTGTTTTTTATATTTTAGGAACAGTTTGGTTGTCTGAGACTGTTAAGTTCCCTAGGTGCTTGAGTATTTGGAAAAGGCCAGTTCAGTTGAAGCATAGAATAGTTTTAAATGATAGTTTAAAATTAAGGGTCTGAAGCTGGGTGTGGTGGCGCATGTCTTTAATCCCAGCACGTGGGAGGCAGAGACAGGCAGATTGCTGTGAGTTCGAGGCCAGTCTGGTCTACAAAGTGAGTTTCAGGACAGCCAGGGCTGTTACACAGAGAAACCCTGTCTCAAAAAACAAAACAAACAAACAAAAGTAAGGGCCTGGAACCAAACTTGATGCACACCTGTAATTGCAGCACTTTGGAGGCAGATGGATCAGGAATTCAAGGCAGGCAAAATACCAGTGCACAGAAAATAAATTAAATAAAAATTTAAATGTCATTACTTAATCTTTCTAAAGTATTTGACTTAGATTTCATAGGATAAAACTTAAGGCTTTGCTTTGTAGTATTTAATTTGGGTGTCTAATTATAGGAGGTGAGTTTTCCTAAGCCAATACAGAAAGGCAGCTCAACTAGTGGGGCAACTGGAAATGTAGTTTCCTGGCTAGGAGTGTGCAGGGCCTGGAGGCAGCAAGCAGTGGGCAGTTGGCCTTTTAGTATGGGCAGGTGGCCCTTAGAGGAAAGTCAGAGCGCTCTTTGTAAGAGTGTGCTTCCTTATACCCAGAAGAAGCTCCAGCACACAACAGGGACATATGCTCTACCGTGTTCACAGCAGCCTTATTCATAATAGGCAGAACCTGGAAACAGCCTAAGTATCCTTCAGTAGAAGAATGGATAAAGAAACTGTGGTACATTTACACTATGGAATACTACTCAGCTATTAAAAACAAGGAATTTCCGAAATTTGTGGACAAATGGATTGAACTAGAAATGATCATGAGTGAGTTAACCCAGAAGCAGAAAGAGTCAACTGGTATATACTCACTTATATCTGGATACTAGCCCAAGGGGCATGTCCCATGAAAGTCTTCACTTATCAGGAAAGTGGGACGGAGGGGAGGATATCCTATTGGGACTTTAGGCAAGAGAAGCATGGGAGAATGGGGAAATAGAAGGATCTAGAGGGTCCTAGAAACCTACAAGAAGAACATTATGATGGGCGGATCTGGGCCCAGGGGCCCTCCTCAAACTATGGCACCAGCCATGAAATATATATGCAGTAAACATTGAACCCCTACCCAGATCTAGCCAATGGACAGGACATTCTCCACAGTTGAGTGGAGAGTGGGATCTGACTTTCACAGGAACTCTGATGCCCCGTATTTGACCACGCCCCCTGGATGGGGAGGCCTGGGGGCACTCAGGAAGGATAACAGGCTACTAAGAAGAGACTTGATACCCTATGAGCATATACAGGGGGAGGAGGTCCCCCTCAGTCACAGTCATAGGGGAGAGGAGTAAGGAGAAAATGGGAGGGAGGGAGGAATGGGAGGATACAAGGGATGGGATAACAATTGAAATGTAAAATGAACGAATGAATTTTTAAAAAGTGTGCTTCCTTAGGAATCAGAAGACTGGCTTCAACCTCTAGTTTTCATGCTTTCTGCATGGGTTGGGGCAAGCCCCTTAGTGTCTTGAGTTGCTTCTGTCAATGGGGGTTGCTGGTTTTTGCTGTTGAGCAGGTTGTCCTGCGGGCCACGTACTGGCCTCTTAGCATGGAATGTGCTGACAACTTTGTTATTAATGGGCAGCTATTGCTTAGCCTAAGAAAATGGATGTGCCCTTTTTTCTCTTCACCCACAGAGCGTATGAGCCTTCTAGTGAGAACTTGAGGCCAGCAGTAGAAACCAAGGAGGCTTTGCACAGTGCACCTTCATGGCTGCTGTTGAGGAATCACAACAGCTTTGTCTTAAGTCTTGCTTGAATGGAGCTTTTTGGTTTCTTGGTGCTGAGCCCTGAGACCAGGTAAGGATGAGGGGGGCAGGAGATGAAGGTACTAAGAGTTTGGCTGGAATATTAGACAGAGTTCTTACCATGGTTTCTTTACCCATACTTTGGTGTGCACTCTAAATGAGTGATAGTCTGGAGATTAGTCACCCTAGAGAAAAAGAAGGAATAACTTTGGTGAGCCATTTTAGTTTTCTAGAAAGAAACACTTTTTATTTATTTATTTTATTTCTCCAGCAAGTTAGCCAGAATCAGAACCAAGAACTTACACCATTGAACAGTTAGATAAAAATTTCACATCTGTTTATACCTTGAAAAACCTTTTGCTGTAATGTTTTATGATTGGAGAATCAGAGCTTACTTTCAGTAGAACAAATCTTACTCTTTCTAAGTTTTTTTCTCTTGGCTCCCCCACAAAACTAGAATCTCTTAGTTTTGGTCAAATATGTGGATTTATTGCTTATAAGTTCTTGAGTAACCATGAGTTAGCTAGGTGGAGGTGGTAGTGGTGGTGGGCCTCGGATTAGTGGCCCAAAGCTGGTATAGGTGCAACACAGATTCTACTGTGAAACTAGCATGGCTGTTCTGATGTTGAAATTGAGAATTCAGAGATAGCACTACACTCTTGGAATAGTATGTGTTCATCCAGCTGTTATCCAGCAGTGCTCAGAATTCTGCAGCGGGAACGATCATGAAGCCAATATTGTACTGAGGAAACATGGACCTTGGCACATTGCCATTTTGCAATCAGATTGCTATCCAGTGCTACTGTGCTAGACTTGAGATTAAAGAATAATTAAGTTTTAGTTAAGTGGCAACATACAAGTGAGGGGCCTGTGTGACGGGTACATGCTGAGCTCAGTGTCGTACACTGTATATAACTGATATGGCTGCAGTAAGGGCAGTGTAGATTACTGGCCAGGCATGTAGGAAAATAAAGGTGTGGCTTATGACACCTGTAGCTAAAGCTTAGCTGACACTGTCGATTTGCTCAAGCATGGAAGAGTCCATTTAGCCATCACTGACTCAGCAGTGAGTGCTTGTTGGTGCTGGGATGAAAGCAGGGAGTCAGGGAGGCTTTATGGCTTTGGACTGTGGAAGACGCTATACTTCTCTTAGTGGGAGACAGCCCTTTCTTGGTGTTGGCTTCCTCACATGTGAAATGACAACTACATCTCAAAAAGGTTTTTCCAAGTTCAGTTTTTCAAAAACAATAAAGTTGGACATTGTTGAGTAAGAATATAACTGGTTACCTGTTGTCTTTGTTCAGTGATGCAGATGGAAGGACCTGACTCTTGTTTCCCAGTACCTTTGGAGTGAGTGTAGGGAGTCTATTTTTACTGATGACTGAATTCCCATTGGCAAGTACAGAATTTCAAATAGTGTTAGAGTCTAGTAAGTATCTGATAACACTAGGCTCTTTCATGACTATCCTTGTAATCTGCCACTAGGCCGTTACTCTTATTTTGGTTGGTTTCTTGGTTTGAAATGGGGTCTTGCCGTGTACCTGAGGTTGGTCTTGAATTCCAGATCTTCCTGCTTTTACCTTCCTAGTGCTGGGATTATAGATACGTGTCACTGTTTTTGGTTACTTGTTGGTGGAGTGTTATTTCACTTGACAGGTTATAGTTCTTTGAGGAAAGTCAGAACAGGAACTCAGAACAGGATCTTGGAGGCAGGAATTGAATAAGATACAGCGGAGTGTTGCTTACTGGCTTGCTTTTCATAGATTGCTCAGTTTGCTCTTAGGTAATTTAGTACCACCTGCCCAGAGATGGCACTGCCCAAGTGGGCTAGGTCCTCCCACATCAGTTATTAGTCAAGAAAGTGTCCCTTCAGTTCTGAGCTCTCCACTGCAGCTGAGGCTTCACCTTTACTCATGGTCCTTCTGGCCTTTCGTGGTGGCTGCTAAACCTCAAGCTTCTCGCCACCTTTCGTCCCATACATCATTAATCCCAGCAATAGGGAGGCGGAGGCAGGTGGGTCCTGAGTTCAAGGCCAGTCTCCAGGATAGTCAGGGCTACAAAATAGAAACCCTGTCTCAGAACAACAGCAGCAGCAATAGTGAGGGAAGGGAGAATGAAAGAAAACGTCCCACAGCCATGCCCACAGATCATTGTGATGGAGGCAGTTCCTTAATTGAGGTTATCTCAGGTGACACTAGTGTGTGTCAAATTGACAGAAATTAATCAGAACAATTGATCCCATGTCAACTTCATGCACAAATACATCACTATTAAACCAAACTTATTTTGCTTATCCCAAAGAGTTCATGTTCATATCTCAATATAAAACATAAAGTCCTGAGTTCAAGGCCAGCCTGGTCTACAAAACAAGTCTAGGACTGTCAGGGCTCTTATACAGAGAAACCTTCTGTCTTGAAAACCCTTTAAAAGGAAAACATAACAGAACAACTCATAAAGTCCCAGTCTTTAAAAGAATTCAAGCGCTTTTAAAAGTTCAAAGTTTCCTTGAAGTATCCAAGTCTCTTAACTGAGTTTTGTATAAGGGGAGGGGGTGCACACCACAGACAAAACTAGTTAAAAGCTTTCTTACTCTAAAAGGGAAGAACCAGGTCATAAAAACAACCATAGTTAATCAAAACCAAATCCTACAGCTCAGTGTCTGACATCTGGGACTCACTACAAGCTTCTGGGCTCCAAAGAGCTTGGGCACATGCACATTTCTAGTTCTGTCTTCAGTAACGTTCAGCTTTTCTTAGAGGTTCAGGCCAGTTCCACTCCTGCTGCTGTCCTTGGTCATTCCACAGTCCTGACAACTGCAGTATGTGGGGTCTCCACTGCAACTGAGGCTTCACCTTCACCAACGGCCTCTCCTGGCCTCCACTTCTCTCCACGACTCGTTCAATTCTGGGTTCTCTCCTGCAACTGAAGCTACTCCTTAATCACTGCCCCCCTCTGACCCTTCACGGTGGGTGCTAAGCCTCAGCTGCTTTCCATGGCTCCTTCAGGTCCTCAAAATCAGTGCCATACGTATGGGAGACTTTTACACAATCCTATATTCCAAGATCAGCTTAAATGCAGCTGTGGCCTTCTCTGGGCCACAGCTTCTGAGTGTTTGTCCCTGAGGAAGTACTTCCAGGAAGATTTCACCTCAGCGATGCTGGTCTTTTAATCACAGCTGGTTCTTTAGCCTTAGCTAACCAACAGTTCCAGTGAAGCATGGGTTTCACTTTCTTAGAGTCTTAATCCCAAATATCACACAAATAGCTCTAGAGCTTTTGCTTCCCTCTGAAACTTCATATGCTAGACTTCCATCTGTTTTTTTCTTAGTATTATCTTTCAAATTCTTACAACAGTTCATTAAATTCAGAGCACTCAAAGGCAACTGCACTCCCTGCTCCCCTCCCCCGCCAAAAAAAGTTCAAAAGGTATAAAAACCACACAGTCATGTCCATCATAGTGACATCTCACTTTCTGGTACCATTTTTTTCTCTGGTTTGCTTTCTGTTTTGGCAATAACACACTGACCAAAATCAACTTGGGGAATATAGGATAAAGGTTATTCAGCTTACAGGTTAGAGTCTGTCATTGGGGGACAGCAGGGCAGGAGCTTGAACTGAGGCAGAAACCATGGTGGAATGGTGATGACTGGCTCACTTTCTCTAGCTTATGCAGTTTGCTTTCTTATACAACTTAGGACCCAGAGGTGGCACCACCCACAGTGGTCTGGGTCTCCCCTATATCAGTCTTGTTTGTTTGTTTGTTTTTGTTTTTGTTTTGTTTTTCGAGACAGGGTTTCTCTGTGTAGCCTTGGCTGTCCTAGACTCACTTTGTAGACCAGGCTGGCCTCGAACTCACAGCCCTGTATCAGTCTTGAATCACGAAAATGTCCCACAGATACGCCCACAGCCCAGTCTGGTGGAGGAAGTTCCTTCATCGAGGCTCACTCTTCTCAGGTGACTCTCACCATGCCCAGCTCTACTCATCTTCCCCCAGATAAGTTTCTTCTCTGCTCTGATGAGAGGCGGACTTGGAAGAGAAATGTTTCTTACTGGGACCCTGTGGTCTAATCAGGGCTGGCTGGCCTAAAGAGCTGCCGTAGGATAGCTCAACAAGATATGTGTCTGCTCATCAGGAGTTTCTGTAGCACTATGTGAAAGGAAAGGGTTGTTGGAGCATTAGGATGAAGCTTGGAGGGCATGCCTGTTAGTGGCTAACTATACCAGAGCACACCATCCAGCAGTCTAGGTTGCAGACTTCTCTCTGGCAGGGCTATATTTTAATAATATTTTGTTAAAATATCTAAATTAAAAACAAAGGCATATTTCTCAATTATACCTGAACTTTACCATAATGTTCCCTTTCTTTTCCTTAATTTTTCTAGATATTATTGAAATCTAGAACAGCTAGGAGTTATGTAAAAATTGTTTAGGGGATGGAGAGATGGCTCAGTGGTTAAGAGTGCTGGCTGTTCTTCTTCCTGAAGTCCTTAGTTCAATTCCCAGCATCTACATGGTGGCTCATAACCATCTGTAATAGGATCTGATCCCCTCTTCTGGGTGTTAAGACAGATAACTCATGTACATGAAAATAAAAATTTAAAAAGCATTCTGGAAAAAAAAAGTTGTTTAAACATAAATCAATTAAGTTTGAGTTTTGGGTGTAATTCAGATTGTTTCTAAAGCACCCCCTGAACTTGAATGAATTCACAGCTGGGTGAACCAAAGATAGCTGGTGCTCTCTGTAACTACTGTTAAGGAGTTAACTTTACCTCTGCAATGTTTAAACATTAACCCAAGGGTTTCCTCTGCCATGTCTGTTATCAACAATGACTTGGAATGCTTTCTAGCCGTCAGCTTTTCTTCCCTTGAGGAGATGCTAGGACAGGATGAGACTAGACATTAGGCCACAACAAAGGATTATGTCCAAAGGAACATTGGCTTTGTGGTTGCATAGTTTGCTCTCTTAACATTTTGAACCTCCTGTCAAAGGCCTCCCTGCCCCCTGTTTACCTAGATCTGGGGTAAAAAGAGGAAGTGATTATTTTATTGTGAAATAAAGAACAGTACCATAGCCCCCACCCCCCACCCCCCGGTTTGGGGCGCTAACTCAAATTGATTGATGGAGAGAGTGACAGTGATACTGGGGTGCAATTCAAGTTCAACACAGTCAAGTGCTCTCTGCTTAAGGAATTAGGGTATTGATGCTGCCTAGGCCATGCATATTTCAGAGTCTGGGGGAAGGAATTAACTGCTTTATTGCACTTATGGTCACTTGGTTGCTAGCAAAAGACTATATGACCCAGAAACCCTTTTAAAAACAGGGCACTGGGAATTGAACTTAGTACATATGCTAGGCAAGGGCTGTAGCGTTAACCAAGAAGAACAGAGGTAACATTTAGACTACAAATGGGAAGGCCTGGAGGCCCTGAATAGTGCCTCTGCTTTGCTACCTAGCTGCTTTGGAGCCGTGGTGCCCAATAGCTTGTCAGCCTAATAGGCCCCATAAAACTTTAGCCTGTTTCTATATAGAGTGCCTTGGAGTGGCCATTTCTCTTTGCCTCTTATTTACTTTCAAAAACCCCTTGGAAAAAGAGCTGATGAGGTGCATTGAGATTTGGCATGAAAAGCCATTCATTGATAGTTTTTGTTTAGTCCTCCTGTACGCTTGTTCTTAATTAAAAAGAAAAAAATCACTTTAAAGAATTACTCTTGTAATTCCAGAAGACATGCTCATTAAATTCTAAATAGTGAAAATGTGTAGAAGCCTTTCCATCCAACTTTTCTGACAGTAGATACCCTAAAGCCACCTGGCTATCTGATTTTGCTTTTCAATGCATTTAGCTACACTCATACGGTTTTTGCATGAACAGGATTGGCCTGGACCTCCCTGGATACAGGGTGCTTTATAATGCACTATAACAAAGCCTTAGCTTACAGTTCAGACTACCAGGCAGGACATGCTCAAGCACTTCTTGGGGAGGGGCATTACCATGGTTTTTTGAAACAGGGTTTCACTCTGTAGCCCTGGCTGCCCTGGGACTCTCCAAGTAGACCCTTGTGGCTGCCGCCTCAGAGAGATCTACCTGCCTCTGCCTCCTGAGTGCTTGGATTAAGGGTGTGCCACCATGAGCAGCTTGAGCAGCATTTATTTTATGCCCCCAGTTTCTTTTCTTCCAGAAGCTTCAGATATTGTCCCTAATGTTTCCCATCATTTTTCTAAAAGGACTCTTCTGGTAGAGAATTTTTATATTGATTAATCCCCTCAAACCTGCCTGTGTCTGGAGGTACCACTGTGAATATTCTAATCGTGTGGTTCCCTCCAGCTCTGTAGGGTCATAAAGCCCTGTTCACAGGTTTGAAGTCCTGCTCTCCCGTCAGTTTTATCTTTTCATTTCTTCCTTTTTTTTTAAAATTAATTTATTCTTGTTACATCTCAATGGTTATCCCATCCCTTGTATCCTCCCATTCTTCCCTCCCTCCCATTTCCCCCTTATTCCCCTCCCCTATGACTGTTCCTGAGGGGCATTTTCTCCCCCTGTATATGCTCATAGGGTATCAAGTCTCTTCTTGGTAACCTGCTATCCTTCCTCTGAGTGCCACCAGATCTCCCCCTTCAGGGGACATGGTCAAATATGAGGCACCAGAGTTCCTGTGAAAGTCAGACCCCTACCTTTTCATTTCTTATTCTAGGTTCTTTAACTGAAGTATCCTGACTGGCCTTCACCCCCTGGGTCCCAGCTGCATTCTATCTTTGTACATCTGGGAACTGGCTATCTGCTGTTGCGTGCTGTGCGGATGAAGTATCCAAACTGCTACCACCAACACAGATCTGACCAGCTATCTGAGGTCTGCGTGCCACCTCTTTCCATGTCCTTCAGGATTTTTGTTTTGTTTTTGTTTTTTTGAGGTTTCTCTATTCCTGGCTGTCCTGGAACTTCCTCTGTAGACCAGGCTGGCTTTAAACTCAGAGATCCACCTGCCTCTGCCACTAGAGTGCTGGGATTAAAGGTGTGTGCCACCACCTCCTGGCTTGATTTGCTGAGTTTTAACCTTTTATAACTATATAAAATGATTTCCCATAGTTCTTTCGCTGTTGAATCTGGAGACCTGTTTCTGAATTTTTGTTTGGTGTGGTTTGGTTTGGTTTTTCGAGACAGGGTTTCTCTGTGTAGCCTTGGCTGTCCTAGATTCACTTTGTAGACCAGGCTGGCCTTGAACTCAGAGCGATCCGCCTGCCTCTGCCTCCCGAGTGCTGGGATTAAAGGCATGTGACACCAGGCCTGGCCTATTTCTAAATTTAATACAGTCTTTGTCACCAGCAATGTGGTGTCTCTTTGCATCTGCACAGAAGCTCCGCACATGAATCTCCAACTGCCAACCAACCCAAGGGAAGGAGAAGGGAATGGCTGTTTTCCTCAAGGAGCACTGTCTATATTTGTTGTCATTCACCATTAGTGGGGAACCTAAGCTGGAGTCCCACCAGTCATCTTTTCTGGTGTCATTTTCACTAGAAGGGGAGCTCAGAGTACTATTTGGATACACAGCGGATGTAATTTAGGAAGCTAGTCTCTGTTCTCGTGGACACAGACTTCCTGTGTCAGTCAGTTATTCCCAAGTATCTTCCCTTTCATTCACCTTGAAGTATTAGGTGTTTCTGTTTATTAGTGCTCCCAGACTCCCAAGAAGGTCTTTTATCCATAGGTCCTGACTTGAGAGAGTAGTCTGTGTATATTATTCTTACTCTGTGGCTGAAAGGCCTGATCTCATTCAGTCACCACCCAGACTAGGAAACTGCCCCATCTCTAGTCTTTCTCGCTTGTGTGATCTCATCTATGTTGGCTGTGACTACTTTATGCACCCAACATGCTACCCCAGTATAGTTTCTTCCCATTTCAACGTGCCCACCCTTGCTTAGGAGTACACCAACAGCCCTGCATGGTAGAGCACCTAACTCCCTCTGCATCTGGAATTGGCTCCTGTTGCTTTGGCCTAGGAAAGTACCTAGAATAGCTGTATTGTCATAGGTGGGTTACTCTGACTAGTTCACTCCTTCTCCTTTCCTACCCCAGCCAGTCATATGTGGGAATAAACTGATGGGTTATATACGGTAGAGATTTCTAGAAATTGGATTTCTTTCTTTTCCATAGCATGTACATAGTTTCATTAATGGACAAAGCATTCTTTTGGTACTTGGAAAAGTATAGAAAATCCTCTCAAAGTTGAGCCGAGGGGAAAAACCAACAACCATTGGCTTTCTAGCCTGGGCAATAGTCAGTAGTCTGAGATTGCTCCTGGGGGGCTGTAAATATTCCAGCCCCAGAACAGGATTGAAGAAGGTCACAAGAGGGTATCTCCAAAGCAGGGCACACTGCCTGACATGACTCCTTGCTCATCCCAGCTGTACACCTACAAGTTTAGGAGTACTGTTACTTCAAAACTGAGACTAGAAGGCATTCATTTGAAGATGAAGATCAAAATATGAATGGACTTCTTTTGCACAACTAAATTTTTTTTCAAAAAAGGAAAACAAAACAAAACCGAAAAAACCACATGCCAAACTTTCTTGAGCCATGTCGATGTAGACATTCCAGAGGTTTCCATTAAGCTGTCTTGGGGATGGGAGACAGAGTGGGGTAAGTCACTGTGAGCTTGAGAATTGCTGTGCCTGAGTCCTATGGTGTGTGCCATGTTTGGACATGTGGTGACTCTTAAATGCTTTTCATCCATCAACACACTGACCCCTTTTCTAGCTGCATTGTTCTATTGTTTTGACTGTGCAAGTGGCACTTGTTACAAAACCAGTTTCTGTGATCTACGACAGCATTCTCTACCTTTCATGCACATCGGAATCACCTGGCCCCACCTCTTGGGAGACTGATTTAGTAGCTCTGGGGTGGGGCCTGAGAATTTGCATTTCTAACAAGTTCCCAGATACTGCTGCTGCTGCTGCTGCTGCTGCTGCTGCTGACTTGGCATTCTCCCTGTGAAACCTGAGATGTGGAAGATACAAGGAAATGAACATTATCTCTAATTTTAATATTCAGAGGAAGCAGTGTTAACATCTTAAGGTATACATTCTAATACCGGCATACTTTAAAAGCAGTGGTCTGCGCTACACACAGCATTGCTTTTTTACCTAACAGTTACTTTATTTTGGATTGATTTTAGAGGTATAAGAAACTGAGACAGAACAGGTAACCTGTGCCCTATTTCTGTTGTTAACATACAGATCCATCTTATTTTGAAATGTCCCTTTTTTTCCCTTCGTGAGACAGGGTTTCTCTGTAGAGCCTTGGCTGTCCTGGAACTCTCTATATAGACTAGTTTGGCCTCTAACTCACAGAGATCCGCCTGCCTCTGTCTCATGAGTGCTAGGAGTAAAGGTGTGGGCCACCACGCCTGGTGCAGGTCAGATTCTTATTAGTTATTAAGCTGTACAGTAGCAGCTATTACAGAGTATTTGCATTAGTAT
Organism: Acomys russatus; assembly: GCF_903995435.1. Lineage (NCBI taxonomy): Eukaryota > Metazoa > Chordata > Mammalia > Rodentia > Muridae > Acomys > Acomys russatus. The sequence continues at coordinate 11,665,600 of NC_067158.1, read as the reverse complement.
TATAAAGAATCTAGAGACAGTTGTACTTTTTAAAAAAAATATAACTTTTCTTTTGCATCAGTGTCTATGGGTTTGCTCCACTGTTTATTGAACAGTACACTTTTTTGAGTTTTTCTTTTCTTTTTTTCTTTTTCTTTGTTTTTTTGAGACAGTGTTTCTCTGTGTAGCCTTGGCTGTCCTGGAACTCAATCTGTAGACCAGGCTGGCCTCAAACTCATAGTGATCCCCCTGCCTCTGCCTCCAAGTGCTGGGATTAAAGGAGTGTGTCACCACTGCCCAGCAAACCATAGCCTGATCTTTCTTTCCTTCTTTCCTTCTTTCTTTCTTTCTTTTTTTCTTTCTTTCTTTCTTTCTTTCTTTCTTTCTTTCTTTCTTTTTTCTTCTCTCTCTTTTCTGTTTTGTTTTTCAAGACAGGGTTTTTCTGTGTAGCCTTGGCTGTCTTGGAACTCGCTTTGTAGACCAGGCTGGCCTCGAACTTAGATATCTGCCTGATTCTGCCTCCCGAGTGCTGGGATTAAAGGGTGCACCACCACCACCACCGACTGGCCTCCTATGCCATACCTTATACTGTTATAGGAAGGGGAAGGTATCCTTGAACTCCAGTCTACTTCAGCCATGAAGCACATAGAAAAATAATAATGTATCTAAGTTACTTTATGGGGCTGGAGATACAACTGAGTCGATGAGTACTTGGCTAGAATGTGTAAGCCCAGGGCCTGTTCTCAGCACTGAAAGGAGGAAAAAGTATTATGTAAGAGACTGAGTTGTAAGAAGTTGCAAAATGGGAGTTTTATACCTTCAGTATCCTTTGAAGGATAAAGTATGCGCATGTGCAGATGCAGTGGTGTAGATGAGGTCCACATGCTCACAGATAATAAGCCATGGTAAATTGGAAATATAAGATGAAACTGCATAGAACATACACAGAGCATCCCACTTAACAATCCAACACACAGTAGGGGGTCTGCCATAGCGTAGCCTATTTGGAGAGTATTGCACTGAGTAGCCTAGGAAACATCCAGATTCTAAATTTGAGGATTTATACTGAATGCATATGGCTTTCATGCTGTTGTAAAGCCGACACCCAGCCACTTGGCAATGAGACCCACATTGAAATTCTATGTGTTAATGTGTGCTTGTTCATATGTATCTGGGTGCTTGTGGAAGCCAGAGGACAACCTGAGATATCATTCATCCTTGTGGCAAAGGAAACAAAACAATGTATTAGAATGTGAAGGAGCTGGTGTTGGACAGGTTAATGATGATGCCAGATATGTTTGTCCTACAGCAGAGTTGTCAGACACATCCCTTAGAGTGTTTCAAACCAATGTTGGAATATACTTTTAGAATCTTGTGTTGTGGCAAGGTACTGATACTTGTGACTCATCATCCTCTGGGGATATAACCACCTTTTGGGCTGCTTCCTACCGTCTCCCTCCCCCCTTTCTTTCCAGCTCCCTTCTTAGCTGTCTTTGTTATCCTGGAACTCTATGTAGACCTGGCTGGCCTTGAACTCACCCACCTCTGCCTCGTAAGTTCTGAAAGGCTTGTGCCACCACACTGGGTTCATTGTTTTCTTTAAATTTGATACAGGGTCTCTTGTTGGCCTGGAACGTGCCAGGTAGGCTAAGCTAGCTGTCAGAGAGCCCCTGTGATCCAACCATCTCTGCCTCTCTAGTGCTGAAATTAAAAATGTGTGCCATCACTTGGGGCTTTTTATGTGGTTTCTGGAGATCATGACAGACAAGCACTTGACTGAGCCATTTCTCCAACCATGAATTTAACCTATCTTTTAACTGAATTCTCCAGACAAGGTAGTTAACCTTTATGAGAAAATTTTAAGCTATTTCAGTTCTTTGAGAATTTCATACAGTGATCTTTACAACATTTTATTATGAGTATTTGAAAAGGTATATCCTGTGGGTATTGTGGGTTGTGTGTGTGTATTGTAGCTCAGGCCAGCCTCAAACTCTAATCCTCTTTTTTTTTTTTTTTTTTTTTTAAACTCTAATCCTCTTGCCTCGACTTTCCTAGTGCTGGGATTACAGATGTTTGCTGCCATGTTTCAGTATATAGTAGTTGCAATGGTTAAATAAGTTTGATCTGGAGAGATGGCTCAGCAGTTAAGAATATGTACTGCTCTTGACACTTAGGTGGCTTTCAGTCACCTATAGCTCCAGCTTCAGCAGGATCCAATGCCTCTTGTATACCTGTTCTCATAAGTACCTGCACTCACATGGGCATATCCCCACACAGGCACATACAAATACATATAGTTAAGAACAAAATAAATCTCTGAAAATGCTAGATAAATATGAATTTAGAACTCGCTAGCATTCTGCCCCATATTTAAAATCAATAGTATATATATAATATAAGTGTAATCTCTGCTACATTGATTACTAAGTGAAGAATTTACCTTTTAATCCTTGAAACCAAATTCAGAAGCCAACCCGAGGCCTTCTCTTTCCATCTTTGGTCCTTAAAGCATCCTCTCAATGGATGCATACGCTCCAACCCCGTATTTATTGTGTTGTGTTTACATTGATTCTCCTCTGTGCAGCTACAATTTCTTGGAGCTCAGAATCTGTCCCTTTCTATCCTGTGTCCCCTGTGTAGGGTTTCCCTGTGTAGCCTTGGCTGTCCTGGACTCACTTTGTAGACCAGGCTGGCCTCGAACTCACAGAGATCCACCTACCTCTGCTTCCCGAGGGCTGGGATTACAGCTGTGTGCCACCATGCCCAGCACTTGAACAAGATTTTTTTAATGAATTATACTTGATATGTGAGCAGTCTTTATTATGATCTGACTTAATCCTCAACTCTTTCTCTGTGAAGGAAGATTTATGTTGGTATTTCTCCCACTACTTAGAGAAGCAGAACAAAACCTCGGCAGGCTTGGTCCTCTGGTAACCAGGGCAATCTCTTACTAGCTTGCCACAGGTTAGATAAATACTTCTTGCTCTTTTCCATTCCTGCTCATGTTTGGAGCAGAGTGCTTTCCCACAGGGATGCTGGGTCAGTTATGCTGGGAGACTAATGTAAAGAAAATTTTGCTGAAGATGAGGTAGAATTAAGAGACCATTTCCAAATAGCTTTGGGAAGTTTTTAAGTTTGTCCTGGGAGGCTTGGTGTTCAAAGCAGGTTCCTTGTCAGTTTCACCTGTTGAAGAAGTATGACCATGTTGTGTTGTCCTCCTCCTTCTTTTGGAAGTCAGATGAATCTGTAGAGCTTGTGAAAACCCACTCTCCTAGATTTGAGGGGCAGGATTCTCTGGGAAGGCAGTCAGAGAGCGCCACACTAGGGTTGATTTTTGTTTTCTTTCTTTCTTTCTTTCTTTCTTTCTTTCTTTCTTCCTTTCTTTCCTTCCTTCCTTCCTTCCTTCCTTCCTTCCTTGGCAGTTAGTTGCTCTCCCTTGAGAGAGCCAACTCTTTAGAAAACTTAATCACAGAGTCTCCTTCTATTCAGACTTAATCTGGTCATTCAGAGGCCTTTGGCACCTGACCCAGGGCCACCGAGGTCTTCCTCTTAGGACTTCAGAGGCTTCCAGGACAGGAGCAGGCACCTCATTCTTTGGATGGGGGTTTGGCTAGGTCTTTTACAATAAATCTCTGGTTATATGCTGTTACAGCAGGGATTTATTCTATAAGTTATCATTGCAGAAGCCTTTGATGGTTTTAGCCAAAAATTTAAATAAAAATAACCAAGCCATAATGGGATTCATTCCACTGAGATTGTTCATTTTATAGACAGTTGCTCCTTTTCAGGCATTTGACTCACCCCTGCTTCTGTCTTCAGTTCTCCAGTGTTTGGCCAGATAAGTGAAAGGCCCTTAGGAGGTCTGTCTTCGTGGTAATAAACACTACATCTCTCCTCTGTTTTCTGTTCTCTGACATTAAAGCAACAGTAGAGTGGGCTTCTTAGCAGTCTTGTCACTGTAGAAAAGGTTAGCTTGGGGTGGTGAGCAGGCAGTGCTGGCCACGATTAGAGAAGAAACTCAGAAGTCATTTGAATGTTGTATGAGCCATACCTATTTATTAGCTGCATGGCATCAAGCAGTCTGGAGTAATGCCAGTTTTATATTGCTATGAATTCATAGGTGTTTCTTTATTGCTTTTCATTTTAAAATTCCAATTTCAGATCACGTTTAATTGTCAGTGCTGAAGTTTCATATAGGCTGTTTTAACCTAGTCACACTGATAAAATAAGATTATGATGATGATGATATTATTATTATTATTATTATTATTATTATTATTGTTATTATTATTGTTATTATTATTATTTTGAGACAGAGTTTCACTTTGTAGCTGTGGCTGGCCTAGAATTCATAGAGGTCTGCCTGCTTCTGCCTCATAGTTGATGGTATTAAAGGCATGTGCCACCATGCCTGGAAAGATTCTTTTTTAAATTACATGTTTAGTCTTTTGTGTTTGACTGAGGATAGTCACTGAGAAAAACTCTTCACCAACTGAACAAGTCATTAAATTTGCGGAATATGATGAGAGGTTCATTGATACAAAAAGATGGCACAAATCTTTAACTTGTAAGTTTTTAAACTGAAATAAATGACCCAGGCCATTTAGCTTTGGCCCACATGGAGCCTTGTGCTCTGGTATGTTCTTCTAGTCTGTTACTCTTGGGCACTGTTTCTGACCAGACCTGACCCTCTGAAGGGCTGAGCACCCTCAGCTGAGCTCAGCAGCAGCTCTCTGGATATGACAGAGACAGGGAGCTGGGGCAACAGCATGCACTGCACCCAATTGTCTGTAACCTGGCTCGCCCCTATCATGATGCTTTCCTAAAAACCTACAGTTGGGACAGGTGTTTTTTTTGTTTTGGTTTTGTTTTGTATTGTTTTGTTTTTAGATTTATTTATTATTATGTATACAATGCTCTGCCTGCATGTACAACTGAAAGCCAGAAGTCATCAGATCACATTTTAGATGGTTGTGAGCCACCATGTGGTTGCTGGAAATTGAACTTAGGACTTCTGGAAGAGCAGACAGTGTCCTTAACCTCTGAGCCATCTCTCCAGCCCTCTTTTGGTTTTTGTTGTTGTTGGTGGTGGTGGTGGTGGTAAGAGAAAGGGGACCCCGCACTTTCAAAGCTATCACAAGGTGATCAATGAAGACTAACTTTTTTAAAATTTAATTTTATTTTTTAAAATAGTTTCTCAGTATAGTTCCAGCTGTCCTAGAACTCACTCTGCAGATCAAGCTGGTCTTGCAGAGATCCACCTGAGTGCTGGGATTAAAGGTGTGTGCCACCACTGGCTGGCTAAAGACCAATCTTAAGCCCTTTCCTTCTGATCCCTAGGTCTCACAGTTGCAGTTGGTCCTTGGAAGAGGTTGTGTTTCCAGAGTTGGGAGACTTGGCCTGTCTTTAACTTAGTGATCTATGTAAATCTCTTATATCTCAAACTCTTTTTTCTTCAGCGTGAGGGAATGGGATTTGATTCTCTACTGCACGTCCTATTCAGTCCTATTAAGTTCCTAAAGGCCGATGCTATATCTGGTTTGGGAAATCTCAGATGTGAAAGGGACAATTTGAGGTACTCACTTAGGGGCTGTGGACAAATGAAAGCAACTTGGACTCAGATTTGGATTGCTCTCAGATTCATGTCCTTAGATAAATACATTTCTGTGACCCACCATTGGGACCGGGTATTTTAAATTAAAAATTATGAGCATTTTCATTAAGAGATGGTCATTTTTGTTCTCATTTGTCCTCAAAGCGTGTCCTTTCCTTTTATCATTAGTGTTTACTTTTTCCAAAGCTGTGACCTTCCTTTGACCATCTCAGGTTTGCTGACAGATTTGAGTATGCTTGAAAAGGCATGTTTGGGAAATGCTTTTTACGTTTCTTTTTTCTTTCTATTTTCTCCTTGTTGAACAGCACAAAACTACCAGGTTTTATGTTCCACAGGGCAGCTGCTGAGGTTCTGATGTTTCCCTCCAACCCCCTCTTCCTCTGTCCCTCCCCCTTCCTGCTCCACTCTGAAGGGAGCTGCACCTTTGTGGTTCTTCTGCAGCTGCTGGGCTTTGATGGGGACATGCTTGCTGCCTCTATACTTGCTTCCCTTAGCAACCAGTCCTTTGACGATGACCTCTTGCTGTTTGCCTGTTGTCTCTCATGTTGGATTATAGAAGAGAGTTTGCTAGGCTGGGGGCAGGAGCCTGCTGTTAGTGCATTTATTCTAGGGTTCCCAGTGTCCCTCAGAATGCATTTTCTCTGTCTAAAATTCAAAGTTTTGGGGAGAGGGAGAAAGGAGAGAAAGCCTCCCCTGAATGTCCCCTGTCCTCCCATGCATTCATAAGCTTTACGTTTGCAGGCTGTTCCTAGTTACTTTGGAAACAGATGCTGCAGTGGTTATTAAAACTACTTAATTGACTTCTCATCTTTCTAATAGTGTGATTAACATACATAAGAGGGAAGGGAATACCACTTGTTTCCTTTTATTCTTTCTAAGGTCTGCAAGCTGCCAGTAAACTTGCTTTCCTGGTGTAATCTGAGGTCTGGGAATTGCTAAATTACCTACATCTTTATACATTGTAGCATCTCTGCACCCCAACCCCACCCCCCAAGCATCATCATTGCTGTTTATTTAAAACTTGGGAATCCCATAGTCCTTTCCCGCCCGTTCTTATGATGTGCCGAGGATATATGTAAGATTTGCATTTGGATTCAGCTCAACGCTCTTGCCTGGACAAGGTGAGGATTAGGACTTTGAAACAGCAAGGATTCTAAAAGAACCCAGGATTATGTTTTGTTTTTGTCGTTTCCCCCTCCTCCCAGGAGAAGCCTTAAAAAAATTATGCAAATAGTAAAGACTACAAGAAAATTACTCGGTTTCATTAGAAGGTAGAAGAAAACAGGCTCTCATAATTTATGCACTGCTGGTAGAAAGGACGCTTGAACATATCTTAAGAGACTCAAATACTCACATTTCTGGACCAACATGTTTTCTTCTGGGGATTTATCCTAGGAAAAGAAAAAGTCCTAATTTTGTTTAACTTAAAAGAAGAAGGAGGAGGAGCAGGAGGAAAAAGCCCATGTGGTGTATGGGGGAAGATTACCATGGTTTTATACACAGGCTGTTCCTTTCTAATAGGAGTGTTAATGCTTTCATTTTATCTTATAGGTATGATCTTTGTTGTTGTTGTTTTTTTTTTTTTTTAGATGTGACTTTTACAAGCTGAGAGGTTCTTAAAATTGATTCTCCATCTCCCGCCAAGCATTTTGAGAATTTTTAAATTTGAAGTTAAATGCTTACTTAATAGGTGATTCATGCAAATAAATACCTCTGTTCTTTTTCTTGTTGGGAATTGGTAGATTACCTAGATTTACTTTTAAAAAACAAAACAAAAAAAACAAGCTGGCTTTGAATTCTTTGTGCAATATGACCTTAAATTTCTGCCTTCCTGCTTCCACCTCCCAAGCGCTGGGATTGCAGGTATATAGACACGTCATCACTGTGCCTGATTGTGTGCAGTGCAGAGAATTGAGTCCAGTGCATGGTAGACAAGCAGCCTGCTAACTGAACTACCAGCTACAGCCCTGAATTTGCTTTTACAAGTTAAAGCCACTGCCATTCTTTGTGTGAAAAATGATTTGTGGCTTTGAGTTGCATTTTAATCTATCCCTTAGCAGTGTTCTGCATCACCTTCCTGTGATCATGCAGCGATGCCTGACTTCAAAATAACTTACTAGTTTATGGGAAATTAGTGTTTGAGCCAGGTGCTATTACAAAGTCCAGGGCTTCTCTAAAGGTGGGTGGGAATGGCGGTGGACTTGGGAGCTAGTCAGCTTGTCTGTGGAAATAATTCTGGACCCTGAGTTTGGATTTAGAGGCATGAGTGGGGTGAGAAGGGAAGTAAGGGATTTCATTGGTGATGGTAGCTGCGGAAGACTAAGGTCTGCACTATGCGTTGAGACACACTTGGTTATGAGGTTGGTTGAATTGGGAGATGACACAGCTGTGAAAACCTGAGCTCAGCCTTTGGTTTTTTGGTCCCCATTGCCACCAACTATTTGAAAAATCTATAAAGCCTGAAAAGCTTGAATATCAGCAGACATTTGGAAATTGAGAGTTGGATCTAGAGTACTGGGTTATGAATAAAACCACAATACAGTGCTTCTGTTGGGTCTGCCATTTTGTATTCATGTGATCTATGTAGTTTATGGGAGTATGCATGGGCGTGTGCATGTGGAAGTGAGAGGGCAATGTTGCTTGTCTTCCTCAATTGCTCTACCATAGCTTCCTTGAAAGGAGTCCCTACTGAGCCCGGGGCTCCTCATTTTTTTAGGTTGGCTGGCCAATAAGCCCCAGCTGGCTTCCCTAGTACTGGGGTTGCTCATGCTTGTAGCCATACCAGCTTATTATGCGGGTACTAGAAATCTGAACTCGGTGCTCATGCTGAGGCAGAAAATCCTCTTACCTCCCCAGCCAGGCATTCACTCCAGCCTCAATTTCACCATTTTTGAAAGATGAACAAGGTTAGAGTTGATTCTTTTTGAGGTTAAAAAAAAAATTCTTCATATATGAATAAAATGTGTTTAGATCATGTCTACCCCCTCCAGCTCCTCCTGGACACCCCCCATGCTAACTCACTGAATCCAGTCAGTTCTGCCCATATGTATGAGTTCTTACTTTGAGCACTTGTACTTGGATTCCTGTAAACAAACACATGAGAATTCATAGGTGTTCAGTAAAAGATTTTTACTAGTCGCTTGTTATCAACCAATTATTGATGATTATTATTATACCATGGACATTCCTTATTCTTAGTTGCAAGGTTAGGAGAGGAATTGCTGCTTCATACAGCCATCTTATTTCACATTTTGAGCAGTTGGCATACCTTTTTGATATGGCTATACCATTTTATGTTCTTGTCAACAAGATGTGGGCTTATAATTTCTCCATGTCCTCACTAACTGTAATTTATCTCCCTTTTAAAATCATGATTTTGGGCTGGAGAGATGACTCAGAGGTTAAGAGCACTGACTGCTCTTCCAGAGGTCCTGAGTTCAATTCCCAGCAACCACATGGTGGCTCACAACCATCTATAATGAGATCTAATGCCCTCTTCTGGCCTGCAGGTGTACATGCAGACGGAGCACTATATACATAATAATAAATAAATCTTAAAAAAATAAAATTATGATTTTACTTTTTATGTGTTATGGGTGTTGTATCTCCTACAAAGAATGTGTTACAGTCTCTAGAGCTGGGGTTATGGATGGTTATGAGCCACCATGCTGTTGCTAGAAACTGAACCTTGGTCTCCTGGGAGACTCTCAAGTCTTAACTACTGAGCCCTCTGATTTATCTTCTAAAACAGATTTTAAGAGCTGGACAGTAGCACACACCTTTAATCCCAGAACTGGGGAGGCAAAGGCAGGCAGATCTCTGGGAGTTCGAGGCCAGCCTGGTCTACAAAGTGAGTCCAGGACAGCAGGGGCTACACAGAGAAACCCTGTCAACAAAAAACAAAAAAGAAAAGAAACTTATTACTTGTTAACCAAATGAACTTTAAAATGTATTGTGTGTGTGTGTGTGTGTGTGTGTGTCTGTCTGTCTGTCTGTCTGTCTGTCTTAATGGGTTGTATACAGATATGCATGGAGATTGGAAGGCCTCAGATCCTCTTAGGGGTGATTGTGTATTGCCCTCTGGATTTTAGGAACCTAACCTGGATCTCTGCAAGAATGATAAGTGTTCTTAACTGGTGAGTTATCTCTTTAACCCCAAAGTAGTTCTTTTGCTTTGTTTTGTTTTTAATGAAAAATATTTTGGGGGAAGGTTTAAGGAAAATGGCCTTGTTTTATATGTTTGTACCACTTTCCCTTTTCCTAGTCCCACACTGACTTACTGTGCTACTGAACCACATCCCCAGCCCTGTAAATGTCCTTAATGCTTTTCTGAACAGAAGACAGATTTTAAAATTACTTTTATTTCTTGATCTAGTCTTTTGTAATATGCTATTAGTTGCAGTATCTGAAGAAAATTTGTCCATATACAGATGATGTTAAGAAAAATTACTCTTGGGCTGGAGAGATGGCTCAGAGGTTAAGAGCACTGTCTGCTCTCCCAAAGGTCCTGAGCTCAATTCCCAGCAACCACATGGTGGCTACAACCATCTATAATGAGATCTGGTGCCCTCTTCTGGTGTGCATGCACACATTTGGGCAGAACATTGTATTACATAATAAATAAATACATCTTTAAAAAATAAAGAAAATAAATTACCCTTTAATGTCTCTAAGGTAACTGTGGATGTCCCTTAATACTATATGAAGACCTGGCAGGAGGTGGTTTGTTTGGCTCCCTCCCTCCTTTCTTCCCGAAGGTCTTATGTTTCCCAGCTTGTCCTTTAACTCTAAATGTAGCTTGCCACCATACCCAGCATTTTAAAATCTACTTGGGGCTTTTGTTTTTTGTTTTTTCTTGAGACAGGGGTTCTTTATGTAGTCCTGGTTCTGTAGACCAGGCTGGCCTAAATTCACAGAGATCTGCCTGCCTCTTCCTCCCTAGTGCTGGGATTACAGGCAAGAGCCACCATGTCTGTCTGGCTTGTTTGTCTTTGTAACATTCTTTAAGTTTGTGTGTGTGTGTGTGTGTGCGCGCGCATGCGCACGCGCGCACACGCGCTTACATGAAGGTAAGAAAGCACAGCATGTGGGTGTGCTCTCCTCTGCAATATGGACTCTGGTATTGAACTCAGGCTGTAGCAAGCACCTTTACCTATTAAACTATCTTGCTGGCCTCCTTCCCAGGTTTCTTTCTTCTTCTTTTGAGACAGGTTTTTACTCTATAGCCAGATTATTCTTGGACTCCTGATCCTTCTGCCTCCCAGGTACTGTAGTCCTAGGCATCTGCTACTATACTTGTTGGAAGAGATATTTTCTCAAAAATATGTTGGCTTCAATGAAGGATTTGAAACCACATCAGTGAATTCTTCATACACCGCTTTATAATGAAATCTGTGGTTATTCCTGCACCTTGAATTGTTCTTTTACTAATAAATTTTTATTATCATGAATTGACCTTAGTAAATATTGAATCACTTAGTTAAGAATCTCTTCAAATAATGACACATTTATTTATACAATATTTTTAAATTACTCATATACCTCATGCACCAAAATATTACACATTAGTGTTATTACGTATCTCAACAATAAGATCTTTGGGTATCAGGATTCTGTAAAGTACATGGTAATAGATATGTTTCCTAAACTACTTTTTACTTGAAAATTCCAAATTTATCATTGGAAATAAAATTTTCAATTATGGGCTTTCTTTATTCATTGAACAAAATGTCTGCTCATACCCACCTGGATATATCTGCCCTATCATCATCTGGATATATCTGAGACTTAACCATACTTGTCAGGTATTCTTGTAAGTAAAATGGAGTCCTCTAGAAAACTGGCTAGTTTAGCTTGCAACTCAAAATCACAAGTTGCAATAACTGTCAAGTTTGATTGTAAATCAGAAGTGGTGTATCTATTTTTCATATTTTGTCATACAACATGAAAACAAGGGATTGGGAAGATGGCTCAGTCAGTTAACATGCGTGGCATGTAGGCATAAGGACCTACCTGAGTTTGAATCCTCAGATACACACGAAAGTCAGGTACGGTCATAAGTATCTGTAACCCTAGCATTGGGGGTCAGAGGTGAGACAGGTGAATCCCTGGAACTCTCTGACCAGCCAGCCTAACCAGTCAGTGAATTCTGGGTCTAGTGACCGACACCCTACATTAATCTCATGCCTCTACCTCCAAGTGCATGTATATGCATACACATACATGAGCTATACAAAGGAAACAGTATGAGAACAGATGCATGCAATTGAGATTTGATAAGGTTGGTAGCTTCTGTCGGTCTATCATTATTGCTTTACCACCATTCTTTAGGAAACTTCAGTTACAATTGTATAGTGGTTAAAACCTGACCTCACAGCTTACAGATTGGACTTTGAGAGTTGATGGCCTAGCAGCATTTAGTGAAATTGGGGCTAAATTGTGTTGAAAGCACTTGCTTCTGAGAGACTGGTGGCATAACCTTTCAATTATCCTATTTCCCCAGCTTCTTCTTCATTTCCCTTTGTGCTTTGCATTTGCGGTGGCGGTGACCCGTGTCTTCTTCCATGTCTTTATCTTAGGACACCCCTTACACTGAGAAACTTTGACTGGTTTATAGTTCAAGCCCAGGCCAGTGGCTGGCAGTGACCTGATCCTTGCTATGTAAATCCTCACTGAATGGCATGAGACTCCAACTTAGCAATTCATGGAATTGTAAGGTGAGCCCAGTTTCCCAGCCAATTATGACTCCATCCGAAGCCGTAGCTGGGCCATTAGTGTATTTTGCGCCTCAACCTCTTTCATATCTTGCCAGACTTCGAGAGTCTACTCTATAGCTACTGGCAGCAGGCCACTGCCAAAACAGTCTACGAATGTATTGTTTTACACCTCATTTTTCTTTGTTTCCCTCTGAGATGGCACCTTGCCTGTGTTTCACTCTCCCACATATTTTCACCCACTTTAAAAATTATTCATTCGCCTTGTTCCTTCATCATGATATTATAGACTTGGCTTCTGCACTTACTTATTTTGAAATACATGTTGAAGAATGGAAGTGTTCACCAAACTCTGCCCCCGACACACAAATAATTGTGAGTAAAAACCCTAACACAAAGTGCCACAGAACGTGATTATATTTGGAGTCAGGGTCTACATAAAAGGGCTAATCTAGGTACTATGAGGTCACTAGAGAGAGTCCTAATTCATTATGGCTAGTGTCTTTTAAAAAGTAGCATATGTACACGGAGACCCTGTTTCGGGGGTGGGGGGTGGGGGGATAGCATTTGGACAGAGACATAGGCAGGAGAACCCCTGGTGGAGAGTGATTGGTGATGTAGCCAAGAACCACTGGTGGTTGCCAGCAGCCCACCAGAGGCTGAGAAAACCTGGAAGCCTTCCTCATTGTCCTAAGAAGGAAGCAGCCCTTGCTGACACATTGACATCAGACTTTAAAAAAACTTTCTAAACTGTTAGATGTTAAGGTTCAGTGGTACAAGCTACTCAGTTTGTATTACTTTGCTCTAGCAGCCCCAGGAAACGACTATTGGCTGAAGGCGACTGCTGTCCGTCATAGTCCCATGCTTCCAATTACTGTGAGCCTTTATTTCATAAAGCCACCTCACCGTTGTTTCCCATACAAGATCCCTTCTCAGCAGTGTGTGGTCACATTAAGGACAAGTGCAACATTGAGGGCAGTGTATTCTAGAAGGATGCTGGAGAACGTTGATGGCCCAGGGGCAAGTGAGCATGTGTCTGCGTCCATCCTCTGCCTGTTCTTCTTGCCCTGTACTGGTTAGAGATGTTGAACCTGACTGGCCTCCACCTGCTTCCATTTCCTTGGGACCACAGATCCTTGAGCCTGCACAAGGCTGTCTGGATATATTTTCTCTAAGTACTTTCACCATGGTACCCTTCTGTGGGTTCCCAGCTGACTGACAGTTTCAACCACACAGCTGGGAAAGGCAGCCAAGAAAAGCGAGCTGCTGGAATGCTCAGGGCCCCGAAACATTACCCTTCGTGGTAGTTTGGTTCGTGCCAGGATGTCCTTGTAAAACTTTTATGAAGATGTTGTTGTACTTGCATGGGAGGTTGAAGATGGCTGTTAACCTTGGTGAGTCCCTGTCCCTCAGGAATGCAGGGCACTGAGGAAATGTTTGTGGCCCTCCCTTCTGGATGGGCACTCCACTGCAGCAGCTGCCTGAGCAGAAAGTTGAGCTGAATGGATTAAGGGACATCAGCTAGGCCATTGTTTAAAAATATTTAAAATATGTTTGAACCTCTCTTTTATCAGCAGAGAACAACTCCTTTCAATGTAGAGAAGTTTTTTATTTCCATGTTTTTCATGATTTTGTTTGGTTCTTTTGTATATTAATGACTTTGGGAAATTTTTCCCATTCACAATTTTGAGCACTAAGCACAAAGGCATTGCATAGTTGTTCAGCTTTGCTTGAGGGAAAAGAACAGTCTGCGTCCATTAAGAATGTTTGTGAACATAGTCTCTGGCTTGAGTTAATTTTTTCTGGTGTGAACTTTGACAGTTGAAAATAAAGAACATGTTTGAGAATGTACATATTTAAACATACATGTTGTTGAGTTAGGAAATGATGGAGGAATATTAGTTATAAGAAAACTTTGGAAGTTCAAAGAAATAAAAATAAAAGAGGTTCTTAAATACATTTGGATTTATTGGTAGGAGAGCCACAAGTTTTAAACCACTCAGACAGAGTTTTGGGTATCAAACATTGTAAGTTAAATATCTGAGAGAGGTAGTAGCATTCTCCTAAAGTAATGAAGTGCAGCGGTAATGAGGCTCCTCCTTACTGATCGTAGTGTAGAGCAGGTTTCTGCCCAACTTCACATTATCTTTGGTTATCTTCCCAGTATTATTAGAAACCTGAGCTACTTCTGCATACATGCAGGAGGGGTCAGCATGTTGCACAACTCCAGTGGTCCCATTCATCATAGAATGCTCAGAGTCGTCCTTGGCATCAAGGGCGTTGGGTATTGTGCAGCCCTACACAGTGACACTAACAGGGAAGGACTGGTGGGTGGAGGACCCTGTTTGTTGGGTCAACTAATACGTAATTATTCTTATAAACGAGTCCTAGCCATGTCCCTGCTGTTCTGTCCAATCATTCATCTTGAGGAGTATTTGGCCACTTCAAGCTTAGAACTCTGCCATGCAGCAACAGGAGCAGCCACTAGTTCAGCCACAGCTAACAGGAACAAGAGTGCAGCCTGGGAGAGGTCAGACTGGAGATTCATTAACTCTGAAGGTTGCTGTAAAATCACAGGCTAGCCCTGACACTGAGTAAATATGCGTTCCTGTTTTGTTCTTCTGTGCCTCCCCCCTCCCTGAAGATTGGAACATGAATGAGAAAGACGAAGAGGGCTTTTTAGTTAAGCGTTCCAGAGTATTCCAAATAGTAAAGCATTCCAAAAGCTTTAGGGCTCTGGGATAAGCTTTAGTGTTGTGCACTAATGAGCAATATACCACTATATTCTGAAAGGATCATTTTTTGCAGCCTGCTATCCATCGAACATTAATCAGACTCTTTGACTGATGGCACTTAGATGTGTTAAGTTGAATTTTCTGTTCTTGAAGGTTAGACTTGGTAAAATACTGGCAATTTCCTATGGATATACTAGAGGGGTCTTGTACTTTAGAAAAATAGGGACCTGGGACCCATATATGCTTGTGCTATGCTGGAATTCTTTTTTGGTATTTGTGCATGACTTGGACAGGTCACTCACCTTCATGGTATTTAGTGTACTACTCTGAAACTGGGAATGTTGATGTGTAACCATCATAGATTTGTTTTAAAGATGAAACATGCCTCATAAAAAGTATCCAAATCCAACCTAGTACACAGCTCATTATGGCCACCGCTGGGACAGATGCAGTTTCTTCCATATTGGTCACCTAAGCAGCCAGCTTCTCCAACAGAGCACCACAAGCTGAGCTGCTGAGCAGGAGCCGTTTATTTCTCATAGTTCTTACTGTGGGGGTCAGAGTGCCTAGTGTGACTGTGTGTTCAACAGAGAGTTGGGTTAGACTGAGTTTGTCATCTCCTAAGTGCGGGGACATCCACCCCCCTTCACCCCCAGTGAATAAGACTTGAATTAGGAGTTGTAAAGACCACTCCTGAATTATGAGCTGATTTCCACTCCAAGAGAATGGGCATTAGAATAGCTTCATGAGGGCACAGAAGACACCAACAGCCTGAGGCTGTGAATGGCTGCCTTTGGTTCTTCCCCTCATGAGTATTCTCCACCAGATATTTTCTCAGTTTGGCTTCTCTTAGCTCAGGATGAACTAACTGTTCAAGCCCAGTGAATCACATTTCATATGTTTAGTTTTATGTCTTTTTTTTTTATCTTATGCATATGAATGTTCTGTCTGCATGTACATCTGCATGCCAGAAGAGGGCATTAGACCCCAGTGTAGATGGTTGTGAGCCACCATGTGGTTGCTGGGATTGAACTCAAAACCTCTGCAAGAACAGACAGTGCTCTTAACCACTGAGCCATCTCTCCAGCCCTAGATCTTATATTTTATTGTGAGGCCTTAATGTGCTTTTGAACAGTAACAATGTGAGAATTCTAGGGTAAACGGAGGACTCTTTCAGAATGCTTTAATCATGATCTGAATTCAGCAATTTCCTTTTTTTTTTTTTTTTTTTTTTAAAGAAAAAAAGCATATACTCAATAGATGTGTTTACATGCAGTAAACTTAAGGCAGTGCGATTACATGAGTTGTGACACTCTGACCTCCACAGACCGTCACCTTTGAGAGTGTTTTGTTCTTCATGGTCTAGCACGTCCTTCACCCCAGACATGTCAATCACTGGTCTGCTTTCTGTCCATAGAGTAGTTTACATTTTCTGGAATTCCACATACATGGAAAACATGCATTATGTATTTTTTGCTGTTAATGTTTGAAGGAAAAGAGGAAGTCTTAAGTTTGCTTATTAAGTGTAATGATCTTGAAGTTCACCTATGTTATAGCTTGCATGCATACATCCCTGTTTGGATGCTGAATAAATAGTCCCTTGTATGATGTGCCACAGTTGACTCATCCATTTACCTAGATTGTTTCCTCTTTTTTTTTTTTTTTTTTCCTTTTACAAGTAGAGGTTCTGTGGATATTTAAATAAACAATTTGTGTGGACAAATGTTTCATTTCTCTTGTGTAAATGCTTCATAAAATATGTATTAAGCTTAACTCTTTTTAGAAGTACCAAAGCCTTCCTTCTTTCTTTCTTTCTTTCTTTCTTTCTTTCTTTCTTTTTTTAATTATGTTTATGGGGCTTTACCTGCATGTGAGCCTACAGGCCAGAAGAGGGCACCAGATCTCATTATAGATGGTTGTAGCCACCATGTGGTTGCTGGGAATTGAACTCAGGACCTTTGGAAGAGGAGCCATTGTTCTTAACCTCTGAGCCATCTCTCCAGCCCAGAAGTACCAGATTCTTTTCTGAAGGGACTGATTTTTGGAAATCCCAAAGGCAATGTACCAACATTCTGTTGCTTCATATTCTTAGCAACACTTTCTCTCTTTACATTTTAGCCATTTAGTGGCTGTGTAACAATAGTCTATTGTGATTTCAGTTTGCTTTTTAAATTTTTTTTAATGAATAATGTTGTTAGACATCTTGCTATCCCCTATCTCTTTGTGAAGTCACACTTTTTGCTCTGTGTATGTGGGGTTTTTGGGGGTTGGGGGGGACACAGAGAGGAGTGCTGGGAATTAAATTTAGGGCTGTGTGCATTCTAGGCACATGTTCTATTTAGGTGTATCCTCAGTCCTGTTTCAGTGTTCTTTTTCTTTTTTCCTTTTATGTTTTTTGTTTGTTTGTGTTTGTTTGTTTGTTTGGTTTTCATTTTTCGAGACAGGGTTTCTCTGTGTAGCTCTGGCAGTCTAAAACTAGCTCTGTAGACCAGGCTGGCCTCAAACTCACAGAGATCTGCCTGAGTCTGCCTCCCGACTACGGGGATTAAAGACACACACCTGGTTTTTCCACTCTTAGTTTTGAGGTGGGTTCTCAAGTTTGTTTAGGCTTTGAACCTACTCTGTAGCCCAGATTGTCCTTGAACTTGCAATCTTCCTGATTGCAGTCCCATGTTGCTGAGATTGTAGGTACCACTGTGCCCTGTGTTTTAATTAATATTTTAGCTAGTTTGGGTTGGGTTGTTGATGTTCTTACCATTGAGTTTAAAGAGTTCTTTATAAACTTAGGTGTGGTGATATACATTTTCAATCTTAGCACTTGGGAAACAGAAGCAGATAAGTGTCTGTGAGTTTGAGACCAACCTGTTCTATATAGTAAGTACCACCAGGACAGCCAGAGCTATATAAAAAAAAAAAAACCCTGTCTTAAAAAATAGAAAAACAAAAAAGGAGCTTTCTATATATCCTGGATTATAGTCTTCATTTGAGTTTTAAAGTAATTACTGTGTTTTTATAGTCCAGTAAGAAGAATTTATATTTATTTTAGTGTTTAAAACTGAGCTCTCCAACTGGGGCATAACTCATTGGTAGAGGACCTGCCTAGAATGCTCAAAGCTCTGGTTCCAGTTTTAACGCTAAAAAGCAAATAAATTAATTATTAAGGTTTTGGAGGAGGGGCACTGGCCTTCCTCCCAAACAAATCTAAACCATCATTTTTCCTCATCTTGGGTTATGATGTGTCTGTATAGAGAGTCATTTCTTGGTTCCTTTTTATTCCCCATCTGTATCTAACTCATCAACAAATCCCACTAGTTCTACCATCCTTTTCAGAATCTAACTACTTCTCAACATCTCTGCTGTTGATTACCCTATGCCAAGTCTCTACCATTTCTCCTCCTTACTGCCTTCCCTTCTACAGTCCCACTTTCTACCGTTATCCCCTTACTCAGCCTTCCTGAGTAGAGCAGCAGCTAGAGCAATCCAGTTAAAACACACTCCGAACAGCGTTACCTCTGTGTTCAGAATTCACACTGATTCCTTTCTAAATGCTTAGGAAAGTCCTTGTGGTTTGGCCTGCTTTACCCTTTCCCATTTTCTCCTATGCCTGTCCTTCCATCTGCACTCTGCCAGACCTACCTCACCTACCTCAGGTGTTCTGTGGTTGCTCCTGTATTCTTGGTCTAAAGCACCACCAAATCTATGGACCAAAAAAGAAAAAAGAAAAGAAAAGAAAAAAAGAAAGAAAAAGGTTGGGAGTGGGAAGAAAAAAATAACAAGAGGAAAGGCTGATGATGAAGTCACTGTTCTGTCATGTTGAGTTTGAAAGTAGCCATTAAAAGTGGTGGCACACACCTTTAAGTCCATCACCCAGAGTTTGAGGTCAGCCTGGTCTGTGAGTTCCAGGACAGCCAGGGCGACAAAGAGAAACTGTCTTTTTTTTGAGGGGGTGGGGTATTGATGCTATTGAAGCTAGCTTTACTCTGAAAGGCCAGTAGGACCTAAAAGTACTCTATGTGGGCAGGATTGTAGTCAGATTGTGAAAGGAGGCAAAAACCAAACCAAAACAACTCATCCTTCATTCACTGCTCAGGCAGGCCAGGGGTACCTAGAAGACTGCCTCATGCCAACGTGAGTGGTATAGTCTCCTAGAGGAATCATGATTGAAGACTGCCAGTGTTACTATGTCCAGGGTTAAGGATCCTAGTAAAGTAACCACAGAACTGTTGGGCAAGGAATGGTATGTGCAGAGAACTGCCTTCTTTGTCCTTCAATTAGATCTGACTCTGAGTTTGCAAGCCATAAACATACTTGAGGAAAATGACTCCAAAGAAAGAGCTGGGCCTAGGGGGTGTAGCTAGGGGTACAACATGCATTTGACATACATGGAACTGCAGAGGTTTGATCCTCAGCACTGCCATGAGCGAGAAGGTAGATGTGTGTAGTTAGTATAACAAAAGTTATATCAAACTCTAAATTCCTAACTATGGTCCTAAGCCCCAAGGCTGGCTGTTCAGCTGAAGGTCAGGTCCAGTCTGTAACAGAAGTCTCTGATTTGAGGGTCAGGATCCTGGGGAGACTCTCCAGCCACGGGGTACATTAAGGTGGTGTCTCTTCAGATGTGCAGAGCAGAGCATCACTCTTCGTCTCTGCTTATATACTATACAGTGGGGGTCACGGGGTTCTAGGACTGGGTCTGGATGTCACTGGGTTCTCATTATCAGGTGAAGCCTTGGCTGTAGTAGGGTTCCTGACCAAGCTATTTTTAAATGTCTAAAAGGTATTTTTTACTATGCTCGTTACATTCTATCCCTTGGCCCTTGAGGCATACAGAATGCCAATGAGGACCACATATAAGGATTATTAACAATTTCACAGCAATTGGCAAGTTTGGGCCACAACAAGAAAAAGAGAAAACATACAATAAATATTACAATCAGGAAATATGGAGGACAAAAGCAGGAAAATAAATTTCAGACATTAAAACAATTATTAAGCCAAATAGTCAAAACGATGTAGCACAGAATATTGCTGTGATCTCTATGGCATATATGTATTTCCCCAAGTTTATATTTTCTCCAGGTTTGGTATGCACCAAGTTGAAAAACACATTTAGAAATAAAAGGTAATGCAGTCACTTTCAATATGGATGGCTGTGTTATGGTGTAATGTGAGTTCTGAAGAATATTATGCAGGCACAGAGTGTCCAGCTGTTTGCATGGGTTCTCCTCAGATGGTGGGGAGTATCATAAGATTCGAAAGGTTGTGGCCACAGGTCAGTCAAGATAAATGAAGATCTGTAATATGTTCCCAATTCTGTAATATACATCCAGTCATTAATAGGTGAGAATGAGTCATTTTCTGCCTTCCACGCATCCATCTTACCATAGTAGGGTAGGTTGGGTTGGGAAATACTGCCTATTCATTTGTGGGCATAATCCAAAAAGTGAGTTTGGGTTTTTGAATCTGTATGGTGGTGGTATTGTGTTCCAAGAGAGAAAATGCTTCCATGGTGTTCTCTCAGTGTCTGGGTCAGAGGCACAGTTCTGCCAAATCACAGCTTCACATGGGGTTATTGCAGTTGATGTCGCTGTCTCCTTGGTCAAGTAACCTGGCTCTTCATTCCGGCTCCAGTTCAGATAACTGTATACATTTCCATTGCAATCCCAGGAGGTTTGTGTACTGATAGCCAAACACATGGTTCATTTGCCATGTGTAGGGGCCAAAGAACACTGAGAGGAATTTGTGTTTGTTGCTGTTCCACAGTCAAACAATCCTCCGTATCTGGCATCTCAAGTTGTATTCTTCTCTTATTCTTCATTGTAAGGCGGAAGGACGATTTAAGTGCTCTTTCTCTCCAGTGGAAGCTGTAGGTGGCTGATGCTGCTGTGAGATTTCTCCAAATCTGTGTTAAATGGCACGTCACTGGGTTTCTTTCCTTAAAATTGGTATTTTCAGCTTCCTCTTGGTCATTGATGACTATGGCTTCAAAATTAGTGCAACATGGGCATCAGTCTTTTTCTATTCATCACAGTAGCTATACCAAAGTGTCTTCCCAGTAGCTCCCCAGTGTGCATATGGAGCACAGAATGCATTCCTGCTGTATGTGAGGTTTAAGAAGAAGTGTTCATGGTTCCAGTACTCTGGTAGGAACCCATACAAATGTATAGTAAGGTAATTCTCACCAGTATATCTTAATTTTTCCCTTATAATCCAGTAGTTTTATTGTACTAGTAGCCAGACTCAGGGATTATCTGCCATTACAAGTACCCTACCAAGGAAGGAGGGAGGAAAAAGATAAGCAACAAAACCACATCTTTAAAGACAAAGTGGAACTCCATGTCTGTAATCCCAGTACTCAGGGCCCTGATGCAGGATGATCACCATATTCAAGTCTACTCTGGGCTACATAGTAAGACCCTGACTCAAAAACAATTCTCCAAAAATTTTTGGAAGGGGATGAAACAAAGAATTAATATCAGTAAGAAAAATATGAAACATAGCAGGTAAAAAGTAAATACTGCTAGCAGCTATGAATGAAAGAGAAAAGTAGAAACACTAGAAATGAAAAGAGAGGAGGACTGTACACTTCAGCCAAGCAGACAGTCAAAATGCTCAGGAGTTGGTTCTTAAGCTTGGGTGTGAGCTAACGATCTCCAGCTGGGACTCTTAATGTAGCCAATGATCTCTCAGGTCAATGCTGCATGTCATTTCCTGACTTCTGACTGTGGGTCAATGCTGTCCTAATGAAGGGACTAGATGGCCTGGTTATCTTCCAGAACCAACATACCAGCCCAGTGCCCGCTATGTTATTTCGTTGTTTGCTTCCTTTGAAAAAGAAAAAAGGCCTAGTTGGGTTTTGTTGTTGTTGTTTTTTGTTTTGTGTGTGTGTGTGTGTGTGTGTGTGTGTGTGTGTGTGTGTTGATGCTGTTGGAAGTTAATGCCATAAATATTTGTCCCTATGTATTACTTTTTCTTAGGTATTATTTTTTTCTTTAAAAGTACCCATTTGTCTTCGTTGCTTATTACCCTACTAACTTTCAAGCATTTAATTTCCCTCCCTCCCTCCCTCCCTCCCTCCCTCCCTCCCTCCCGTGTGTGTGTGTGTGTGTGTGTGTGTGTGTCTGTCTGTCTCTGTATGGCTGTGCCTGTGTCTCTGTATATGTAAATGTGAGACATTTTTAGAAATCAGTGATTATAATATATACCCGTATTTACAAACTAGCTCAAAAAATAGTCCTTTTTTCTTCCTATAAGGTAATATTCTCATTTGGTAATTTAGTGTTTCTGTTGTTGCATCTCATTTTATAGGGACAGAATTTGACTGAAAATATTATGTTCTTGAATTTGGACCTTTGACCTATGGTGGCATAGGGGGTTCTTGGAGTTAGTTTGTCCTTATCTATGAACCAGGTACATATGCACCCACTGGGAATTGGATCACTCATCAATGCTAGAGGCCTTTGTTAGTTGGATTCAGGCCAGTGCTTGTCTTTGTTTTATGTTGCCTTTTTAAAATTCAAGCTCAACCTAATAACTAAGAATATGTGGAGTCAGGAACTTTTCTTAGATTATACTGGACAACACGCTACTCTTTTCAGCAGCAGAGAATAATGACAATACTTTAATGTCAGCTATGGCAGTTGGTTAAGGACCCAGGTTCAAATCCCAAACTTGTAGCATCCATATGTGTGACCTCTAGCAAATCATTGACCTTGCCTTTCTTATCTATATGACAGTAGTGTGTACTGCAGAAGTGGTTGTGAGGACCAGATGAGCCAGTGCCTGTATGATAGTGGAATGGTGATGCCTATGACCTGGCAAGCACACAGCAAATGCTAGCAGCTGTTATCTCTCTGTTTTGGTAGTTGTGTCAGGCACTGCTCTGGGCAAGTTTTTTTTTTTTTTTTTTTTAAAGATTTATTTATTTATTATTATGTATATAGTGCTGCCTGCATGTACACTTGCAGACCAGAAGAATGCATTAGATCACATTATAGATGGTTGTGAGCCACCATGTGGTTGCTGGGAATTGAACTCGGGACCTCTGGAAGAACAGTCAGTGCCCTTAACCTCTGAGCCATCTTTCCAGCCCCGTCTTCTTTAAACTTAACAACAGCCTTATAATTCCAGCATTGCTCTTTTCAGTTGGACAGTGAAACAGATAGGGAAGATTCTGGCAATGGGAGGATGCTGACCCAGGAGTATCTAAATTTGTTCACTGCCCTGGGTCCTGTCCTCTTCACCTAAAGCTTGAGTAAATCAAGGGGTGTATTGGGTACATCATCTTATAAAGATGAAGGGGCAAGGCCTTACTGATTGGGCTGATAAAGGTACAACATGCCACTTTGTGGTTCAGACATTTTGTTATTTACACAGATAGCTAAAGGATGGGTAGCCACTAGAGTCATCTCTTTGTTGATATGGAAATAGAAGGGCCAGGTGCTGCATTGGATGGGACAGGGTGCTCCACTCCTGAAGAGTCCATTCAAGATTGCTACCAAGAGGGTTTCCCCTTTTGCAAGTCTGTTTGGAATAGGTCAAAGCAGACAGCCTTATGCTCATCAGCACCCTACAAGTGATAAAACTCCTGTCTTACCAGGAGAAAAGGAATAAGTGAGAGATGATGTTGAAGTGTACCTCATGGTCTCTTGAATGATACAGCCTTTGCCTTCTCGGCTCCATGGGTGTGTCTCAAGAAGCTGTGACTAAGAGCTCCCCTGGTCCAGAGGCCCACTATCAACTTCCTAAGCTTTTGCTTGTGGCATTTGGAGGCTCTTCTAACTGTACCTTTAATAAATATCAAAACTTGTGAGGATTCTAGTAATAAATGTCAAATTCACACAATTGGATAGAGAACAGCATCAAGTTGTTTTTTTTTTTTTTTTTAACACATTCATACAACATGGTCTTGCCTTCACTTTAGAAACATAACAAATACAGGCTTCTCATACAGGAGTTTAGAACCAGCTTCTTCTCTGGTTGCCTTGAAATTAAACACTGTCATTGTTCTAACACTTAGGAACTGACTGATTGAAAACTCTAGGAGCTTGTCTGGCAACCCACAACTTTGTCTTTCGTGCCCATGAAGGGTAGCACAAAGCAAAGGATTGCACAACAAAGTTTAGAGAGGCACTATTTCTTGAAAATACTTTTGTTGTTGTTTGTTTGTATTTTGATACAAAGTTTCTCTGTATATCCCTGGCTGTCCTGGAACTCAGGGATCCACCTGCCTTTACCTCCCCAAGTGCTGGGGCTTAAAGGCGTGCACCACCACACCCACTTTCTTTAATTAAAAAAAATTTTTTTGTGTATATAATACCCAATTTCTGGCATGCATGTGGAAGTCAAGAGGACAGCTTTGTGGAATTGGTTCTCCTTCCACAAGTATTCTTGGCATCAAATTCCGATCATCAGGCTTGTACAGCAAATGCTTTTAACCCTTCACTGTCTCACGGGCTCACAGTTTTTTAAAAATCATCCATTACTGGTTTTAAAGGCTAGACTTTAGTACCACTGCTAGACTCTCAGGGTATCCGGAGGTTGGGGGGGGGGGTGGATTTAAGAAGGCCAAGCAGGGTAGACACCCACTCTTAGTAACTAACTCACCATTCTACTCTCTGTGGGGTAAGACCTTCGATAAGCCAAGTCAACCCAGCATAAAGTGAGGATGGGCGGGAAACTACCCTAATTTGTGCTGATAATCCCTCATAGATGATGCCTGTCTCCAGGGATTCACACTACACAGGACAGACATCAAATCCACACAAGACAGGGAGATGATAGACATTCCCATTGCTCTCAGGATCAGTGAGTACGGTCCCTGTGTGGCTTGCGCAAGGTCATATAGGATGGCAAAGCCAGCACATAATGTACTACATTGAAAGCCTGAGCCTTTGGTTTCCTCCCCCTCCCTTCTTCACCCTCTGTTAACAAACTACTCAGGAGTATTTTAGTCAGGTGATTTTTATCAAGTGTCCTTTCCTGGAGCACTCTTGGCTCTCTCCCTGGGTTTGGAAACTTACCAGGGCAATTACAGAGACAGTGAATCTGTAGTCTGTTAGTGCAACTAGTGATTCTGCAAGGAACCATCCTGTCTATGGGAGCAGTTGCCCACTTTGGATTCATAACTGCTGCCTGCTTTTCTACATTCTTTGTATTGGGGCTCTTTTTGAAGCTTTGTTCAATGAAGTTCAATAAAGGCCTCTTGTCCCAAACTTCCTTTTGATTGCTTCCCCCACCCATGAGGGCTGTGCTATTTCTTTCTTTTTGGTTTTTTTTTTCGAGACACGGTTTCTCTGCATAGGCCTGTTGTCCTGGAACTCAGTCTGGGCTCGAACTCTGGTATCCCAGAGTGCTGGGATTAAAGTCACACACCATGGTCTGGTGCCATTTTCATTCTTATTACAATATTTCTGAGCCTTACCTAAGACCCATTCCCTCTTATGCACTACACTCTACCTCTCTCCATCTGTTGATTGTGCTGTCTTCCTACAGGTGAGGCTCAGGGGCCATTCCTATTCTACAGATGAACAAGCTGAATTGAGGGGAAGTAAAATAATTTCTCTATGCTGGGCCTCAGCTGTCTCATTTTCACCATTCTTGCCACTCATATGTGAGGCTTTAGTTTTGATCCTGAGCATTTGTAACTTTTCATTAGAGAGTTGTGGACAGACATCTGTTAACCTCAGATTGGTGGGATTGGTTTTTTGCTTGTGATTGGTCCCCTAAGTCTTGGTAGAACAATGAATTTAATTGGGGCTGCTTTAATTGAGGGCATAAGCAACTTAGGAGCTGCTACACCACTGAATAAGACTGTCACAGCAGTTATTAACTGCTTGTTTCTTTTCAGGGAGGGGAGAAGCCTCCCATGTTTTATGGGTCCTCTCCCACTGTCTTAGTTAGGGATTTATTGCTGTGAAGAAACATCATGACCACAGTAACTCTTACAAAGGAAAACATTTGATCAGGGCTGGCTTAGATTTGAGAGGTTTAGTCCATTATTTTCATGGCAAGAAGCATGCAGTGTGCAGGTGCTGGGAAGGGAGCTGGGAGTTATGCCTCTTGATCCGCAGGCAGGAGGCTGCCACACTGGGTGTAGCTTGAGCAATATATCAGCCCTCAAAGTCCCACCTCCACAGCTCCTTCAACAGGGCCACACCTCCTAATAGTGCCACTCCCTATGGGCCAACCATTCAAACACATGAGTCTGTGGGAGTCTTTCCTATTCAAACCTCTACACCCACCTTCCAGGAGGAAATGTTAATTGGCCCAATCTTGTGAGGGTTTTACACTGATAATCACACTAATCTGATTTCAAGACGTCAATGCTATGCGGTGCCGTACCTGGAGCACAGCTCTGCAGTAGCACAAGCATGCACATGCGCACACACATTAACCCTGGTGATAATTAGACTCTTGCTCCACTGTGTTTTTCCCACTTGAACTTTATTCACATACTTATTTAATAACAGCTTTGTTGAGATATAATTCATGTATGATGTAATTCACCTCTATAACATGTATTTCATGTATTTTAGCATAATATATAGCTATATATTCATCACAATTCATTTCTCAACATTTTAATCATCTCAAAAGGAAACCCCAAGCCAGACATGGTGGTGCATGCCTTTTAATCCCAGTACTTAAAAGGCAGAGGGAGAGGAGCTCTGCATTCAAGACCAGCCTGGTCTACATAGTGAGTTCCAGGACAAACCTGTCTTTAAAAAAAAAAATTTTTTTTAATAAATAAAAATAAATTAAAAAAAAAAAGTAAATCCCATGACACACCTTGGGGCACATTTCCCACTATCCCTGTACTCCAGTCTTAAATAAACACCAATTTTATGCCTGTGGAGTTCCTTATTCTGGACTGTTATGTGAGACATGGGTTCTTGTGCCTGGCTTTTTTCACTTAGTGTGATGTTAAGGTTTATCCAGATTGAAGTATGACCCTAGTGCTCTCTGTCCTTTTCTAACACTGAACAGTAATTCCATTTTGTGTATATCCACATTTTGTTTAACTGTTCATCAGTTGGTAGACTTGAGTTATATTTACCTCTAGACTCTTATGAATAGTCTTTAAAACATCCACATACAAGATTGTGTGCAGCTAGGTGTGGTGGTGCACATCTAGCTAGCGTGGTCTGCATAGTGAGTTCCAGAACAGCCAAGGCTATGTAGAGAGATCCTCCCCTCTACCCAACCCTAAAAAATTGAATGTGTGTATCATGAGTATATACCTATGAATTTCTGGGTCACATCGTAATTTGAATTGAATTTGACAACATAGTAAAACCACTCTTCATTTAATTTTTTGTTTATTTTTTCGAGCCAAGATTTCTCTGTATAGCCTTGGCTGTCCTGGACTCACTTTGTAGACCAAGCTGGCCTTGAACTCACAGCCCAGCATGGTGTTTGTTTTTAAAGAGGAGGGTTTTTTTTGTGTGTGTTTTTTTGTTTGTTTGTTTTAAGTACATGGATGTTTAATCTGTACATCATGTGTGTGCCTGGTGCCTGAAGAGGCTGTTGGATCCTCAGAACTAGTGTTGCAGATGGCTTTGAGCCTCTACATGTATGCTAGGAATCAAACCTTGCTTGTCTGTAAGAGCAGCCAATGCTCTTAGTTCCTGAACCATCTCCCTAGCCCCTCAAAGCATGTTACTTTTTATTTTTATTTAAAAAAATTTTTAAGACACGTTTCTCAGTGTAGCTCTGGCTGTCCTAGAACTTGTTCTGTAGATCAGGCTAGCTTCAAATTCACAGAGATCCTCCTTCCTCTGTCTCCCACAGGAGTGCCCCACCACTGCTGGCCTGTTTGTTTGTTTGTTTGTTTTAATGATACCCATTCTGGCTGGTATGAAATGGTATTTAATTGTGGCTTTGACTTGTCTTCCCTCAGGAGAATGATGAGCATCTTTTCATGTGCTTATTGGCAATTGCAGATCTTTTGTGGATTTATTCAGAGCCCTTTCCTATATTTAATTAGATAATTTGCCTTTATTACTGAGTTATAAAAACTCCTTCAGTATTTTAGGTATGAGTGTCTTGCTAGATGGACAATATGCACAGAACACAGAGGTGGAGCACTGTAGTATACACAAGATCTTAGTTTGGTTCCCCACATTGTGGGGTTATGGGGAGAAAGATTTGCAAATACTGTGGGTTGTCTTTTCACTTTTTGATAGTATCTTTTATAACTCAGAAGTTTTATAATTTTGGCCAAGTGTGCTTGTGCTTGTGTATACCTTTAATCCCAGGACTTGGGAGGGAGAGATGTGGACCACTGTGAGTTCAAGGCTCTGGTGAGCTCCAGAGAACTGGGACCTGCCCCAGACCATTGGCCTAGACTTAGCTTCCTATATAGGGAGCTCCTATATAGGGGCATAGGAAGCAACAGAGCTGGGACCTGTCCCAGGCCACATGGCCATGTCTGGCCCACATCTGTACTCAGCACAGTGAGGGTTTCTGGGTGGGTGCCTGACAAACACTAAGGTACTGGCTCTCAGTGCCATTCAGAACGAATACCCTCCATATTTAGCTGCTCAGCAGATGCTGCATTATTATTCTTATTTTAGTTTCTGCTTTGCTAATTAAGGAGACTTCATGGAAGTTAAGGGGAAAAACTTAACAGTTGTGAATTAGAAGCAGTGTTCCTGCTTGTCATCTAAGGGCTTCCTTCCTCTGTGTTCAGAAGACCACTCAAGGTGACAGAAACCTGGGCCTATCACAACCCATTAGGTTCTTTTAGAGAAAGCTCCAAATAGCAAGAATGTCTAGTTTTTATCTTACACAAAACTTTTTTTCTTTTCTTTTCTTTTTTCTTTCTTTTTAAATCCAAGGTCTCATCCATAATCTAGGCTGGCTGGAAACTCACTGTGTAGCGTAGGGTGACTTCAGATTTGTAGCAGTCCTCTTGCCTTCACCTGGCAAGTGCTGAGTTCACAGCCCTGAGCTTGCACTTCCACCTTTTAAAAAATCTGACTTGCATTTCATTGTAATTATTGAAGGATGCGTATTTTCAGGCATGTGGTGAAGCTCCAGTTTTTAATTATGTGGACAAGCAAACAAAAGCATCTATAGTATACTTCTGAAGAACTGCTTGTTCTTGTCCTCTTGTATCCTCAAATTTGACCATGGCCTTGCTTTTTCTGAGTTGTCTTTGAAAACATCCTTGTTGGTGACAGTTTTATCCAAGAGGATATCCTTGTGGGCATAGAATAATTGTTATAAACATTTGTGAAAGACTTGATTTTTGACTACTCTGTGACTTTTTGTTCATCTACAGCCATGTCATTTTGTATGGATAGCAGTCAATTTCAGGTCCCAAGCATGGCTGAAGAAGTGAGGTGAGATGCCATCAGTGTTCCTCACAGTGACATCTTGTGTCTAGAGCAGTGTCCAGGCAAGACCACATCACTTATCTGAATCTTGAGACAGCAACCAGAAACAGAAAGAAGTAAAAGAAAGGCTTTCTTTTTTCTTTTGTTGTTGTTGTTGTTTTTTTTTTTTTTTTTTTTTTTTTTTTGGTAGGTTGGTTTTGTTGGTTAACTTTTTGAGTAATTCTGTCTGTGTTTTGTTTGTTAGAGGAGGAAAATGAAATGATTTCCTATGGCCTCTATGCTTCCTATGAGCAGGGTCTGGGCCATGTGCCTTGGCGCTTCTATAGTTGGATAATAATCCCTCTTGAATCAGCTCAGAGTGTTGGAATGACTGTCATCACTGATTACATTCATATTATTGTTTGCTTCCCCTGTGAGCTGTTAGTACTCTGGTGTTTTTCTTGTTGAGTGCCTACAGCACTACAGATACAGAAGTAACGTGTGTGTGTGTGTGTGTGTGTGTGTGTGTGTGTGTGTGTGTGTGTGTGTGTGTGTGTGTGTGTGTCCCCAGTGCTGTGTGTCTGGCCCTCCAGCTTACATGGAGTACTTACTTTCTTGGGCCACTTAGCCCCTCCAGGGCAACCCATCAAAGGCCATGGTTTAACAATACATGCTACTACCTGGTCCTGCTGTGTCTGCTGATAAGCTGTATTATGTTTTGGGTTTTTAAATTGCCTCTTATGTCAGCAGATGTATGTACATTTTAGAATCTTTTTCCAACAATCAATCAAACATGACTGTAGGGAAAGCTCAAGACTTCAATGCCTTTTCTCATTTAGTGTCCATCCACTTTGAACAGATATGATTTCTACTTCACTTTGTTCTATTTTCAGTGTTAAAGATCAAACACCAGTGTCCTACATATCACTAAGTCAGCAGTCCCTCTCTGAGCTACACCCCCATTTGATGG
Organism: Acomys russatus; assembly: GCF_903995435.1. Taxonomy (NCBI): domain Eukaryota; kingdom Metazoa; phylum Chordata; class Mammalia; order Rodentia; family Muridae; genus Acomys; species Acomys russatus. Next base: position 11,635,268 of record NC_067158.1, on the reverse strand, counting down.
TGATTTATAGCAATCCCCTCGTCTTCCGCCTGGCAGGTTGTACACATTAACCATATTTACTTTTTTTAGGTGAGCCTCCCTGCCCCCCATGGTGTTATTTTCATACCCTCTTTTGAAACAGAGGAACCGTATAGGAGAGAGGCATTCTTTGTTTTTCTCTAAAAAGCGATGCTCATTGGCAGAGTTCAACTGAGCATTCAGCCTTGTGCCTAGAGTGGAGAAGTGTATGTAGGTTTAATTCTCAAACTGTTGCCTGTTGGAAGCTTCCACACACAGCCAGAACCACTGAGTTCCTTTTCTCTGTCAGCTTTCCCCCATTACAGCTGCCACGATAGCTATGACAGCAGAAGGAAAAGAAACCGTTCTTATGGATTATGGATTCCAGAAATAATAGTTTAGGCCATTGGTTCAAAGAGTTCGAGAGGCATTCATTTCAGGACAACTTTCTAATATTCTACATGGCTCATTGGGTGAAGTGTTTGCTGAGCAAGCATGAGGACCTGAGTTTAGATTCCCAGAAGGTGAACACAGCACTTCACGTCTATAATCCCAGCACTTCTCTGTTAAGATTAGCTGTGTAAACAGGAGACACACCCCACAAGCTTGGGGCCAGATAGCATGGCAGGTGCACTGAGAAACAGCAAAAGATCCTATCTTGAACAAGAAGGAAAACAAGGACTGAGACCCGAAGTTTTCCTCCGACCTCGCCATGCATGCCTGTGTATGCACACACAGAGCTTTTTAAATTTAAAAAAAGAAAGAAATTGTGTGTGTGTGTGTGTGTGTGTGTGTGTGTGCGCACGCACACACACACACACACACACACACACATATATAATACACAGATATACACACATATATAATACACAGAAAAGAAAAACTTCTTATGATTCAAGAGACAAGTGGTTTGAGCCTCTCATAAACTATAAGCCTTGATTTTTGCCACCACACTTCTAAGAAAAGGTCTGGACTGTCTGACATGAGGCTCTATACCATAGGGACATCTTTCATACTGGACCACAAAAAGGAAAAGAAAAAAGGAGGGAACTTTCCCTTTAAATCCCCAGGAACGTTTGGATGAGGTAGTGTTACAGAATGAGTTAGCTTGTCCTGCTAGTACAGCACATGGCTCCTATGTAACAGTAACTCACTTGCAAGCAAACGGTTCTTTTGAAGTTACTGTAAACCGTCAGTGAAGTGGAGCGGTATTATAACCTTGGGCAAAAGCACTGCTAGTCCTGGCTTCAACTCTCCCTTTGAAACATGGGCAGACTGTGCCAGTTGTGTCTTAGTCAGCTTGTGTTGAAAGCTTCTGAAAGAGCTACTTCTGGTTTCAGACCTTGGCAGGTAGACCATCTCAAGGGAACAATTCTCTCCAGATACTTTTGCCTGGCCACACATTGTCTTTTGACTCAGGGGCTCCCATAGATTCTTTGTCCAGTAGCAAAACCGTAGACTATGATATAAACAATCTTACTGGGCCTTGAGAAATCTGAAGAAGGCCCATTTTCATATTCTTGCATAAGCCATTTGTTCCATACATGGACCAGCCTTTGGCCTGGTGTGCGTGCTCTGTGTTAGCCATTCTGCTTTAGCAGCCCCTTATTTGGAAACGCAAACAAATAATTCATTGCCTTTTCTTGATATTAAAGGACCTGTCAAAAATTAGAACTTCTCAGGTTATTCACCTTGGTTATTAATGTTTGTTGTATCTGTAATACCCAAATCTATGACAGACTTTAGTATCACCAGGAGTTAGCTTTAATCATAAGGGTGGTTAAGCTGCTGGTTGTAGTAGGGTGCATGTTTTTCCTCCCAGCTCCAAACTCCCAGAATAATGACTCAAAATATATTTACAAATACCTAAGCCATATAGCTAGGCTCTGACTAACTCATAACTTAAAATAATCCATTTGTACTACTCTGCCACGTAGCTAGTTACCTCTGCTCTGGTACCATGCATTGGTCCTACTCACAGCTTGCGTCACAAAACTCCCATGCCTGGCTCTATTCCCAGAATCCATTCTGCCCGCTGGATGTCCCACCTTCTAGTCTGCCCTTCTATTCTACTTAATTGACTAACAGTGCATCCATACAATACACAAGCTATTCTCTCTGCGGCTGGTTCTTTCTCTACTATATCTGCCTGAGTCAGCCACATGCTCACTTCCTAATGTCTACAGGCCATGTCCTGGATGGCTCCCAAAACAGCCATCCCAGACAGTCGTCCTTCAACTGTCCAGTCTCATGCAGGGAGCCTAGTGTTTGGTTGAAGGTCTTTGCATCTGCTCCCATCAGCTGTCAACAGTGGCCTCTCTGATGACAGTTGGGCTAGGCAGGATCTATGAGTATAGCAGAATATCACTAAGAGTCATTTCATTGATTTTTAAAAATTATTATTTCTTATATCCTAGGTGTCGGGACTATCCAACCTCTGTTTCCTGGTCCAGGCAGTGTCAGGCATGGGCTCCTTTCCTGTCAGTCATGGGCCCCAAATTAGACTAGTCAGTGATTAGCCATTCCTACAAGTTCTGTACCTTCATTGCCCCAACACATCTTGCAGGTAGGATAAATTGTAGGTTGAAGATTTTGTAGCTGGGTTGGTGTCCCAGTCTCACCACTGGAAGCCTTGCCTGGCTACAGTAAATGGCTGGTTAAGGTTCTATATTCTCTATTACTAGGAGTCTTCACTGGGGTTACCCTAGTAGAGAGATCCATGTGCCTCCACCCCCACCCCCATGTTACTTATCCTTTCTGGGTCTATGAATTGTAGCATGATTATCCTTTACTTAACAGCTAATATCCACTTATAAGTGAATATATACCATGTTTGTCTTTCTGGATCTGGGTTACTCGGTTGGAATTATTTTTTTCTAGTTCCATTCATTTGTAAATTTCATAATTTTTTTCAAAGACGGGGTTTGTTTTCTTTTTAAATGACAGGACAGGCATTTTTTAAAAAAGATTTATTTATTATTATGTATACAGTGTTCTGCCTGCATGTACACCTGTAAGCCAGAAGAGGGCACCATATCCCATTATAGATGGTTGTGAAACACCAAGTGGTTGCTGGGAATTGAACTCAGGACCTTTGGAAGAGCAGGTGGCGCTCTTAACCACTGAGCCATCTCTCCAGCCCCCCAAGACAGGGTGTTTTGTTTTGTTGTTTTTTATGTAACTCTATCAGTCCTGGAACTCACAGAGCTCCGTCTGCCTATGCCTCTAGAGTGCTGGGATTAAAAGTGTGCAACACCACTGCCCAGCTTGTATCGCAGTTTTTTATTGAGTTATTTTATTTGTTAATGTCTAGCTTCTTGAATTTTTAATATATCTTATATATTAGCTGTTGGAGTTGGTAAAAATCTTTTTCCCATTCTGTAGGCTGCCATTTTTGTCCTATTTATGATGTCTTTGCCTTATAGAAGCTTTTTAGTTTTCATGAGGTCCCATTTATTAATTGTTTATCTTAGTGCCTGTGCTGTTGGTGTCCAGGAAAGTGTCTCCCATGCCAGTGCATTCATGGCTGTTCCCCACTTTCTAGTCTATCGGGTTCAATGTGTTTGGTTTTATGTTTGAGGTCTTTGGTATACTTGGACTTGAGTTTTGTGCAAGGTGATAAATACTGATCTATTTGCATTCTTCTACATGCAGATACTCAGTTACACTAGCACCATTTGTTAAAGATGCTTGCTTTCTTTTCTTTTTTTTTCCATTATGTCTTTCTGGCTTCTTTCTTTCTTTCTTTCTTCCTTTCTTTCTCAGGCAAATACCAAGTGTCAATAGGTGTGTAGATTTATTTCTGGGTCTTCAGTTCGATTCCATTGATCAGTGAGTCTTTTATGCTAATTCTGTGCAGTTTTTATTACTGTAGCTCTGTAATAGAACTTGAAATCAGGGGTGGTGATACCTCTGGAAGTTCTTTAAATTGTTCAGAGTTTTAGCTACACTCTGTGTACGTGTGGGGTGTGTGTGTGTGTGTATGTGTGTTTCATATTGTCCTTTCAAAGTCAGTAAAGAATTACAACTGGGGCTGGACACTGTGGCACATACCAGCACTCTGGGAGGTGGAGACAGGTGGGTCTCCATGCATTCAAGCCAGCCTAGTCTACAAAGTGAGTAAGAAAGAATTATGTTCAAATTTTGAAGGGATTTCATTGAATCTGTAGGTTGCTTTTGGTAGCATGGCCATTTTTACTACGTTGATCCTACCAATCCATGAACACGGGAGATCTTTCCATCTTCTGATATCTAGACTTGAAATTTTTATCATAAAAATCTTTCACTTGTTGGTTACCCCAAGATATTTTATATCATTTGTGGCTGTTGTGAGAGGTATTGTTTTTCTGATTTCTAAGTCATTTAAATATAGAAGGGCTACTGGTTTTTTGTTTGTTTGTTTGTTTGTTTTTGAGTTGATCCTGTATTCAGCCGCTTCCATGAAGTTGTGTATCAGCTGTAGGATTCCTTGCTAGAATTTTCGAGGTCATTTATGTATACTATCATATCACCTGTGAATAGAGATACCTTTGACTTTTTCCTTTCCTATTTGTACTAAATGGAATAAATATGGAGAGAGTGGACAACCTTATCATGTTCCTGAGTATCTCTTCATTTAATTTGATGTTGGCTATAGGCTGACTGTAAATTGCCTTTGTTATGTTTGGGTATGTTTCTTCTATCCCTACACTCTCCAAGACTTTTTTTTTTTTTTTTTCATTCAGTAGACAGTTGTTTTTGGTTTTTGATTTGTTTTGTTTTGTCAGTTTTCTTGTATCTGTTGAGACTTGCTTTGTGACTTAGTATATGGTTGGTTTTGGAGAAAGTGCAGTGAGGTGCTAAGAAGAAGACGTATTCTTTTGTGTTTGGGTGTTCTGAGGATGTCTGATAGGTCCATTTGGTTTATAACATCTGTTAATGCTAGTATTTCTCTGTTTATTTTTTGGCTAGATGACCTGTCCAATGGTGAGAGTGGGATAGTTAAGTCTCCAGCTATGATGTAGGAGGGTTAATGTGTGATATTTAGGCTTCAGTAATGTTTCTTTTACAAATGTGGGTGGCCTTTCATTTGGGACATAGGTGTTAAGAAATTGAAACATCATCTTGGTGAATTTTTCCTTTAACTATAAAGTATTCTTCCTTATCTCTTTTGATTAATTTTGATTTGAAGTCTATTTTGTTAGATATTAGAATAGCTATACCAGCTTGTTTCTTAGGTTCACTTGCTTGGAAAAATTTTTTTCTAACCCTTTACTTTGAGGTAATACCTATTTTTGATGTTGAGGTATGTTTCTTGTGTGCAGCAGAAGGACGGATTCTGATTTTGCGTCCTATTCTATTAGTCTTTTTTTTTTAATTGGGGGAATTGAATCCATTGATATTGAGAGATATCAATGACCGACGATTGTTTTGTTTTGTTTTTTCGAGATAGGATTTCTCTGTGTAGCCTTGACTATCCTGGACTCACTTTGTAGACCAGGCTGGCCTCAAACTCAAAGCAATGTGCCTACCTCTGCCTCCTAAGTACTGGAATTACAGGCGTTCGCCACCACTGCCCGGCTGGCCAATGACTTTTAATTCCTGTTTTTATTGTTGGTGTGTGTGTGTGTGTGTGTGTGTGTGTGTGTGTGTGTGTGTGTGTGTGTTTTGCTGGTATGAGATTATTTCCTGTGCTTTAATGGATGTAGTTAGCCTCCTTGGGTTAGAGCTTTTCTTCTGGTACCTTCTGGAGGGCTGGATTTCTGGATAGATGTTGTTTAAATTTATCTTTATCGTAGAAGATCTTGTTTTCCCCATCTATGATGATTAATTTTTTTTCTGGTTATAGTAGTCTGGGCTAGCATCTGTCATCTCTTAGGGTCTATGAGTCTCCATTGAGAAATCAGGTATAATTTTAATAGGTCTCCCTTTATATGTTACTTGCTCTTTTTCCCTTGTAGCTTTCAGTGCTCTTTCTTAGATCTGTATGTTTAGTGTTTTGGTTATTATGTGTCATGAGGACTTTTCTGGTTTAATCTATTTGGTGTTCTGTATGTGTCTTGTACCCTTAACGGTATCTCCTTCTTTAAGTTAGGAAACTACCATATGATTTTGTTGAAAATAGTTTTTGGGTCTTTGAGCTAGGATTCTTCTTTTTCTTCTTTCCTTATTAGTCTCAGGTTTGGTCTTTTCATAGTGTCCCCAGATTTCCTCGATGTTTGAGTCAGGAATTTTTTAGATTTAGCATTTATTTTTGACCTATGTATATTTCTTCTATTGTATCTCCAACCCCTGAGGGTTCATCACTTGTATTCTGTTGGTAATGCTTAAGTTTGTGGTTCATGTTTGCTTACCTAGCCTTTTCACTTCCAGTATTCCTTCAGTTTGTGTTTTCTATTTCCGTTTTCAGGTCTTGAATAGATTTCTTTGTTTCTTTCAACTCTTTGTTTGGTTTTTCTTGACTTTTGGGTTTTTGTTTGTTTGTTTGTTTGGGTGTTTTGCTTTGTTTCTGGGTTTTTGAGACTTTTGTGTAGTCTCAGCTGTCCTGGAACTCACTCTGTAGACCAGTCTAGCCTTGAACTTGACCATCCTGCCTCTGCCTTCTGAGTGCTGGGATTAAAGATGTGCACCACCACCACCAGGCTTTTGTTGGATTTCTTTAAGGGACCTCTGTCTTCCTAGAGTTTTGTTTTAATGTCTTTGCCGTGTGCTTCAGTTGTGGTTGAATATTCAGGGCTTCCTGTAGTAGGATGGCAGGGTTTGGTGGTGACTTATTGCCTTGACTGTTGTTGACTGTGTCCTTGCACTGGCATCTAGGCATCTGAGTTTGAGACGTTATAGGTCTAGGTGCTGATTTCTGAGTTTGTCTTTGTTGAATGGGTGTTTTGATCCTTCATTTCTGTTTTCTCTTTAGTTTTCTAACTTGTGTGGCCTGTGGTTGAAGAGGGAATCTCCGCCTGAGTTGGAGGCTGGACTTCATTGCACCGGGTGGGGAATTAGGGGTAGGGTAGTGGAGCACTAAGAGAGTGGGGGAGATCAGATAGACCTCCTGCCTGGACTTCTGGTACCATGGCCTCTGATAAAACAGGGAATCTGCAATCTGCAGGAGTTGGGGACTGGGACACAGCACAAGGAATTTGGGAAGCTGGGAAAATAATGGGGAATGCCAAAAAAAAAAAAAAAAAAAAAAAAAAGGATGGGGAGGGCTCTGAAAGAGCCTGCATGTCTACAGGTAAGCAGCTTACCTGGACTTCTGGCAGCCTGCAGTCTCTTATCTTGTAGGGGGTTTCTGCCTGAGTTGGGAGCTGGAACACAGTGTCACTAAGTGGGTGGGGATTGGGGACATGGAGGGGCTACTGAGAGTATAGGGGAGGTCCTCAGGGTAGCCTACCTGGACTTCTGGCAGCCTGTGAAGCCTCTGGTAGAGCTGCTGCTTTTCTTTTCTTTGAATGTTTCTAAGCTTTTTTGAAAAATGTCCATGCTGCTGCTTAGCATTCGCATTGTCTTTTTGACTTCTAGTATGGAAGGAGGAAGTTTTTGGACCACCATCCTTACATCTATCTTTCTTTCTTCCCTCCCTCCCTCTGTTTCTCTGTGTAGCCCTGGTTGTCCTAGAACTCAATTTGTAGACCAGGATGATCTTGAATTCAAAGATCCACCTGCATGCAGGGCTGGCTTCTACATTTTCAATATAGTGACATCATGATTGTTGATTATGTCACACTATTGTGTTAATAGTATTCTCAGCTGGTCCTGCAGGTGTAGGTGTAACTTCTGGCTTTCTCTGTTCTCTCTTCTTGTTCTCAGTTAATCTTATCTTTAGTTATGGCACTTTCCATATTCCACTTTTTTATTCAAAACTGTAAAACTCCTTAGTACTAACAAACCCATTTGGCAGTGGCTTAGGTTTTCATTGTTTGACTTTTCTGCAGCTGTCACCCTCTGGGTCTTCATTTTGAGATTTCCTTTATTTCTCTTCTCTCTTGGAGTCCTTGGATGCGGATATAATTCCTACCTCTCCTTACTTTTTGTTGTTGCTCACAGTAACTTTGTGAATTGGACACATGTAGGAAAATTGTAGATATGTGGAATTTTCTTCGGGAGGAGTCATCTTCTGTTTTCCTTCCCCATCCACTGACCTTTTCAAGATATGGTCACCTACATGAGTGAAGGGCGGCAGGGTTGTGTTCTCTGGGTAGGAAGTATTAGCTTCCTGTGCTAGTGCCAGTGAGTCTTTTTGTCCTGGAAATGACTTTGATGGATTGGCAATCAACACTTAATAGAACTAATCCTTTAAAGTTCATGCAGTAGTTTGGTTAAATGCTGTTTTATTTGCCCTAGACCCATCATTAGCTAAGCAGAGACCTAACTGGCTTTCCAAAAACAAAGCAGGCAGCCTGATAAGACAGGCCAAAGGCTTTGTCCAACCAGCAGCCATTTAATGAGCACCTGTTGGTGTCAGGGATAACAGTAGGGTGGTTTAAACCTCTGAATAACATGGTTCTTTCTAGAAGCAGATGCTCAACTTAGGGTGGGGGCGGGGGGCAGTAAAAGGAACTGGTAAACACCATGAAAGTGTTTGGCATTAAAGATATGGAAGCAGCTTACCTCTGTGAGTGCACTCAAGAAAGCACCATGGGAAGAGTGACACTGAAGCTGGGCTTGAAGGGGCAAAGTGTTCTTGGCAAAGACATAAAACAACAGTGAGTTTGACAGACTGAGAGAGAATGGACAGGGCTCAGTCACCGCACATCTACTGTGCTACTTGTGTCACATCTCTTTGAACTCTTGTTTTCCGTTAAGGCGTTGGGGATAGTCTCAGTCCCTATGAAGAATGAGGAGTGTTCTTTCTTCCCTGATTCAGGCCGTGTCAAGCACCCCCAGGTTGCTCTTCCCATAGCATAGGATCAGAGCTAAGCACAGAACACACTTTGTTTTATCCTTGTATCTAATTGTAGCTTATTATTTGCTTGATGTTCTCCCATAGATCTGTCTCAGAAAATTTGCTTGTCTTTTCACTCCAGGCTGTGGGGTTGTCCTTTCGTTTCCTAGTAGAGAAGTAAGTACTCTAGTGGAATCTTTTTCGGGTTCCAGTCTAGGTTTCTGAAACTATATGATTTTTTTTTCTTTGTGATGTCTCTGGGTTCTTATATGTAATTAGACCTTTTTTTTTTTTTTTTTTAATTTTTTTATTTATTTATTTATTTATTTATTATGTATACAGTGCTCTGCCTACGTATACATCTGCAGACCATAAGAGGGCGTCAGATCACGTTATAGATGGTTGTGAGCCACCGTGTGGTTGCTGGGAATTGAACTCAGGACCTCTGGAAGAGCAGTCAGTGCTCTTAACCTCTGAGCCATCTCACCAGCCCGTAATTAGACCTTTTTAAACTGTCCTAAAAATAGTAGAATAAAAGCTTCTTAAATTTCAGACACATGATTAGGTAAACTTTATTTCTCCAAATATTTTAAGAAAAATTCAGGGCCCTGGGAAAGGCCTGTGGGTAAGAGCACTCATTCTGCAAGCATGAGGACCTAAAGTTGAATTGCCAGCATGCATCTACAAAGCTAGGCACAGCTGCTTATGCCTGTAACTCTACCACTGGGAAGGGAGGGGTGACAGAGACAGAGAGATCCAAAGAGATCACTGGCCAGTCAGCCTAACCAAAACAGTAGCTTGTGGTTCAGTAAAGGATCCTGTCTCAGGTGGAAGAAGATAGAGGAAGACACTGAGCATCTTGCTCTGGCCTCCAAATGCATATGCCCACACAGTTACATACATGATACACCATGGGGTGGGGCGGGGGGAAATAAAAGTAAAACTCAGAAGTGCTTACAATTTTTAAAAAATATTTTTAAATTATGTATACAATGCTCTGCCTGCATGTACACCTGCAGGCCAGAAGAGGGCACCAGATCTCATTAGAGATGGTTACGAGCCACCATGTGGGTGCTGGGAATTGAACTCAAGACCTTTGGAAAAACATCCAGTGCTCTTAACCTCTGAGCCATTTTTCTGGCCCAGTGCTTGCAATATTTAAATGCTAGTGTACTGTATTAAGTTCAAAATTATAATCATGTTTGAAAATCATAAATTGCAGAATCCTATTACTTTTGACTGATAAAGTATCAAAAATACACATAGGTCCTGTGTGGAGTGATGTGACAGCGCTGACTGAACAGGAGCTGTGGCTTTGACATAGTGGCTGTAGAGCAGCGCTGTAGAAGCAGTGCCTAGCTGGACCTTTGGGAGAGGAGACTACTTGCATTCCTTATGTGGGAGATCCTTGTTTGTATAGATGATTGCTATTCGGAAAAGGGTATGAGATCTTTTTAAATTAGAGACTTACATCTTATATAATAGAAATGAGTCTGATTGAGACTGTCTTGAAAAATGAGGCTGAAAATAAAAAGTTTAAAGTTTTCCCCCTTTGTTTTTTTCAGACAGGGTTTCTCTGTGTAGCCTTGGCTGTCCTGGATTCGCTTTGTAGACCAGGCTGGCCTTGAACTCACAGTGATCCGCCTGCCTCTGGTCCCCAAGTGCATGAGTGCACCAGTGTGTCCAGCCAGGTTTAGAGTTTTTCTGTTGCTGTGTCTCTTGTTGTTTCAGGTCCTCTCTGAGGTGGAGCCCATCTCACTGCTACCGATGCAGCAGAGAACCTGAAGCTAGACAGAATAAGAGCTTGTTTTTAATTTAGTAAGTTAGAATGTAACTATAGCCCAGTATTTTATATTTAACACTGCACAGTGGGTGGGCAGTGTTAAACTATTTTCAGAAGAATTGTCTGAATAGCTGTGGTATTGATGTTTGACTTTAGTGATATTAGGGGTCATTTTCTAAGTGAGAGAACACTCATTTTTCCCATAGTTCCTTTTCTGCTTTGATCATTCTCTGTAGAAACACCAATGCATAATTGTTTAAATCTTAACTATATCATTTCCCATTGGCTTTGGGTGGGATCCATCTGTTCTTTGGCTGACGCAACTTTCATGGCACCATTAATTTGGCTTAATTGCTGACTTGCAGTTCTAGTTTGCAGTTTCTTTATATACCCTAATTACTGTCATTGAATATTGTAACAGTTTGCCATAAGGGTAGAATGAGATTGAAATATAATCTAGTGCACACTTTGAGATGAAAAGTCCACCACTCCCCCCGCTCCCGACATAGCATACTTATTTGCATGTGATGCCTTCCTTTGCCTAGGGGACACCATCCTTTGCATCAGGTCTGTTCACTAGTGCATATTTTCATCATACAACCATTCTACTTCCTTCCTTCCTTCCTTCCTTCTTTCTTTCTTTCTTTCTTTCTTTCTTTTCCCCCCTTTTCAAGACAGGCTCTCTCTGTGTCACTCAGGCTATCCTGGACTCACTTTGTAGACCAGGCTGGCCTCGAACTCACAGAGATCCGACTGCCTCTGCCTCCCAAGTGCTGGGATTAAAGGCGTTCGCCACCACACCCGGCTTATTTCTACTTATATGAGAAGCATTTTCCTACACAGAGAAACCCCTGCCTTGAAAAGATAATAATAATGAGGAGGAGGAGAAGGAGGACGACGATGACAATGATGACGACACCTTTAATCCCAGCACTGGAAGGCAGAGGCAGATGGCTCTCTGTGAGTTTGAGGCAAATTGAGTTCCAGAACCACCAAGGCAACACAGAGAAACCCTTGGGGGCAGGGGACAGGAGGCAGGGCATCTTCCCCACCCCACCCCCTCCACCTCCTGCATCTTGTAACTTGGATCTCCTTGGTGAAATAGAACCCTATGATGCAAATAGCTGTAGATGTGGGACAACAGACATTTCTGAAAGCTATTGTCAGAGGCAGCAGCCTGAATCCTACAGTATTGTCTTTGGCAGATGAGTAAAGTGTATGGCTATATGGTTAACTGTAGTAACTAAGATTGAATTTGCAGGGTGGCCTACGTAGGGTAGTAAATAAGAATAGGAAACTGGGATGGAAGTGAAAAAGTGGTGAGGTAGGTGGTGGACTTTGACACCATCTCTCTTGTTGAGGGGCAAGCAGGATTTCACTGTATTTTGAATTCACAGAGATATGCATGCTTCTGTTGCTCCACCCTGACTGGCTGTGAGGTAGGCTTTCAGTCTTGTGATGATTTTTTTTTTAATTTTTCTGCAATATTTTTTATGGTATCTTTATAAAAAGAAAAGTAAACACCTCATGAAAGATGATAGTTATTGCTTTAGAAAAGTTTGTTTTAGTTTTGAAGGCTTTGACACTATTTAATAGTAGCCTTGACAGGTTGATGTATTAAAATGCCAACAGTTGCTCCAGGGTCTGCAAGAAACTCGGATAAGGGGTCTTAGAGAAGTGTGAAAGGAGGGGAGAGCCAGCCCCATAGGAAGTATTTTCCAGAATGCTGGCCTGACAGACCCTTCAGGACCCAGGGGTGTGTTTGCTGTTCACATTTCATCATACCCAAGCTCACGCTGTTGACGCCTTCCTTACTGTTGGCCCCCATTCTCATAGTGGCTGCAGTGCGTCAAGTTCCAGCCCTAGCTTCTGCTGCTCTCGGTTCCTGTTCTGGTTTATCTTTTTCTCTCTGTTTCTCCTGTTTGCTGTCCTCCTGCGTCTCTCTTTCCACTATCTTTTACTCTTGAGTCATGATTGACTCTTCAGTATTTGAGTTCCTTTAGCTTTGCCTTGTATCAGATTTAGTATGTATGTGTTCTCTTTTCCATCTTGTTCTCAAAATGTGTTTCACAGAACAACATGTTACGTAGTTAGCACAAAGCAGTCATAGGATCAGAGTAGGAAATGATAGATTTAGCAACAGTTAAACCTACCTCACCCCCATTTTTAACAGCTGGATATGGTGACATGAACCTGCAGTCTCACGTACTTAGAGGATGAGGCAGGAGGATAGCTGAAGACCAGCTTGAGGGACTCAGCCAGACTGTTTCAGACTCAATACATAAATCAATTAAATAAATAATTTGTTTTGAAGGATTGGTGTTCTATATACAGTGGTAATGCACTTGGCCAGCAAGGTTGGGGCCCTGGGTTGATCCCTAGGCCATGTGTTAATGAGCGTGTGCTCGCAAACACACACCGAGAGGGAGGGAGGGCAGGCATGAGCCTTCTGTAGAGTTTTAGTTTACAAATGTAGATGTTGAGTGCCTGTGAAGTGTTTCTCTGTGTTATTTACACTGGTTTTTTATTTTGTGGCATCAGGGCATGATTTCTGAAGGGGTTTTATAATTGGCTTATGTTCTAGAAGGATTCAGAGCACATTGCCCTACACTGTGGATACCCACATGCACCAAGGACAGCAGTAGGCTGACAACAGTCCTTTCTGAGTAAACAGTTGTGTGGTTAAAGCATGTGGAGCCCGGCATGGTGGTGCACACCTTTAATCACAGCAGAGGCAAGCAGATCTTTGTGAGTTCCAGGCCACCTGATCTGCATAGTGGGTTCCAGGACAACCAGGGCTACATAGAGAGACACTGACTTAAACGGTGAGTGGGAGGGTGGGGAGTGTGTGTGTGTGTATGTTGTAGTATACAGCTATTACCACTATGAGGTTCTAGAACATTTTCATCACCATCAAGAACTTATACCCATAGAACAGTTGTTTCCTTATCACTTCCAAGCCCAGGATAACCACTAGTCTGCTTTCAGTCTCCTTGTTTGACTCTTTACATTTTATAGGAATGGACTCATACCTGTTTGGTCATATCTACTGGGCTCTCCTTAATGAAGTTTTGAAAGAGACTCTGCTCTTAGGTCTGCATGCAACCCCTGCTCCTCCAAAGCTGCTCTCTATCACTGACTAAGCTCCATAGGTGCTGAAGTGACAGTGTAGTTGTCCGTTTGGAAACCTCCAAGCCATGTGACCAGAAGTTCCATGAAATACAGCAGAACAGGGCCACAAGTGTAGTTGCTGTTGCAGTGACTTGACCTGAGACTTTGAGACGCTAAAGCTGGGCTGGGCTGACCTCACATTTTCCTAAAGGTCGTAGGTGACGGATCTTTCGGTACAATTTGGTGACCCTTGTTTATCGTCTTTTGTTGTAGGAGGTCTTGGCATTTTAGGTGACTCTTCTTTTAATATCTAGAACATGGATGGGCTGAGTCCTGCAGGGGCATCCTAGAGGGAAGGTTATACTGTCTACTTCAATGCAGAACCCTCATTGGTCCTACAGGAAGACACATGAAAAAATAAGACTCTGTTCTCTGTCTTAGAATTCCCAGGGGTTGAGTACTCACTAGCTCTGTAGACAGCTGCTGACAGCCCCTTTAGCACCCAAGACCTCTCTCTTGCTTCATGGGCTGTGAAGTCCCTCCCATGGAATCCGGATTGTAAGACTCTCTAGGCTGCACCCTCACTGCCGTCTCTGGAGACTAGGCACACCACTGCATGGATGGTGTGTCGCCTGCTCCTTTACGTGCTTCTTACCTTCCGTGTGCCATTTACTGCTTTATACTCCACACTATCCTCATGTCCAGACTCGTCCCCATTTTTCAGTCCTTCTCTTCATCTTGTAGTAGACTGTGACTGTTTACCACTTCTCCCGCCATCCTTTGCACCTGTTTTCCAAGTTTGGCTGACTAACTAGTGTTCCTTTTCCTTCAATTGGCTTTGAGGCCCCGCAGCTTCACAGACACACAGGCTCCACTTCTCACACCCTAGCTGCTCTTGCTTTCTGCATTAAATACCACATTGCCCTTGACTACAACAAATTTAACGCTAGGAACTTTTTTTACCCTGAAGTTCTTCTCTTTCAGCCTTTTTCCTCTCAAATAGCTCTCAGAGAAAGCGGCACAGAGCAGGTGGCTAAAGTGGGAAGTCACTAGATGGAATCCATTAGGCTGTTTGCCCATGTTGCCTTGGAAAACAAGGTCATTTACCTTAAACTTTTGTTTTCACCTGTAAGGAGTAATATGCATTAGTTTTCTACTTGTTGCTACAAGTTACTATAGGTCTAGCTACTGGCTTAGAACAACACTAATCTTCATATACTGGCCTACCTGTATATAAAATCCAAGAAACCTCTATCTCATCAAGTTTAGTCACATATGCCAGAGTGTCTTGTTGTGTAAGGTAAATTCTTACATATAAAGATTAGGATATAGATGTCTTTGGAGCTATTATCCCACCTATAGTGATATCTAGAATGTTCTTTGTTTTGTTTTGTTCCCAAGACAGTGTCTCACTATGCAGCCCTGGCTGTTGTGGAATTCACACAGATCCACCTGCCTCTGCCTCCTAAGTGCTGGGTGTGTCACTACTCCTGGTCCTAGAAGGTTGTTAATACAAATCTAAAGACATGTTTTTTCAATTTAAATTGTTTAGCATGGGCTGGAGAGATGGCTCAGAGGAATTCTTCCAAAGGTCCTGAGTTCAGTTCCCAGCAACCACATGGTGGCTCACAGCCATCTATAATGAGACCTGGTGCCCTCTTCTGGCCTGCAGGCACACATACGGGCAGAATACTATATAAATAATAAATATATCTGAGCTGGGCGGGGGCGCGAGGAGGGAAAAAGGGAAAGAGAGAGTTTAGCACATCGGGCTGGAGATACAGAACAGCAGTTAAGAGCACTCAGTTCCTGTCACCCATATGGTTGATCACAGTTATCTGTGACTCCAGTCCCAGGGGTTCTAACTCCCTCTGCTGACACCTGAGAAGACGAGGCATGCACCTAGTACACAGACACACATGCTAGCAAACTACTCATACTCATAAAAATAATAAATAAATATTAAAAGGGGGAATTTAGCACATACAGTTCTGGACTCATAACCTGGTAAGTTATCTATGGGAATTTCCTCTTTCCAGGTTGCTCTTGGGCTCTGGAGCCTGTGATACATAACACTATTCCTTGTCCCAGATAGGGAATCAAGGACAGATCAAAATACAGATGCCACCTAGGTCTACATTGGCAAACTAGTGCGGTTTTGGGGATCACTTACAGGAATATGGGCAAGGGGCTACATACAGGAACAGGAATGACTTAAAGATAGCCGCATCACCAAAGCCCACCTTCTAACATGGATGATGGCTGACAAAAGCTGGAATCCTGGAGCACACTGCTTGACTTGTAGGCAACTCACCAGGTCAGAGGGTATCTTTGGTAGGCCGCTTAGCTAGTCTGAGACTTTTAAAAGAAGCTTGGCAGGTCTGCTTCTGCTAGACAACATAGTTGGTCTCTGTCCTTGGTAGTCTTTACAACTTACATAAGATTGGAGAGCCTGTGCATCTAGTCAGCTTCATGGACTTCCGGAGACTCTCAGGTTTACTTCCTGAATCTTGATGATCTCACCTTTAAAACCTCTGAATCTTTTTTTTTTATTTTAAAGATCTATTTTTATTTTGTGTGTATGTATGTTTTGCTTGCATGCATGTGTACTATGTGCATGCCCACAGAAGCCAAAAGAGGGTGTTGATCTCCATGAACTGGTGCTAAAGATGATTGTGTGCTGCCATTTGGATGCTGGGAATTAAACCCCGGTCCTCTGTGGGAGCAACAAGTGACCTAACTACTGAGCCAGCTTTCCAGCCCTAGAACTTCTAAATTTTAATGAGCTTCCTTTTAGAACTTAGTGGCTCCCAAAGAACCTGGGAAGAAATTGCTACAGAAAGGCTTGCTATGAGTCAATGATGGAACTGTAAGGATAGGCCTGGGATTCCTATGATTTCCAAGGTTTTGTATAAGAAAATAAACTGATTCTCCTCTACCTGGCTTTCCCCCCCCCCCCTTTAAGGTATATGATCATTTATTTGTTACTCTTAAAGATTTATTTTTGACTGGACTCAGACTTAGAAATAGAAGCTCTCAGCAAGAACAGCCTATGTCTCTTGGCAGTCTGTTCCTGGCACTTTTCTTTGGCTTCCTTAATTCTCTTGGCCAAAAGTTTAGTGTTTTGCAGCCTCCTCCTGCTTTTCTTAGTACTCTGTTTCTTCAGAGCTATGTGCAACAAGATGCTGATTCTTGGGTGCTTTGGTCCTGGGCTTCTTACTGTCTTTGTTTAAGGGCTTTCTGAAAACATATTGGCAGACATCATCTTCTTTAGAGAGATTAAAGAGCTTTTGAATTTTGCTAGCTCTTTTAGGTCCCAGCCAAGGAGGCACAATAGTGTCTGTCAACACTCAGATTGCCACCCACACTGCATCCACGGACAGGTTTGCACTTCCTCTCTCCAGTTCTCCCTGGTCTGTAACAAGAATGCCCCTTGCTCATCACAGGTGCACTCCGCCATGGGTCAAAACGCCCTGCTTCATGGAAGCCTTGCTTGTTCCCACCCCTGATCCAGACCACGTAACCCTCCACTCTTCGCCCAGAGCAGCAACAGCTACTTCTGTGGCTGGGTGCTTCTCACAGAATGTATGAAGCTAGCACTCATCGTCCACTTCAATCAGTTTCTGACAGCTGATGACAGGGAAGGAGATATTCAGCTTCATCTTGACACAGCCAACCGCCTAGGAGGCACCACGAAAAAGCTCTAGTTTTAATTTTGTGCTATGTAACAGATTTTGAAAAGACTTCAAAGAATGTCATCTATTTCCCAGTAACCATTTGTACTTTTAATAGCCTGCTAATTATACTGACGTTTGCCACATTTCCAGGTCTCTTTCTCATAAAGTCCTGAATGTGTCTCTAGGCCCTCAGACATAAGTTAATGTGACCTTAACACCTAGAAGCCAAACAGGATTCTTTCCTGGTTAGTTTCATTTACAATTGCTTAGTGTTCAATTTATGATATTCCATAGCAATTTATGTTGGCATTTACATGAGATGCTTTCTCTCCCTACCTCTTATCAGGTGGCTTCCACCTTAGAAAACTATTAATTTCAAGACAGAACGCAGCTATAAAATATGTTTATAGGGCCTGGAGACATGGCTGCAGCCATAAAATGCTTGCTGTGCAAACATGAGGACTTGAATTCAATCCCCAGCACCATTGTGAAAACCAAGCACAGTGGTGCACATCTGTAACCCCAGCATTGGGTAGGCAGAGACAGGAGGATCCCTGAGGTGTACTGGCCAGCCATTCTAGCCAAATTGGAAAACTCCAAGTTCACGTACAGACCCTATGTCAGGAAAGAAAGAAAGAAAGAAAGAAAGAAAGAAAGAAAGAAAGAAAGAAAGAAAGAAAGAAATTGAGAAGACATCTGACATTAACAAATGTGCACACACATGAATGTGTGCATATACAATATATTTTTATTTTATGGGTGTGGGTTCTATGTCTGCATGTATATGTGTAGCATATGCAGGGCTGGTACTTACAGAGGCCAGAAGAGGGCATCAGATCCTATGAAACTGGAGTCATAGATAGTTGTAAACCACCATGAGGATGTTGGGAATTGAACCAAGTCCTCTGGCAGTACTCTAACTGCTGAGACATTTCTCCAGGCTGTATAATACCTATTTCTAGGGGGTTTATTGTAATTTCTCCAGTATTCAGCTCATTGTAATAAAATGGAATTCTCTATGGATTGAGAAACTGTTTTCTGCCTTAAAGTTTGAAATTTTGAGGTAGCTTTGGCTTAGTGTCAATGAGAAATGCATGAAGTGGTTCAAGCCAGTCTGTGGCCAGCCCACTGACATTTTCTTACCATTTTGTCTCTTAGATGCACCCACTGGGCCTCTGTAATAACAATGATGAAGAGGACTTGTATGAATATGGCTGGGTAGGAGTGGTGAAGCTTGAACAGCCAGAATTGGACCCCAAACCATGTCTCACTGTCCTGGGCAAGGTAAGCATCAGGCCTTCTGGGTCACTGTCATTGTGGTTGGTGTTTTCCTGAGTTCCAAATAGCTGGTTCCAGAGAGGAGCCATGCTGGCATAGTCCTCCTTCCTCTGAATCTCTGTGAGCAAACGCAGCACCATGGGTTTCATGAGCTTTGGCCCTGAAGGAGACCCCAGCCTCAGAGCTTGTTCTACCCCTGCCTACTGTGTGGCCTTTGGCAACTTGTTTTCCCTGGGAGTCTCAACTTCTTATCTGTGAAATGGGTTGATATTAAAAACTCATAGTATTGGATCTTACACCTTTGGGGCCAGATGTTTTAGACCTGAGATTTGGGGTTATTCGGAAAGTATTATGGTTAATACAGTTAAGTAACCTGGGGCTGTACTCCATAATCACACACATTCATTTTATAGAGATATTCACATTAACTGGCCTAACTGAAATCTAAACAGCCTTCTATTAGCCCACAGCTGCTTTGCCTCTAAATGAGTTCAGATCCATTTTTTAAAAAATATTTATTTATTTATTTATTTATTTATTTATTTATTTATTTATTTATTTTATGTATACAAGTGCTGTTTTCATGCACACCAAAAGAGGGAATCAGATTCCACTACAGATGGTTGTGAGCCACCATGTGGTTGCCGGGAATTTAACTCAGAACCTCTGGAAGAGCAGCCAGTGCTGTTAGCCATCTGAGCCATCTCTCCAACCCCAGATCCATTAATTTTTGCTGTTGAGTATGTTATGAAAAAAGTTGCAATTTAGAGCTTCCTTAGTTTCAGAATAGCAGACAGCAATTACGGCCCTGCGTTAGAACTTACCTCACAAGTGACTGAGCAGGAGGTGAAGTGAGAAGTACTGTCTGGTGTCTCGTGTGCCACTGTTGGCTATCGCCATACCACTAACAAACAAAACAAAAGCCGTTTTAGCTGCTAGAAGTCAGCATAACTTCCTTCTGACTGCAGTATAAAATAGAAATAAATTTACTTTGGAAATCCATCTGTCAGGAACTTTTAACCTGCTTTAAAGTGAACTATTTTGTTAAAAGGAAGGGTTTTGTGAAAGTAATTTGATTTTTTGTTGTTGTTGTTGTTTGTGAGAAGGGTAGTACCCTAAGAGTAGTCTTACTGCCTAGACATTTTATGGTCCCCAAAGCTACAGATTTGTGTACTGTGGGAAGACAACTGAGTCTTGTTCTTGGAAGCTGAGGCTTTGTTGGATATCAAGGCAAGAGAAGAAGTGGTGTTGGTGCAGGGAGCTATCACTAAATCTAGACTCTCTTGCCAGCCTCTCCTTAAAGGTCTTTGGTCCTGGCGACCCTTGTAAGCCTAATTTGTTTGTGGCTTTCATGTCCCTTTTGCCTTTTGAGAAGCTGCATGACTCTTGCCAAATTTTCCTACCCTTTCATTGGGGGAGAAAACCTGACAGGAATTACGATCTGTTTGGTTTATGGTTCACTGAGTTGGATCAAGGTGTTTGAGGTACTCAGCATTGATACTTCATCATTCAGTAGTTGACCAGAGCTGTGTAATGATGGTTAGGAGAGCAGCTTTAGTGTTTTCCTAGGAGAAATGCGAGCTACATCCACAGGGGCAGAACAGTGCTCTCCTTGTAGGCGGCTGCTTCGAATATGCAGTGTGCTCCTATGCTCACGCTGCTGCTGCTCCTCCATTCTCAGCTTATTAGCTTCGTTTGTTTCCCCCAGCCTGGGGAGTGGAGGTGGGATCCATCTCTGGTGTCTATAAATGGGGTGGAACAGGGTCCCCCTTATTGTCCTTTGATGGTTTAGTGATGGGCATGTGTTAAAGTCACTAAGAACAAAACTGTTTCCCCACTGCCTGAATCATCCACACCATGGTTTACTTGAGTTTCATATGGCTTGGCTTGCTGGTCTGTGAAGCCAGGGGAATGGAAACCTTAGATATGTACTGAATCATTGAGCACTTCTTGTGTTTACTCATCATGAAATAGTTATTAAATGTGGGGGCCTAGGAGTTCAGTATATGGCTCCACCTGCCTAAGAGCAGCAACCTGTTTCTATTGGGAAAGGCTGGGACAGGGTTGTGGCACAAGGCAGCACATGTTTGCTGTTGCTGTTTGTCTTAAGAGTTGGCACCTGAATAAAATCATAAGTAAAAATGCCTGGGCCAGACAGAGTGAGCTGATTTCCCATTTGCTTTAAACATGGGTTCATAGAGGAGATATGATGAATTATGACACCCTCCTCCTCCTCCTCCTCCTCCTCCTTTTCCTCCTCCTCCTCCCCCTCCTCCTCCCCCTCCTCCTCTTCTTCCTCTTCGTTTAAAACTTTAATTTCATTGACTTTGCCAACTCTGTTTTTTACTCCCTGGGTTGCCAAGAGTAGAAACAAAAGACCCTGGTGGGGGAAGGCATAGTATTCCTCCCCACAGCTCAGCATGCCAGTCCTGCAGGCAGTATGATTTTCCTTCTATTATCTTGGCTTTCAGTGGCTATGGCAGAGGCAGTGGCTATTGACAAGGAGGAGTGCAAAGGCCTAGGAAGTGGGCTAGGAGTGTAACTTGGTGATAGAGCTCCTGCCTAGCATGTGAGGCCCTGGGTCCATTGCCAGCACTGCAATAAAGAACAGAACTTAAAAGGCATAGGAAGAAATCACAGCCAGCCCAGAGTGCTGGTAGGGATGGAGAAACTGCTGTGATGTTGACACTTGTCTCTGTTGCCACAGAAAAGCCTGTGGGAAACCAGGAGGGTTGGAGACAGGCCTCATGTGCTCTGCCCTACCAGCCCACAGAAAATCATGAGCTGAAACCTTGAAGATTTTAAGAAACATAAATGCCTCTCTAGGAGTTCAAGTTTTATTTTAAAAGCAAAAGACATAAATTCATCACCTTGGTTTATTACCAAGGGTTTTTGAGTTCAACTCTTTTTTTTTTTTTTTTTTTATTAAAGATTTATTTACTTATTATGTATACAGTGCTCTGCCTACACATACACTTGCAGGCCAGGAGAGGGCATCAGATCACATTATAGATGGTTGTGAGCCACCATATGGTTGCTGGGAATTGAACTCGGGACCTTTGGAAGAGCAGGCGGCGCTTTTAACCTCTGAGCCATCTCTCCAGCCTTTGAGTTCAACTCTTTAAACTCATTGATGGTTATTAATTTATGATCATGTCCTTCTAATCCTTTTGATTCTGTAGAAGGTAAGTAGAGTTGGGTAAGGACAAACTCCATAGGGAAGAAGCAGGCCAGGACACCCAGTCAGGCCAAGCTCAGACAAATCTGCAGCCACCAGTGATTTCTCTTTTACTTAGTGTGAAGATAATGTTCTAGAGCCTTGCTTGTCTGAAATCCTGAGCTTTTGCATCATGGTTAGGATCTTCCCTGATGCTCTCATTACAGACTGAAAGACTTAACACCATGACAGTAAAACAGTAGAATTGGCATTTGGGGCCAACTTACTTTGAGAAGAATCTTTTTTCTTTTCTGTTTTCATTCTTTTTGTTTTGTTGGTTCTTTTTGTTTGTTTGTTTGATTGTTTGTTTTGTTTTTAGAGACAGGGTTTCTCTGTGTATCATTGGCTGGCTGTCCTGGACTCACTTTATAGACTAGGCTGGCCTTGAACTCACAGTGATTCTCCTGCCTCTGCTTCCTGAGTGCTGGGATTAAAGGTGTGCGTCACCACTCCTGACAAGAAGAGTCTTAAATCATTTCCAACGTGTAAGAGTCTTTACGCCTCAGACATTTCAGCCCCTCGGTTTCATAGCATTTATTAAGAATCTTACAGGGCACAAAGAATGTAAAAGGTTAATCTTAATTTGGTTATTATGAACTATTAAATTCTCAGAGAGACTCATGGTGTGCTAGGCTTTCTAGCATAATTGCCTTGAACTGAATTCTGAAATTCCAACTCCCCAAGCCCCAGATAGACCAATTCTGTGCTAGCTTTTTTAAATACAGTAGATCCACCAAGCCTGGACCTGTCTATGTCCAGTGCTTCAAAAGATGGTATGGGAAAGTTAATGAAAAGATATTTAGAGGATTTTGTTAGAATGCCACCTTGGCTGAGTGATCTTAGAAAGGCAACTTGGTGACTTGCTCCTTTGTGAAGCACCACCCCTCAGATTGTTGTAGGACTGTGAGGTGTTAGCAGGGCACCTAGTTCAGAACATGGCTTCTGCAGCCATCCTGGGCAGGTGCACACTGCCTTCCCGGAACTGTAGGTGCCTTTGCTTGTCCACATTTCATATTACAGTGAGGAAACGGAGTCCTAGCAAGGCTCTCCACGTGATCTGAGACCATACCATTCATCAGCGCCTGGAGCTGAACAGAACTATTCTGTGTTTCACCAGTGTTGAATTCTTGTCTCTGCCAGTCTTTTCTAGATAATAAACACCAGCTGCTTTCAGTATCATCTGGGTGTGGGGAGGACAGTTGCTTCTACATGGTAGAATCACAACTCTCCATAGAGAGGGCAATTGTTCTGAAGATTGGGCTGTATCACAGAACCTACAACTGTACTGCCACTCCTCACCAAGTCAGCAGCCCCTTCCTCAGAGCCCCACCTACTCTGGAGATACAACCCCAGTATTCCTGGTGTGAGTCTAAAAGATTCCAAGAAAGGGATTCATTGGCCCATCTCAAATCAGGCACTCTTCTTTAGCCTGATCAGTTGTGTTCTGGCACTGAAAATATACTTTGAAACTAAGCCTGTCTCACCTTGTCATGTGTGAGGGTAGGAAGAAACTGTGTTCTTCAGAAAAGGGGTGGGGGCTGGAGTAGTGCTGAACTGCTATCCCTAAGCAAGACCCTGGAGTTGCTAAGTCAAGAATGCCGCCCACGCTGCTGTGCGGTATTCGCAGGTCATTTGAAGTGGGTCTGTTGAGAGAAGACTTGTGTACATGGGTGTGTCCTAGTGAGGGAAGGGGCTGAAAGCAGGAGATGGGGAAGAACAGCAAAGCAAGATGAATATACTAAACACAGTGGCGTTCGTTGTCCATGCTCCCTTCCTTTCTCCATCTCCTCTCCCCTTGCTATTCTTCTGTTTCTTTTAGCATCAAAAGTTGTATTTGCTTTGATAGTGAAATCCAGAAATAGGAAAAGTGAAATAAATGGTGGTTGCCAGACTCTAGGAGCATAAGAGATTTTTTTGTTTTTAAAGCAGGTTGGTTTAGTTGGAAAGGTTCTGGAGGTTATTGATAGCCATGATTGACAATATACTTCATGCTCCTGACCTGTGCACTTAATAATAAAAATGATAAAGTCTATATTATGTATATTTTATGCAAATAAAATGTGATGTCTCTTAAGTCATTTTACAGTAGTAATATGGAGTAGAATGGCAGTAGGTATAATTAATTATAATAAAGAGAGGTGTGCTGGTTTATGTCTGGAATCCCAGCACTTGAGAGACTAAGATAAGCGGATCAGCATGAGTTTGAGGTCAGCATGGACTGCGTAATGAATTCTAGGCCAGCCTGGGCTCCATAACACAGCAAAAATAGCAACGACAGCCCTAAATTTTTGTTCCTTAAGTGATTAAAATGTAGTCCCATGAAGGGATGCCTGCTACTTCTGCGTCCTGGTATACAGAAGAAAAGGAGACAGAAACGGCCAGAGAGCCTCATCCTCTTCTGTACATCAGTCTGTCCCAGGAAAGTCTTCCCTGTCTTTCAAACTATAGCTCTCAAAACAGACAAGTTTGTTTGTGGTTTTTATTGTTGGCATCAAAACCTTTCTCTTTTAAAAAACAGTAATTCTCTGAGACTGTCACATAGTGTATCTTAATCATATTAATCATATTAATTCCTCCTCCCTAACTACTCCAGATTATTCCATACCTCCCAACTTTACGTCGTTGCTTATTCTCTCACTCCACCCCCCGCCCTCCTAAGTCCAGTTCATGTTGTCATAACACTCCTGAGCATAAGGCCTGCCCCGGAATGGGATTAATATACCAGGTACCATGTATAAAGAAAGCTGACTTTTTCTCCCCCAGCAGCAATCAGATGTCAGTAGCTCCTCAACTAGAGGTGTGACTTCATGCCTCCCTCTACCCTCCCATGCTGTGGTTTTGTCTGACTTGAATAAATGTTTTCAGGTCTTACGCACATTATCACAATCACTAGTTCATATGTGCATCTGCCTGTTACACCTGGAAAACAGTTTTCTTTGTCATCCGCCACAGCAGCTCTTATCTTTCAGGGAAGGGATGTAATATAGGCATCCACTTAGCACTGAGCACTCTGAGGTCTCTGATCCTCGGTGAATTGACCCACATTTGATGCACAAACATGTAGGTAGAACAATTATACAAAGTGAATGAAATTTTTCAAAAGAAGAATAATCTGACCTCAAGCACCCTATTAGCTTCTGTAACCAAGCCCATATAGATGAGACTCTACGTATTTAATACAATATGTTGTTCCTGTTTAAAAAATTAAGTTATAAAAATATGAACATATTCCATTTACTCTAAGCATTGTTAGAGTCAATAAGATTTTAGTCATCCAGAAGAACTTGTGCTATTTCTTGTGCTGATTAAAGAACTTGGCCTTCACACTTCAACATGAATTTGTTGCAGTAATTTCTCACTCTTAAATAACTTAGAGAAAAGTGGAACATTCAGTGGACCTGTTACCTTCATTCCTAGCCCCATTTGCGATGCGTGTGCGTGTCTGTGGTGCCTGTGTGTGCGCATGCCATGTCTTGTGTGTGTGATATCAGAAGACATCCTCTGGTGTCCTCCACATTCTCCCCATGGAGCCATCTCCCCAACTCTGATTTTTTAAAAAATAAAAATTTGAATTACTATTTAAAGGCTAAAAGCTTTCAGCCTTTTCATCTATTTGTGTTTTAAAATTTTATGAATTTTTAAATGTATGAGTGTTCTGTCTACATGCACACATGCAGGCCAGAAGGGGGCATCAGATGCCATTATAGATGGTGTAAGCCACCATGTGGGTACTGGGAATTGAACTCAGGGCCTCTGGAAGAGCAGCCAGTGCTCTTAACCTCTGAGCCATCTCTCCGGCCCTTTTCATCTATTTGTAAACAGCAGATTCTTTTGTAAAAATCGGGGGTTTTTTTTTGTTTTTGTTTTTGTTTTTTTAAAGATTTATTTATTCATTCATTCATTCATTCATTTATTTATTTATTATGTATACATTGCTCTGCCTGCTTGTACCCCTGAAGGCCAGAAGAGGGCATCAGATCACATTATAGATGGTTGTGAGCCACCATGTGGTTGCTGGGAATTGAACTCAGGACCCCTGGAAGAGCAGTCAGTGCTCTTAGCCGCTGAGCCATCTCTCCAGCCCCCCCCCCCTTTTTTTTAGATTTATTTATTTATTATGTACACAGTACTTTGTCTGAATGTATACCAGAAGAGGGCACCAGATCTTATTGTAGATGGTTGTGAGCCACCATGTGGTTGCTGGGAATTGAACTCAGGACCTCTGGAAGAGTAGAGTAAGCAGAGCTCTTAACCGCTGAGCTATCTCTCCAGCCCCCCCCCTTTTTTTTTTAAGTATCACTTGATAAAAATTTTTGTTTTTATTTTTTTGATTACTTGGCTTCGCAAAGTTCTGGTTGGTAGAAGCCTCTCTATACCTGCCGCTTTTCATTTGTTAATTTCTAGAGTCTTATTTTCTACAGATTGTTATTCTTCTGCCTCAGCATTTCTTTCTTTCTTTCTTTTTAAGATTTATTTATTATTTATACAGTATTCTGCCCACAGGCATGCCTGCCCACCACAAGAAGGCACTGGATCTCATTACAGGTGGTCGTGAGCCACCATGTGGTTGCTGGGAATTGAATTCAGAACCTTCGGAAGAACAGACGGTGCTCTTAACCTCTGAGCCATCTCTCCAGCCCTGCCTCAGCATTTCTAATGGCTGTAAGAGTAGTGTTCAACACTTGTACCTGGCTTCAATAGAGTGTCATCTGGATCTCCTAGGTTCAAACGAAGGTCATGCTGTGTCTTCAGACCCAGAAAAGCTTCTGTAATATTCCCGTACAGACCACTAACTATGTTATCAGAGACTTTCTTCATAGTTGTCAGATGATGCTGAGGAAATCTGTGTTCCATCTTGTAGTTACTAGCTTCATTGTTAAAAGGACAGACTCAATGGAAATGTGAGGACAGTTTTATTTAAATTTAAAAGAAAATCCCAGGGCAGACAAGCTATAAATCTCAGCAGCTGCCTGAAGGAAGAGAACGGAGAAGAGAAGGAAAATAAAGACACACCATTGAGTTAAGCCAGCATGGAGGTCAGCCACATGGCCCACAAGCAATGACATGGCAGGATTGGGAGATTTAGACCCTGAGTAGTAGAACCCAAAGTATCAGAAGGAAAAAAATACTCTTGCACCAAAGAGAAAGGAGTGGCCACACCTGAGTCAGGTCTAAGAAAGAAGCGCAAACTTCACAGCAGTCTTGGAACTCACTTTGTAGACCAGGCTGGTTTTGAACTCAGAGATTCAGAGATCCACCTGCCACCTCAGAGTTCCGGGATTAAAGGTGTGCACCACTGGTTACATAAAAAGAGACCTCTACTCCAACCAACATGCCGGACAGGACAAACTTTATTCCTGATTAAAGAGGGTACTCAGAAGAGCAAACAGAGAGATTGAAGTACAATGGGTTTTGGTTTTTCAAGACAGAGTTTCTCTGCATAGCCTTGGCTATCCTGGAATTCTATAGACCAGGTTAGCCCCAAATTCTGCGTTGGACTGACATTATAAACCCAAACATTTTTTTCTATGTGCTAGCTTAATTTCCTTTTTTGTTAAATGTTTTCCCTAAGTGAGGGTACAAAGAAACCACTGAACTAGACCACTCTATAGGTAGAAAGAAAGATTTCATGGGGCTCAAACTGCCAAGGCTACTCTCAGTGGGCAGAGAGAAGCAAAACAGTGGGAAGCCAAATGGATTTTATATGGCAGTCAGCCAGGGAAAGGAGTTTTGAACCGATACCAGCTGCTAGGACTGACCGGGAACTAGATGCCCTTAACTCAAGTATTTGACTTTGAGAGAAGAATAAGGGAAGTTCCTGGTAAACAGAAACCCACCTTTAGGCTTCTGTTTACCTGGCCAAAGTTCTTCTGTTTAGGACATTGTCACCAGCATTGCCATTTGGGGGAGGTGGGGTTGCTACTTTGAACCTAACATTTCCCTTTTGGGCTCTTAATCATTTTTAAACATAGATTTTAATGTAGGTTTTCAAAAATAATACTGTGTGAGTACTTATTCACTATGTTGTTATTTGCCATGTGAGGATAGAACCCAGGGTTTACACATCAGGCAGGCTTTCTAAAGCTGAGCCACACCTCCTGCCCCAGAGAGAGAGAGAGAGAGAGAGGAGAGAAGAAGAGAGAGAGAGGAGAGAGAGAGCGAGAGCGGAGAGAGGAGAGAGAGAGGAGAGAGGCGAGAGAGAGAGAGAGAGAGAGAGAGAGAGAGAGAGAGAGAGAGAGAGAGAGAGAGACTGTCTGTCTGTCTGTCTGTCTGTCTGTCTGTCTTATAGTCCGAAAAATATGGTAAAGGCCTGTACCACCACTGCCCAGCCAATATGTTTTTTTTTTTGATTTATTTATTTTATTTATTGCATATGAGTGCTTTATCTGCAGAAGAGGGTATCAGATTACATTATAGATGGTTGTGAGCCACCATGTGGTTGCTGGGAATTGAACTCAGGACCTCTGGAAGAGCAGGCGGCGCTCTTAACCACTGAGCCATCTCTCCAGCCCCGCCAATATGTTTTTTAATTGGTCCTTTAAGTCATCTTTTTTGTTGGATGTACAGACCTTTGAAATTTTTGTGTGACTCTTATTTCTTCTGTTGCTTCTAACCTCGAGCCGGGCAGTGGTGGCACACGCCTTTAATCCCAGCACTTGGAAGGCAGAGGCAGATGGATTGATGAGTTCGAGGCCAGCCTGGTCTACAAAGTGAGTCCAGAAGGCTACACAGAGAAACCCTGTCCAAAAAAACCAAAAACAACAACAAACTTAACCTTGATAGAGAAATGGGTATTCAATCTGTAAAAAAAAGTTTCTCCCATTCTTTAAATCATTTCCATACTTCTATATATCCAAATCTTTAAAAAAAGTATCTAAGGCCACTGAGATAGCTTAGCAGCCTGAACACTTGCCACCAAGACTTACGACCTGAATTCAATCTCCAGGACTCATAGGCTAGGAGAGAACTGACTCCTACAAGTTGTCCTTCGACCTCAACATGAACACCCTGGGACATGTGCACCCTCACATATACTCAGTAAATGGTTGTAATTTAAAAAATAGCATGTTTTAATATGTAATATATTAAAATTATATATACTAAAATAATATATTATAAAACTTAGGGTCATACCCTGCATTATTATATCTTTTTGGTACAATGTTATGCTATTGTTGTTTTTGTTACTTTAAAACATTCATTGAAGGACTAAAGCAGTAGCTCAACAGTTAAGAGGTCATGTTGCTCTTCATGAGTTCTTCTGTACTCACACATGCACATGCCCACACACAGACATATACATATACACATAATTTTAAAAGTTGGAAAACTTGCCGGGCGTGGTGGCGCACGCCTTTAATCCCAGCACTCGGGAGGCAGAGGCAGGTGGATCCCTGTGAGTTCAAGGCCTGCCTGGTCTACAAAGTGAATCCTGGACAGCCAAGGCTACACAGAGAGACCCTGTCTCGAAAAACCAAAAAAAAAAAATAAATAAATAAGTTGGAAAACTTTTAGAAAATTACCAAAAAAGAAAAGAAAGCACTCATCTCCAGAGCTAAGTAAACTATGCTTATAAGTAATTTGTATAGTTGATCATGTGGATGCCTGCTTGCTTATGCTTTATTTTCTCAAATAGGGAATCTTGATTAATCCCCGTCTGCCATCTAATAAATCGCACCTGAGCACCAGAGTGTCAGGCTAGGGAGTTGCTTTCAGAATATCTGCTCATGGTCATTGTTTCTATATTCAAAGGGGTTTCCTGGGAGGTGGTGGGGGTTGTTTTATTTAAAATACAGGATGTCACATAGGCCAGACTGGCTTCAGACTCCCTGTGTAATTGAGGATGACCTTGTGCCTCCTTCTCCTCCCAAATGCTGGTGTTGTCGGCATGCCGTCACCATCTCTGTTTTTCTGCTGTGGTAGGGAATTAAATCCAAGACTTCTTGTGTCTTCGGCTGGTACTCAACCATCTGAGTTATGTCCCTAGCTACCACATTCAAGTTTTATTCTACCCCAGCATGTAAGGTATGTTTTTGTTTTAATTTTGGAAAAGTATATTGTTGTCAGAATCAAGCCAAAACTTGATTTCAGTTTACATTACCCAAGATTGTGCATCGCCAAAACTTTTTACCTGTTTCTATTTGGAAATGTTTAACAGACAGTTGTATGCTATTTAGAAACAAAACAAAAAGTCTTGATCAGATTGTTCTTATGTGAAATTATACACAAGCTTACTTTAAAACATGTACTGTGTGGGGCTGGAGAGATGGCTCAGCGGTTAAGAGCGCTGACTGCTCTTCTAGAGGTCCTGAGTTCAATTCCCAGACCGCACGATGGCTCACAACCATCCATAATGTGATCTGATACCTTCTTCTGGCCTGCAGGCCGACCTCTGTATACATAATAATAAATAAATAAATCTTTTTAAAATGTACTGTGGTTTTTAGTGTATACACAAAAGTGTTCAACCATTACTAAAAACAGTTTTAGAATATTTTCATTTTCCTTTTATAGTGTGAATCCAAGTTCCTTATCAGATATACAAACAATTTTATCACTTCAAAACCAATCTCTAGCCCTAAACAACCACTAATTCACTATTTGTCTATGGGTTCGTATATATTATCTATGGATGAGGTTATATATATCATACAAATACTTGTTTTTCACAAGTTTTTAGGAACTGCTAAACTTTTAAAAATGGCAGCACCTGGGACTTGCTTAGCATTCAAAAAGTCTTCAGTTCAATCCCCAGCAATGCAAAAAAAATTCAAGAGATACAATACAATCCCCACCACTGGCAGTGTGTGTGTGTCTATGTAGTGGCTTCACTGTTCTTCGTTCCTCCCAGCAAAGGTTCTGAGTTGTCTGCACCCTCACTGACTTACTTCCTGGCCTTGGGGTTTTGATTTGCTTTTTTTCTTTCTTTTGGTCCCATCCCATCCTGTGTCTCGCCCCCCCCCCCCCCCCCAGGGTTTCTCTGTGTAGCCTTGCCTGTCCTGGACTTGCTTTGTAGACCAGGCCTCGAACTAACAGCGACCCACCTGCCTCTGCCTCCTGAGTGCTGGGATTAAAGGGTGCGCCTGGCTTGATTTGCTTTTTTTCTATAGCTTGCTAGTTTGATCATCTTTTTCTGTGCTGTCTGGCAGGTGGTTGTTGTTTTGTTTTTTGGTGTGTGTGGTTGTTGTTGTTTTGTTTTGTTTTGTTTTGTGTTTTGAAACAGAGTCTCATAGCATACCACTGGCGGTCCTGGAGTTGGCTATGCTGATCAAGCTGATCTTAAACTCACAGAGATCTGCCTGCTTCTGCCTTCAGAGTACTAGGAATTAAAGGTGTGTGCTACTGTGTTTGAATCATTAACAAATACTTCTTCCTATGGATTGTCATGTCATTTTCTTGATGAAGTCCTTTGTAATATAAAACTTTCATTTTAATAAAATCTAAGTTACCACTTCTTCGGTTGTACTTCGATGTTCTGTCTCAGTAATCATCAGGTGGCTCTTTGCTGAGACCCACTAAATTACTAAATTGTCCTCTCTGTGGTATTTTATTATAGACATATATTTGAGGGATTTCTGGAATTTCTACTCGAGAGTTCCTTTCCTCTTTCCAAAAGCTTTTAAGAGAGAGCCAGCAAGCATTGATCTGTCTATATCACTAGTCCCTGTCCTAATCTGCTCTCTAGGATCCCTTGGTTCCATCTGGGCTGTGTGGCCACAATAGAAGAGTGGCAGGTCCCTGCAGTTCCATCTTAGTCACAGAATGACTGCGTAAGACGTAAGACGGACACACCATCTAGGAGCCTCCTTTTTAAGCTAATGATAGTTCTGGAAAATACATCCTAGAATCCCAGAAAGTATTCAGAAATGTAGATGCCCCTGCTGGCCAACCTCAGGGCTTTATTTCTCACACGCTTAAAAGTACATTCCATCATTTCTAAGTAAGGGAAGGCAAGACTATCTACCTTAAGTAAAGGTAACAGAGGTGCTGCTGCAGAAAGGGTGTAAGCTAATGACAGCTGTCAGTAAGCCTCCCACCACGGCTGCGCTTTTAGTGCCTTTGAAAAGAAAACAGCTCAAAGAAGTCCTGTTTTAGAATGTTCAAGATCAAAATATTTTCAATGTAGATTTTCTCTTAACGGTTTGCTCATGAACACTAGACTGCAGACCCTTATTCTCAGGCTTGGGGATGAGAGTGTAAAGGGTAGGTAGGATCAGTAGCTGGGATTCTGGAGAGCCTAAGATGAGTACCCACAGACAGTGCAGCGTTTTGCTAATTGATGTCTACCTGTCTCAATGAACTGGTTTTGTTGAGAACCTATATGGAAGCCTAACTGTAGACCACTCAGCCTCAGGAGCAAATAGGCTGATAGGTAGGCACACATGGCAAAGAGAGATGGGAGTAATGGTTTCTTATCTACTAGACCTGTTTTCCCAGGTCCTTTTAAAAAACATCTAAAGAACCTTCCTCCCACCCCACCCCCACCCTCTCAGTTTTATTTTTCAATTGATTTGGGGCCTTAATTTTCATCTAAAGCACATTCAGCCTTTGTGGTTGGTTGCAGCATCCCATTCTCCCTGGTACATGGCCCTCGATCTGATGTTAAAAGGCAGTTAGCTTTTTTTAATAGCATGGTTATGTAAATAATAATAATACATAAATAATAATAATAACAAATGCAGTTGACTACCGCAGACTTCTACTTGGCAATAGAACTGACTCCACCCTAAACGCTTAAAAAAAAAAAATCCATTTCATTTGCAAAAGGCTCACCTGTGAAATCTGTTGGTTATTCATGTGACCCTTGGAACTACCACCTATCCCCAACCCACAACCATACACAGAAGGCAAGAATCTTGGTTATTTACCTGCCTCTTAAGAAGTGACTGAGTTATGCAAAGTGGCATCTCTTAACCAGCCTTTCTTTATTTCTGACCCCCTCATGATATTGTTACCTTTGCTTAGATTGGACTCTTACATGAGTTAGAAAAAATAAGAAAATTGTTTGTTTTCTGCAATCCAGGTGTGTTTCAGAGATTTAGAGTTAAGAAGCCAAGTAAATAATTTGGCAGACCAACAAAGGTAAGAAAGGGAGAATGCACCTAACAGGCTTCTCAAATTGCAGGCCTGTCCAAACACTGCCTCCCTCAAGAGAAGCTGGTCTATAAAGTCTGCCCTGTTCACCCTGCAGCTGAGTATGTGGCTAAAGTGGGCTTGTGCCCTTTTCTGGGGTCTTCCATGGTCTGTCCCTAAGCCAGATTTTATTTTTATTCCCTCTAGTGCAAGACAGAGATACTTATCTGTAAGCAGGATCTGTCCTCCTTAACACATTATAATTATATTGGTTTTTTTTTTTATCTTGCTGAAGGATAAAGAAAGGCCAGCTCGTTTTTTTCTCCCTCTTTTAAGTTGGAACCCTGACAAAATTAAGCCCAAAATGTCACAAAGACTCTCAGATAACATGGAGACTTTTCAGTGTAACTTCATCTCAGGAAGAGGCAGACAGCTGTGAAAGGGGACCCAGAAGCACCGTGCACATGGCTGCTGGTATCTAGGGTATCAGAGCATACCCCAGGTGCCAGTCTAGGTGGCTACCCCCTCCCCGCAATGCCTTCACTTAAGAACAGTCATCTATCCCAGAAGTAGGAGCTCTGACCTGCTAGTCCTGTCATGCTGTGCTTTGTGTCTCTTCTAACAGAAAGTCAGACTTGAAAGCTGTCTCTTTCTCACCCTCCCCCAGTGATTTCCACCGGATCACCTTGTTGGGGGCCTCATCCCAAGGGAGGAGGGGGTGGGGTGAGGCTGCAGTGATCCTTTGTGCAGCTCCTTTGATCCATTCCTGCCAGTAGGCCAGCTAAAGTCCAACTATACTGACCTGATGAGGTGCTGAATAGGACCCAAGGGGCAGCGACTAGTGAAAAGAAAGCCTTGGGAACGAAAAGAGGCTCCTTGCTTCCCATCAACCTGCACAGCACCGTAGGCTAGACTTTTCCTAACTGGGAGCCTCTCAGCCCCTGCCAGCCAAGGCTACCCTTAGTCTTGGTCCCCTGCTTTTTAGATCTTATGTGCCCTGTGTATGTTTTGTGTTTGAATCCAGGCTGGCCCTTCCTGGTTCTCAGGCTGGGAACCCACTGTGCCTGTTTCCATGGTCACTGGGAAGCTCTTAGCGCCATGTGCTTCAAAGGGATCCTTTCTCCTCCCAGACTCGCTGCTGCCTGCCCTAGGGAGTGCACAATGAGAGGCTGCTCTGCCAGGCCTCTGACCTGCCTGCCAGGAGGGAGTCCTAGTCTTTGCCAAGGAAGGCTGTGCTACCTCATCCACAGAACGACCCATCCACAGAGCATGTGGAAATGCACCCAGTCCTTAGTGAGCTCCCTTATAGATGTTTATAGTCTGTCGATTGGTGTTTTCCCTACGTCTCTTTGTTTAGGAATTGTAGAAATTGAAGGAAAGTGCAAAGCCTAAGAGTTAGGTAGCAATCTTCTGGGTGGGCAGGGGGCAAAGAAAATAGTGGTTTGGGAAAGATGTGGGAATGGTAACATTGGACAGCCTTGGCCAGGCTTCTATCTTTCTGTGGCCAGCAGAAAATGAAATTCAACGGTGGCTCTTTCTTTCTGTTTCTGGAGACTGGCTGGGGGGGGGGGGGGGGCAGGGGTTGATAGCTGCGTACTCTCCCAGGGCCAGAGATTGAAGTTTGACCATTGCTTTCCTTCCTGTGTCTCAGACTGCAGGGAATAGGCTCTCCTAGCTGAAAGAAGATAGGAGAAACTTCTAGCTTACAGATTTGGAAAGTGCTCCAAGATGAGGCTGGAGTGAAAGCGAAGCTCCTGGCTTTAGATGCCAAGCTTGACCCCTAGCTTAGAGCTGGTAGCTTGGTGTCTTTCTAGGCTTAGCATGTAGGGCAACTGTTAGCCTGGGGCGGGGGCTGAAATTCTTTATTTGGGCTTTCACCCTGCTATTGCTTTCCTTATCCTTGTCAGCCTTCATATTCCCTTTGTCCTGCCCTGCGGGTTCCCTGAGTGATAGGAACTCTGTTAACAGGCCAGGGCGTTCTTTACATACTAGTAGACAATTCCCCCTGATGGTGAAGCAGCTGTGGTTCCTACTTGTAACATTCGGGAAAGGGTTGTAGCACTTAGAACTGTGGTGGTGGTGTAGCTTTGCTTTCCAAAAAGTCTATGTTCGTCGGCCAGTGGAACATCATTTAGAGAATGGATTTTTAAAGAATATCTCACTATGTGCTTTTCTATTGGAACATGTAATTGGAACCCTAAAGCCCTATGGGAAATAAAATGGAGAATGTGGCCCCTGTGGCAACATGACTGGAAGGGAGTGGTACTGGGTTGCTCTGTGAATGCAAGGATGAGGTTCCAGAGTACCCTAACAATTGTGTGGCCATGTAGCTGATTTCGACAAGCAGGGACCATTGGGCACCCACTATTACTACCATTGCCCTTCCAGTTTGCTGTCAGAGTAGAACCTTTCCTAGAGAGTGTGCGGTGAAGAGGTCAGTCTAGAAAGGTGGCTTAGTGCCTGTTCTTCCAGAGTACCTGAGTTCAATTCCTAGCATCCACATGGCAACTCACAACTGTCTGTAACTATAAAAATGAATCAAAAAGAAAAAAAATACCTGTTTAGAGCCGACCTTAATCCCAGCACTGGGAGGCAGAGGCAGGTGGATCACTGTGAGTTCGAGGTCAGCCTGGTCTACAAAGCGAGTCCAGAACAGCCAGCACTACACAGAGAAACCCAGTCTTGAAACACAAACAAAAGAAAACAAACCTTTTTAGTATCCCTGTGTGGTGGTACAC
This sequence comes from Acomys russatus, assembly GCF_903995435.1. Taxonomy (NCBI): domain Eukaryota; kingdom Metazoa; phylum Chordata; class Mammalia; order Rodentia; family Muridae; genus Acomys; species Acomys russatus. The sequence continues at coordinate 11,599,534 of NC_067158.1, read as the reverse complement.
ACCTTTGATCCCAGAATTCAAAAGACAGACAGGTGGGCCTCTGAATTCCAGAACAACCAAGACTATATAGAAAAACCCTGTCTCAAAAAAAACCTAAATAAATAAATGTGCCTTATTAGTGCTTAAATATTTCAGAGCCTAAAACATGAGAAAGAAACATCTTAAAGAACTTTTTAAATTTTCCTAGTTTCTCTCATGTAGATTATAGTTTCCTAGCAATCTATCCCATCTCCTTTTTTTTTTTTTTTTTAAACCTCCCCATACCAAATTGTCATTTTAACCATTCCCCATCAGGTGGACAGAGTGTGTGCTCCAAACTGTATTCTTGATAGTAGGAGTTGAAGGACCAGTCTTTTTAAAATCTGTTTGACCACTCTTCAAATTTTGCTGCACTGTTATGAAGTTCAGGTGATGGTTTGGTATATTACACGTCCTGAACCAATTCTCCCAGATTCTTTGTCTAACCTTAGGTTTTCTTGGGTATCAGGTATGTGACTTGAAGAGAATAAGACTGGGGGAGGGGGACGGATTTTGCTTTGTTTTTTCTTTCTTCCCAATCTCTAAGCCCTTCTGACTCTTTTGGGTTTTTGATTTTTTTTTGTTTTTTCGAGACAGGGTTTCTCTGTGTAACAGCCTAGGCTGTTCTGGACTCACTTTGTAGACCAGGCTGGCCTTGAACTCACAGAGATCTGCCTGCCTCTGTCTCCCGAGTGCTGGGATTAAAGGTGTGCGCCACCACCACCCAGCTTCTTTTTTTGGTTTTTTTGAGGCAGGCTTTCTCTGTGTAGCTCTGGCTGCCCTAGACTCACTCTATAAACCAAGCTGGCCTCAAACTCATAGAGATTTTCCTGCTTCTGCCTCCCATATTCTGGGATTAAAGGCGTGTGCCAATATGCCCAGCAAGCCCTTCTAACTTTAAGGTTGAATGACTCTTTGTGTTGAGAGGCATAGAGCAGCCCCAGTCTTCGGCAGAAATAGAATGGACTTTTGATGGCTTTTAATGCAACTTTTGATGCTTCTTAGGATAGATTACTTTGTTGTTGTTTGTTTGTTTGTTTCACTTGATTTCACTAATGACTGTGTCCATTGGTAATTTAGCTGGTTACAAAAGCAGGACATGGTCACTTGCAGTGGACTCCTCAGTTGAGTTCTGTTGCCTGTCTAAACTATGTGGCTGTGATCTCAGGAACCACTGATCCTTTTTGTTACCCAAGACTGTCCTACAGCTTTGGGACTAGAATCTGTGATTTAAGGTATAACAATGTTGAAGATACTGAAAAATCAACTCTCACAGCTATCCAAATACTCTGGCCATGCTCCCAGATGCACGGAGTTGTCATGGGTGAGGGGCTGTATGGGCTGCCTCAAGTCTTAGCTTAGGCAGCACTTTTTCCTGAATGTTGTTCTGGACCAGAAGTATGTCAGCAGGGATGGCTTCACAAAGGGGATGGGTTTCAAGAAGGAATGGGTTTAGGGTAAGGAAAAGAGGAGGCAGTTCCAAGAGTGAGTCAGTTGTATGTAGGTAACATAAATAACATATGGTGTGTTCCAGAAACACCTGTGCTGATGATCCCCTGGATAAGGGAAACTTGGCTACAAGTGCAGAAAAGGAGCATAAGACAGAGGGGAGGGGAAGGGAACGAGGGAAAACAAGATGTGCTTCAACCTAGAATTAGCTTGCCTAAGCTGGGCAATGATGATACATGCCTTAAATCCCAGCACTCAGAAGGCAGAGGCAGGCAGAGCTCTGGGTTTAAGGCCAGCCTGGTCTACAGAGTGAGTTTCAGGATAGCCAGGGCTACACAAAGAAACCTAGTCTCAAAAAAACCAAAAGAGGGGAAAAAAAGTCCTGCCTATTTCTAAACACTTCTATAGTATTGCTTACAGCTACAGTTATGTGGCAGCTTAGGAAAAAGAGAGGGATGAGTAAGACTCAGCAGCTAAGAGTGTTTAATGCTCTTATGGAGAGCCTTGGTTAGGTTCCATGCACATACATGGAGACTCAGCAACTGCCTGTGCCTCCAGTTACAGAGAACCTGACCCATGTGGTATACATATGTATGCTCATGCACACATGCATACATACTTTTATGATTAATATAAAGATATAAGATATAAGGTAATAAGGTACCAGATGCCAGATATTATGTTTTAGAGGAATTTATTAAGTGAGCATGAGGGGAGAAGGTAAGGGGAGGAATCCCAGACAGAGTCAAAAACAGGAAGAGTAAGAAGAGAGAGTGGGGGGAGGGGCGCACCTCAAGGAGGGTTTATCCTTTTATATAGCCCTAGGCAGGGCCATGCTCCCATGGCAGGTAAGCAATGACATCACGGGTAGGCAGACTGAAGTAGAATGCTAGCACATACTAAGTAAATATTTTTAAAACTTTATAATAAGTTAGAAACCTTAAAATTCAAGATTTAAAAAAAAATTTTGTACAAACCAAAGTAGTGCTTAGTAGAACTTAACAGTCAACATAAAACAAAATAAGGATATGCCTCCCCTGTTAATTCTCTTAGCCCATTTTTTTTTTTTCTCTTCCTCCCCTCCCTTCTCCACCTCTTTTGGTTTTATTTGTTTTGCTTATTTTTGAAACAAGGTCTCTTTCTATATAGCCCTGACTGTCCTGGACTTACTATATAGACCAGGCTGTCCTTGAACTCACAGAGATCCACCTGACTGCTCAAGTACTGGGAATAAACATGTGCACCACCACACCCTGCCCCCTCCAAAGTTGGGTTATAACTTTGTAAAAAAGCATTTGCCTGGTATATATAGCCATGGTTTAGTCCCCAGAACTCTGCCCCTAAAGAAGGCATAACGCACAATTATATTGTTTAGCACATAGCGGCAGTAGCTATCTCCAGAGCTTTCTCACCATCCTCACTAAAGCTCCATGCTCATTAAGGAACAACTCTTCGTCTCTGCCAGATTTGGCCTTGGGAACCATTAGACTGCTTTCTGTCTCTCTGGATTTGCCTGTGCTTGCCATTTCATATGAATATCATCCATATTGCAGCATATGTCAGCGTTCGAGAGACCCTGCCTTCAGCTCCTGAGCATATACTGTACCTTGAAGTGAAGTTGCTGAGTTACACGGTCACCCCATGTTTTACTGTTGAGGGGTCACCATGCTGCTCTCCACAGTGGCTGCACCATTGGCAAATAATAACCATCTCAATTGGTATAGAGTAGTATTTCATGGTAGTTTTGATTTGCATTTTCCTATTGATCAGTGTTGCTGAGAAGCTTTTTGCATATTTACTGTCCATTTGTCCATTGTCTATTCTCCTTGGAGAACAATTAAAATCTTTTGCCTGTTTTGAAGTCAGATTGGTTGGGTTTTGTTACTGAGTTTTAGGGATTCTTTATCTGTTCCTAGTAATAATGTCTTATCTAGTACACGATTTGCAAATTCCACCCCCCTCCATTCTTTGGATTGACTTTTCATTCCGTTGATTGTATCCTTTGATGCATAAATGCTTTTAATCTTAAAGAAGTCTAGCTTGTTTTGGGTTTGCTTTGTTTTGTTTCTGTTGTCTATGCTTTGATATCTATGTTTTCTTTTTTTTATATTTGCACAGTTTTTGTTTTGTTTTGTTTTAGCATATACAAAGTTTCTAAGAATATATTTATCAATTTTATGTTATCCTCAGAATTTCCAAAAGGAGAGGCATTGTTGCATCCTCGGCCAGGCTCCCAGTATCTTGATGTATTGGAAGATGTTCACTTTTGGACATGAAGAATGAGAAGGAAATGCACAGGAGGTGCCCTGGGCTGGCCGCAGGGGCCCATCAGGCTGGCTACACTGTTCAGTGGCAAATGGGGAATTACTGTCCTGTCTCCATGGCCAGCTGCCACCAGCCCCATGGTGTGAATGGCAAGGAAGTGGGGACTGGTGGCTGGCAGAAGTCCAGGATGCAGCCTTTGCTGGCTGAGAACCAAGGCAGAGGGAAAAACACTCCATGTACAAGAGAAATAATGCCAGTTCCAAAACCTGTAATTCCCAAGTTTAAGGGGAAAAAATTTTTTAAAGAGATTTTTCAACCAAACTGTGCTTTTATCTTTAGGCTCTGAATGGAAGATTGTTCACACAGCTAAGCTGGCTGCAGAAGCCAGGCCAGTTAAAACAATACGCAGGCAGCACTCCTCTAAGTAACCAGAAACTGTTGGCTCAGAGGAGCTTGAACTGAGGAACCAACCTGCTGGGAGACATTTTCCAAGTAACTCCAAGCAGTGGCCTGAATGTAAACCCTCCTGCTGGGGAATGGCACTTTGGCAAATGAAGACCCTAATTAGAAATGGAAGGGTTTCTATTTTGTTTTTCTTTAATCCTTACCCTGGGGCCTTTGCAGGGCCTGCCATGTCTCTACTTGTGTGCAAAGAAATTTCCAGCTTCTCTTTGTAACAGGATCCTCTTTTGGGAAAGCAGCAACAGTGTGGGCCCACCACAGCCAGAGGACCCTGCCTAATCCAAAACAAAGAGCTTGGGCTGGGTCACCTGGATTGGCTGGGCATTGAAGTTATGACCAAGTTGGAGCTTAGGCTGCCTCTGCCGCCTGGGACACTCAGATGCTCAGGCCGTGGGTGAAGTTCCCGCCATCCCAGAAGAGAACAGAGGCATGAGCAGAATGCAGAGTAGTAAGAGAGTTTCGGCCCTAAAGTGCCAGGCCTGGGAGAAATGAAAGCACCAGCAAGGTCCACTTTCTTTCTATAGTTCCTTGGCTGTTACATCCAGATGGTGGGTTAGTCATCTTTTGATCCTTAAGATCAAATACATGGAGACTGTGCCTGGACCCATCAGGGTTACCTGTTCTATTGTTTGTGCATCCTTGCCCTGTGAGGCACCTGAGGGGCCTTAGAGCAGAGAGTCCCCTCAATTCTGTGTTTCTTTGGCTCTGGAAAGACAGATGAGCAGAGCTTCTCTCAAGTTACTAATAAGTTATAGTACTGGCTTTATATAGTATTGAGTGAATTCTAGTGATGCACCTTTTTAGCCTCAAAGGGCAGTTCTCTTTTCGGCAACATCCTCTGCATCAGTGAGTTGTGGGTATGGCAAGGGAGCAGGGGAATTTCATGAGTCCTTTGTGTTTTAAGCACTAATTTACAGCTGCCAGCTTTATTAGTATTATTACTGTCAAATCCATGACTTAGTACAAAATGCTTGTGCCTAAGGGACTTCAAAAACTTGCTGGGGGAAATTACACAATTTGAGCCAAATACAGGAAGGATGCGTCTCCTGAGCAGCTGCACCCTGCAAAACCCTGGAAGCTAGTTCAAAGATTAATGATCCCAGACTTAGAGATGAGGAGTTTGGCTGCAGGCACTAGCTAAGGCTTGTCCAGGACCTAGGTTAGCACCAGCCCCACAGGCTGTTAGAGTACTGCAGCTCTTCCTGGCACATCAGTTCTCTCCTCAGGTTTGTGGAGCCTCTGGAGAGTGCTTCTCTCTAGTTGTGCACGTGTAACAGGAGAGGTCCTGGACAGTCTGCAGCACTCTCGTTGTTGAGAAGCATACTGCTGTCAGCTCACATGTCCTGGCTGTCCTCTGTATATCTGCAGCATTTATTTTTCTGAAGTGCCCTTCCCCCTCCCCACAGACATGCTGATTGCTCACCCTGCCTAACGTTAGGCAGTTCTTTGAAGCTCTGCTTGTGGTCCACTCCAGCTTAGAAGAAGTGGTCCAGCCAGCTTCCTAGGAGAATGGCAGTCATACAGAGTGTCCTACATGCTGTTATTAGTGAGCCTCTGCTTCCAGCTTCTCAGTTTGATTTTTTTTCAGGGGCTTGAGAAGCAAATAAATTCAGAACTGAGAAAAGATAACTGAACTTTTACTGTCTGCATTTCTCTTTCTCAAAAGATATGTAAAACAGTGTTATGGCTACTTCCTTGGTTTATTCTCTGGCTCTGTGTAGTATATAGTATTTAAGTGACAATATAGTAACAACTTTTATCCCTTTTTGTTACCTGGAATCAATCTTTCTTTCTTTCTTTCTTTCTTTCTTTCTTTCTTTCTTTCTTTCTTTCTTTCTTTCTTATCTTTCTTTCTTTCTTTCTTCTTTCTTTCTTCTTTCTTCTTCTTGTCTTTTCTTTTTCTTCTTTCTTTTTTCTTCTTTTTCTTTCTTCTTTCTTCTTTTCTTTCTTTCTTTCTCTTCTCTTCTTTCTTTCTTTCTTTCTTTCTTTCTTTCTTTCTTTCTTTCTTTCTTTCTTAATTCACTTTACATCCTGATTGTAGTCCCGGTTCCATCTTCCTTCCCCTATACCCTCTCCCTCCCTCCCCTAGTCCTCAGAAAGGGGAGCCCTCCTCCCCTAACATCTGACCTCAGCCTATCAAGTCTCATCTGGACTACGGTATCCTCTTCCTCTGTGGTGAGGCAAGGCCACCCCACCAGAAGGAGGTGATCAATGTATGGGCACCAGAGTCCATGTCAGAAGTAGTCCCTACTCCCCATGTTATGGGACCTACAAGGAGACTGCGCTGCCTATCTACTACACCTGAGCAGAGGGTCTAGGTCCTCACCGTGTGTGGTCCTTGGTTGTTGCATCAGTCTCTGCAGCACCTCCGTCCTCCACCTGGCGTTGCCTAGGATCTTTGTCATATTATACCTTTACACTCATAGGTCACTCAAAGCTGTACCAAAAACTGTGGGGGAGGGGGTTGTATGATAATTTGCATTTTAGTTTACACTTGTACCTAAGGAAAAGCTAGGACCATTCCTTATTAAACTTGTGTTGACAGTCATTTTAGAACAGGGTTTGTTTATTTGTTGTTTTTAAATCTGGGTCTGGAAAGATGTTCAGCAGTAAGGAGACTATCCTCCCAGAGCATCCACATGTGCGCTCACAACTCTCCGCTACTCCAGTGCCTCTTCTGGCCTCCATGGGCACCAGGCACACATGTGGTGCACAGGCATACATGCAGACAAACAAAATTCCACACATGTACATTAAAAAGATTCTGGAGCTGGCAGGATAGGTCTGGGTAGAAGCCCTTGCAGCTCAGGCCATGGTGGGAGGAGAGAGATGGCCCTATAAGTTGTCTTCTCACTTCCACACAGTGAGAGTGTGCACAAACTCACACATACACACCCATCCGTGTATATACTAAAAATGAAAGAAAACTGAAAAGAAAAAAATTCTACCACAGATAATTGGATTACCTGTGTAGGCCATAAAAGCATGAGTCTGTGGAGTGAAGTGAATAATCCTAGACTTAGGAAAGCTCAAGGCGCTGTCTCGGACGTGATACCACCTAACATGGGTGTCATGGAATATTGGGAATAGCCTTTACCAGGACAGGTTAGTATTGCTGAGACTGCTAAAAATGTCTTTAGCTGGCCAAAATGATGCGGAGAGCTTAATAGTTTTCATACCATTCCCTAAACATTTTTTCTCCCCACTTTCCCTTCTACTTTGGCCATTTCTGTGTTTCTGTGAAGTCGCCCTACCATCCTGAATGCTGTTATATCAGAAGTGAGAATACTCCTGAAATTTTTGCTGCTCAAAAGAGCTTTAAAAAAATGACATTCTGTGCATCTTGGTTTTGAGCTGTCCCCTCGTCCTCTTGAGGAGTGGTATATTTGATATCACTTAGTTGTGGGAATAGCTAGTCATCTGGCCTGCTGGGACAGGCTTGGATTTGGTGCTCCTCATGTTTTTGAGATCTGAACCAAGAGCATTTCAGCAGCTACTAACTACAAAGATTAGACTCAGCCCACTGTCAAACAGGATACAGAGATGTCCCAGCCTCCCGACTAAGGTAGCTAGGCATGAACTTGCCTGAGTCACTCCTTTTTATACAGTGTAGAATAGATCCTGTCTTTGAGTTTCAGTAATGAATTTATTAAGACCCTCCTACAGCCCGGGCACTGTGCTAGGCACTCCTGATACAGGGTGGTTAGAATAGACAAGTTCCTTGCCCTCATGAGACCTTTGGTCGGTAAAAGGGATGCAGAGACCACCAACACACAAACTAAAGGAGTGGCTGTAGGCTACGACGTATTTGCTAGATCAGCAAAGTAAAGGCGTAAGTAGAGCATCTCTGCCTGAGCTGCAGTGAGCCCTCAGCCCAGAGTCAAGGAGAGAGAGAGACAGAGACGTTGCCCACACTTCTCCCACGCAGAGCTTGCCTACCTCTGCTCTGTCATCTGTTCTTCAGCATGTCTGCTGCTGAAGGTGTGCTTGGTGGCTCCCTGTCGTCCCTGTCATTTTCAAACCCATCAAACAGCTCTTTGCTCCCATCTGAGCATTAGCATGTGCTAATAATGACAGGAAGACACTTAGTCTTACATAAAGTTAGCTACTCTTTTAGGAACCTTGTTAGACAGTATCTAGTTGCCTATTTCATTATACTTTTTAACTCTGAAAGTTGCATAATATACTGTGATATAAAGGGCTGTGTGGGGTGTGTGTCCCCTAAAACTTAACCGTGGGTATTGTTTTAAAGATTAACATAACCTACAAACTCCATTGCACTGTTTTGTGTAGGCATTGCAGAAGGTGGAAAGGTGAAGCAGTGTTTGGCCATCTTTACAAAACATGAGAGCAAGGAAATGGGTTGTGATAGACTGGAGAGTTTTCTCTATAGGAAAAAGTGAATGAGGAAACAAGGCTTTACAGGGCCTGAGAGCTCTAGCTGATATAAGGCTGTACTAGAACCCACTTCCTTTGTTCTGTTAAAGTCCTACCAACGCTGAATAATTAATTACAATAGAGGAAGCCTGAAGTGGCCTTTCCCATTGTTTGATGAAGATTAGTTTAAGGACCCAGTAGAATTTAGGATACAGCTTGAGTTTAGGGACTTTTCTAAATTATTTGCTAAAGGCCATAGAAACAGAAGTGTATTTGTTCCCTAGTATGTAGATAACCTTTTAGTATTGTATTTAAGAGCATTTACTGATTAAAAAGGAAACCTCAAATGAGACGTCTCTATAGTCAGATTAAAGATGCTACCCCAGCTGGGTATGGTGACATATTCCTGTAATTCCAGTATTTGGAAGGCTGAAGCAAGATAATCATAAGATCTAGGCAGCAAAACCCAGTCAAAAAGAAAGAAAGAAAGAAAAGTTGAGGGTGAGGGAGCTACAGAGATGGCTCACTGGTTAAGAATACTGACTGCTCTTCCAGAGGACCTGGGTTCAATTCCCAGCACTCACATGGCAGTTCATAACTGTCTATAACTCCTGTACCAGGGGTTCTGGCACCCTCACACAGACATACATGTAGTCAAAACACTAATGCAAATAAAATAAAACAGCCGGAAGCCAGCTGTGGTGGCACACACCTTTAATCCCAGCACTCGAGAGGCAGAGGCAGGTGGATCGCTGTGAGTTCAAGGTCAGCCTGGTCTACAAAGCAAGTCCAGCTTGAAAAACCAAAAAAAAAATCTACTTTACCCAGCAAAACTATCAATAACCATTGATGGAGAAAACAAAATATTCCATGATGAAAAAACAAAAAAATTTAAAAATTAAAAATAAAACAGAACAAAACACTTTAAGTGAAAAAGGGAGTTGTACCAGTGAGAGGTCAGTTGTTCCAGAGAGGCAGGCAGAGAAGAGCTAGCTCTGTTATCTTAGGGCACTGACTTCCCTGGGAAGTCTCCACTGGCATGTTAGTGGGCATGCCAAGTAGCATGTAACATGCGTTTATCCAAAAGATCTGAAGTGGGAGGGAAAAGTAACATTTCCCTGGAAAGAAAAGTCATGTGCCTCTGATTATCTAGGTGAAACTGGGGTAGCAGCCTGCCCACAGATGGTCTGTAACAGTCCAGTGAGTGATAGAGACTCCTTTGGCTCTTGAGCATTACATGTGGAGGCAGCACTTGTATCTGCGAGGGGTGAGAAGATGATGCTGGGCATTGTGGAGACAGGGGAACTGAGCGCAGGACAGCAGTTGCAAAGGAAGAGTTTGTATGCAAGGACTCCTTATATAGATAGGATTGGGCAGGCTGGATGTATAAAGGAGGAGGGGAAGATGTGTTGCTCATATAACACAGTGGTTCCATAAATGGGAGTGTAGGAGAAACTGATGGCTTTGCTTTTGATCATGTTAAATTGCCTGGGAAATCAGAGCTGGAGATGGTGTGGTGCAGAAGGTTAGAGATTGAAATCTAGAGTCCAAAACGAGCTTGTCCTAGAGAAGAGTTTAGAGAGAAAGAACCAAGGATAGGACTTAATGGGAAAGGAATGAGTGGGTCTGTGAAGGAACCAGTGCAGGGACCTAAAGATATGAGAGAAGAGCTGGCAAAGAGCACAGATGATAATGTGAGGGAGCTGGACCTGCACAGGACCTAGCACAGGTATGTCAGCTTTGCTGCACAGTAACTGCCATTAAAGCTTAGCACAGAAACCTACCAGACAACAACTACTGCTTCTGTGTCTGTAGCTTTGCTAAGAACTTCTGGTTTAGGCCACACTGACTGGTCTCTGTGGTCACCTGGTGGTTCAGCAGTGGCTGGACCGTCTAGGATGGCCCCAGTCCCATTGGGACTTTGCCTGAGACAACTGTGCTGTGTCATCCAGGAACTTAGGCCCCTTTACATGGGGGTTCCCAGCAGAGAGAGAGACAGAGAGAGAAACTACTGACATCTCTTTCTGGGGAAAGCCACAAAATATTGTGGGATTTTTTTTTTTAATCCACACAAGAGTGTGTCTTGTAATACATGGCAGCAGGAGGTACTTGATCCTTTGGATCAGCTATATACATTTCAGTTGAGCTATGAAAATCATAAGAAAGAAGTAAAATTTTGGAGACCTCATTGTGGAAATTATTTCTGTTCAGCCTCTGATGAAGACAGAAAGGTAAAGATGATGCATCAAGAAATCAATACCAAAGCCAGGTGTGGTGGCGCACACCTTTAGTCCCAGCACTCGGGAAACAGAGGCAGGCAGATCGCTGTGGGTTCGAGGCCAGCCTGGTCTACAAAGCGAGTGTAGGACAATCAAGGCTACAGAGAAAAACCCTGTCTTGAAAAAAAAATCTATACCAGTCTGATTCATGATTGATAATGCCAGATGTGGTAGCTCAGCCAGCCAGGAGACAGGGCTACATAATGAATTCTGGGCTACCTTGGACTATCCTGTCTCAAAAATAAATAAATAAATAAATAAATAAATAAATAAATAAATAAATATGTCTCATAAATAAATAAATAAACAAACAAACAAATAAATAAATAAATAAATAAATATATGTATGTATGTGGAGGTTTGCTGCCAGGCCTGACCACCTGAGTTCAAACCCAGGACCCCACGTCGTGTAAGGAGAGAGATAACTTAGAGAAGTTCTCCTCTGGACGCAATGCATTCATATGCATATAACACATAATAAACGACAAAGTGTTTAAGAAAATAGAGACTGATAGTCAGTTATAACCGCAAACTGAAATACTCCAGCTCAATGAGCACTGTCTTATCTACAAGCTTCAGCACCTTACTGCTAATAGGACAATGAATACTGATTATAGCTGCCATTAATTTGCAGCTACCGTGTCCCCAAACTGTGCCAAGTACCTTATACCCATAAGTTATTTGATACTATGAACAATCCTGTGACTACCACTATCCCAATTCTAAAGGAAGGAAAACTGAGGATCAAACTGTAATTGGCTTGGCCTAGAGTATCTGTTTAGTAACTGATAGACCAGAAATGAAAATCTTGCAGGCTCCTGAGCTCTCCTGCTTGGACAGCAGCAACAAGGACATTTCACCTCATGCTTGCCTCTCCTCCCTTCCCCTCAAGACAAGATCTTACTGTGTAGTCTAGGTTGGACATGAATACACCAAATCTGGTCCCAGACTCAATGCAGTCCTCTTGCTTCCAAGTCCTTGGCCTTTAGCCTTCCAAGTCCTTGGATTACAATTATGTACCACCATGCCTGGCTCTGGATCCACCTGTCCTCCCTACCTGGCTCCTCTCTCCATCCCTTCCTTCTTTCACATGTGTACGTGTACACACACACACACACACACACACACACACACAGGTACAGTACTTAGATGGTTCCCTTCCCCATTATCTTCTCTTGTCCCTTTTTCCTTCCTGTGGAACACCCCCATAAGTTTCTCAGTTTCAAGCATGTGTGCGTGTGCACGCACGCGCATGTGCTTTTAATTTTTAATTTTAAAATTAGAATTGTTTACATGAATATGGGTGGTGGGTTATTCATGTGAGCCAAGGCAACTTACTGCTGGCTCTTTCACTGAGGACTGACTCTCCCTCAGTCGCTCTCAGAGAGAGGTAGAGGTCTGTACAGTAGCCACACGTACAGTAGCCACAGCCTTTATGAGTTCATTGGCAGTCCAACAGGCAGAAGACATTGTCAACAGCACTCTTCCCCACCCTCTCTGGCTCTTAGATTCTTTCTGCTCCTTCTTCGACAATGTTCCCTGAACTTTTTTTTTTCTTTGTCTTTTCTTTTTTTTAATTTGCTTATGTATACAATGCTCTGCCTGGGTGTACACCTGCAGGCCAGAAGAGGGCATCACATCACATTATAGATGGATGTGAGCCACCATGTGGTTGCTGGGAATTGAACTCAGGACCCCTGGAAGAGCAGACAGTGCCCTTAACCACGGAGCCATCTCTCCAGCCCCTGTTCCCTGAACTTTTAGTGGGGTGCTATCAATGTCCTGCTTAGGGCTGAGCACTCAACAATCACTTGTTATCAGTTACGAGTTTTCCTTAGTCACTGCCCACTACAAACAGAAGCTTCTCTCACCAGGTGGAGCACAGCACTTCTGCTATGGATAGAAACATGACTATTTAGAAAGCAGTTTGATTATCTGGTTGGTTGTTTGCTTGCTTGCTTGTTTTTCAAGACTGGACTTCTCTGTGTACCCCTGACTGTCATGGAACTTGCTCTATAGACCAGACTGCCTTGAACTCAGAGATCCACCATGCTTGGTTATCATCCCTTTCTTGATGAACTAGTCACTCTGTCTACTGACTTGGGATCTGCCTATTTCGCAGAGGCCTGGTGGATTCTTCATTGCTAGCGAAACTTACCCTTCATCCAGATGCATTGACAGTAGATTTCAAATACCGAAACTGTTGGATATATCAAAGGTGATATTATCTTGCTCAATCTGGGTAACTTTTTAAACTAACTTGAATTTTCTTTTATTACCTAAAATTAATAACATTTTCAGCTGGTTGTGGTAACACATCAGTAATTCTACAACTTTAAGAGTGGAAGCCTGGAGCCAGGCATGGTGGCACACACCTTTAATCCCAGCACTTGGGAGGCAGAGGCAGGCAGATCTTTGTGAGTTCTAAGACAGCCAGGACTGCACAGAGAAACCCTGTCTTGGAAAAACAAAAAACAAGCAAACAATAAGAAAGTAATAACAAGGCCGGGCATGGTGGTGCACGCCTTTAATCCCAGCACTTGGGAGGCAGAGGCAGGCGGATCGCTGTGAGTTCGAGGCCAGCCTGGTCTACACAGTGAATCCAGGACAGCCATGGCTACACAGAGAAACCCTGTCTCAAGAAAGAAAGAAAGAAAACAAAAAGAGTGGAAGCCTGAGCATCAGTAGTTCGAGGTCATCCTCAATGACACCTGGGGCTGGAGAGATGGCTCAGAAGTTAAGAGCTCTTGCTGCTCTTTGAGAGGACCAGAGCTTCCAACAGCTCAACACCCACCTATTACAGCTACAGGCCAATCTCAGCATCCTCTTCCACCCTCCATTGGCACCCTTCCACACATACATGCACACACAGATACACATATGCCTAAATAAAAATACAATAACTTTTTAAGAACAGCATTCACAGATTAAGTATTAGCTATTTCAGAATAGTTTTGCTTTTAAGTAATAATGAGAAAAGATTAATTTTGGGTTGTGCACCTATTTCAGCTAGAACAAACTTTGGGAGCCAACAAGATGGCTTAGTATGTAAAGATACTCACCTGATTCCTTCAGTTGAATGCTCAGGATATACATGGTGGAAGGAGAGAACTCCGGCATGTTGCCCTCTGAAGTCTGACTTGTATGCACACCTGTAAAACCATACCATGCATGCCAAAAGTTCACTGCATTTCCTCTTCGAAATCCTGCCTTCTCCTAAGTGTTCCTTCCCAACTGCGAGACCACTGATTGGCTTCCTCCAACTATACATTAGTTTGTATCCTATAGATTCTATATTAATAAATCATTTATTGGTAGGGGGCTCATCACGTGTTTCAAGATAATACGTGTGGAAGTCAAGAGTCTGTTCTCTCCTTTCACTTTGTGAGTCTCCAGGGATTGAACTAAAGATGTCAGGCTTGTTGAAAATGTCTTTATCCATGATGCCATTTTGCTACCCAGTTTAAGTTTAATCTTGCCTCTTTCTTTTTTATCTATTTATTTATTTTATTAATTTATTCAGATTACATCTTAATTGTTATCCCCTTGCTTGTCTCCTCCCATTCCTCCCTCCCCTAGGCCTGTGACAGAAGGGGACCTCCTCGCCCACTGTATGGTCACAGCCTATTAAGCCTCATTTTGGTAGCCTTCCTATTCTTTCTCTGAGTGCCACCAGGCCTCCCCACCAGAGGAAGTGGTCAAATATGAGACACCAGAGTTCATGTCAGTCCCCACTCTCCACACAGCTGTGGATAATGTCCTGTTCGTTGGCTAGGTCTGAGTAGGGGTTCAATATTTACTGCATATATTGTCCTTGGCTGGTGCAGTAGTTCGAGCAGACCCCTCTGGGTCCAGATCCGACCATCATGATGTTCTTCTTGTCGGTTTCTAGGACCCTCTGGATCCGTCTATGTCCCCATTCTCCCATACTTCTCTCACCTAGAGTCCCAATAGGAGGTCCCTGTAAAGAGCTCAAGAAATTAAACACCACCAAACCAAATAACCCAATTAAGAAATGGAGCTCAGAATTAAACAGAGAATTCTCAAGAGAGGAATATCAAATGGCTGAGAAACACTTAAAGAAATTCTCAACATCCTTAGTCATCAGAGATATGCAAATCAAAACCACTCTGAGATTCCATATACACCCGTCAGAATGGCCAAGATCAAAAATTCAAGTGACAGCACATGCGAGGCTATGGAGAAAGAAGAACACTCCTTCATTGCTGGTGGGAGTGCAAACTTGTACAAACACTTTGGAAGTCTATCTGGTGCTTTCTCAGAATACTGGGAATAGGGCTACCTCAAGACCCAGTTATTCCACTCCTTGAAATATACCCAGAAGGAACTCTACCACACGACAGGGACATATGCTCAACCATGTTCATAGCAGCCTTATTTGTAATAGCCAGAACCTAGAAACAACCTAAATGTCCCTCAGTCAAAGAATAGATAAAGAAACTGTGGTACATTTACACTATGGAATACCATTCAGCTATTAAAAACAAGGAAATTCTGAAATTTGTGAGCAAATGGATGGAACTAGAAATTATCATACTGAGTGAGTTAACCCAGACTCAGAAAGACTCACATGGCATATACTCACTTATAATTAAATGTCCCCTGAAAATCTTGCCTCTTTCACTCAGTATCCTTACTTAAGATCTGTCCGTGTTGGTCAAGTGTGTGGTGTTCTCTCCCCCCCCCCCCCATATCTCTCTCTCTCTCTCTCTCTCTCTCTCTCTCTCTCTCTGTGTGTGTGTGTGTGTGTGTGTGTGTGAGAGAGAGAGAGAGAGAGAGAGAGAGAGAGAGAGAGATTTCAAATTTTAAAATAAGAGCATGCTGCCTTTTTTTTTTTTCCTGACTTGGGCCAGAACCAATGGATTGTACATTAACAAACTAATGGCAATGGTGAGTTAATCTGTAACTTCATCTGTTAGCTGTTAACATGACCCCCAAGCCTAACTTCCTCTTTACTATCAGACTCTGGTTCTAGATGCACCTTCTCTTGAGGTGGTAACTGAAGACATCCTGTAGGACTTGAGGAAGTGGGTACCTCTGTATATGTACCCTACCTAATGTGTGTGGCTTTGTGACCAGCAGACTGGCATGGGCCAATGTGCTGTAAAAACTCTCTGACAGGTTCAAGTTAAGCAAATACCCCAATCTTGCCCTGGGGTAGACTCATTATATAGGAAGATGATTGCCACAAAAGTATTCACTTTACAATTTAATAATGGCCAGGTGTGGTGGTGCATGCCTTTAATCCAAGCACTCTGGTGGCAAGGCAGGTGGATATCTGTATTTGTGGCCAGCCTGATCTATATATTGAGTTCCAGGGCAGGTAGGAGTACATAGAGACCCTGTCTCAAAAACAAAACAACACACACACACACACACACACACACACACAGAGAGAGAGAGAGAGAGAGAGAGAGAGAGAGAGAGAGAGAGAGAGAGAGAGAGAGAGAGAGAATTTAATAATGGGAACTGGAGCAGTGGCTTGGTAGTTAAGAATACTGGGTACTAGTGGGGGTGGGAAGTGGGGAGGATTGGGGGTGGTAGTGCACAACTGTAATCCCAGCACTCCAGAGGCAGAGGCAGGCAAGTCTCTGTGAGTTTGAGGACAGCCTGGTGTGCAGTTCTAGGACAGCCAGGGCTACATAGAGAAGTTTTGTCTCAAAAAACCAGAGAGACAGAGACAGAAACGCTGAGACACTTAATGACCTTGTGGGCAAGTTTGACAGGAACTATTGGCTTTGAGTAGGACACAGTCTGGCCACAGGAAAGCATGGCCTCCTTTGCAAATCAAAGAAATGGTACCTTGATTCCCAAATAGAAGAAGCAGGCTCGTTGTCTCAGGTGCACTGCATGAATCTCAGAACAGAAGTAGGCTCAGTATCCGCATAGGCTCTGGGGCCAGGAGAAGTAGACTCAGTCTGTGTAGGAGCAACTGGCCCGAACTCTTACTTCAAAGGAAATGGGTTGTGGCCCTTCCTCTAGAGTTGATCTTTCCATGTGTTCCAGACACCCAGAGAGTGTGCAGTTTGATCTCTTTAGCCTCAAGGCTAGCAAGAGGATATAAATTTGGTAATCTAGCAACCCAGACTTAATCCCCACAACTCCCACATAAAGGTGGAAAAAGAAAACAGATTCCACAAAGTTGTCCTCTACCTCCACATATTCACTGTGTCGTGTGCACCACACAGTAGTCGATAGACAGATGGATAATGAAGAAGGGCTGGGTGTGTTGGCACACACCTTTAATTCCAGCAGTCCAGAGGCAGAGGCACAGGTTGAATCTCTGAGTTGGAGGTCAGCTTTATCTACAAAGGGCAGTGGTTCTTAGCCTTCCTAATGCTGCAGTCTTTAATACAGTTCCTCATGGTGCGGTAACCCCTAGCCATAAAATTGTTTTCATTACTGCTTCCTAACTATCATTTTGCTGCTGTTATGAATCACAATGTAAATATCTGTGTTTTCTGATGGTCTTAAACAACCCTTGTAAAAGAGTCATTCAATCCTCAAAGGGGTTGAGACCCACATGTTGAGAGCCACTGACACAGTTTCAGGCCAGCCAAGGCTACATAGTAAGACCCTTTCTCAATTACAAAAGGAACCATCAGCATGATTCAATAGGTAAAGCTTTGCCACAGAACTCTGATGAGCGAACTCAATTCTTAGAACCCACGTAAAGACCCAGCTTTGTAGACCAGGCTGGCCTTGAACTCCATCGATCCCACCTCCCTGAGTGCTGGGATTCTTTTTTTGGTTTTTCGAGATGGGTTTCTCTTGTAGTCCTGAACTCACTTTGTAGACCAGCCTGGCCTCAAACTCAGAGAGATCCACCTGCCTCTGCCTGAGTGCTGGGATTAAAGGCGTGTGCCACCATGCCCCAGCTTATTCAATTTTTTTACTTGTTAAAAGCTACCGCATTACACTTCAAGATGAATCTGCCTTCTTAAAACAGTTGTGTGTTGTTTGCTCATGGAGGTGAGTGTTGATATCAAGCAGATGTGTTCATATTAGCTATACAAGGAAGGGCTCCTAGGGGTGGTTAGCCTGCCAAGTAGAAGTACAGGTCCTCAAGCACTTTCTTTCCTCCCCTCCCTTTTTTCTTACTATCCTGTGATGTCCAAATCCTTCAGAACACTTACTTCTGATTGTGAGCACCGCATCCCTAGAACTGCTGGAGGGCACCTGAGAAGATGCTGCAGCTTGGAGGCATGTAGTCATAGTCTCATGGCAGATGTTCAGCAAAGGTTAATTAAATGCATGAATCTTGATTGGAACAGAGCCGCAGAACTGCACCACATGGAAGGATTAGAGATCCAAGGTCATAGGGACCACTTGGGAGACTGCAGACCAGAATCTAGACTCTGGGCACACTGACTACTACTGAGAGTAAGGCAAGGAGGCAGTAGGTAGGAAGGTTTTGTGTTGGGCTTGTGAGAACTCTAGTACAAAACTACCATATACCCAGAATCACCTTTGCAGAACCCTTCCTCTGTGTTCATTAGTGTGATCAGGAGTGTCAGTCACTGGAACTAAGCTGTCCTTGTTTTATCATTCCCTTCCATCAGTACCACAATTGTGATGGCTCTTTATTGAGGGTCAGGACTACAATGAATTTGGACAAACAAAAGAGTATGCATAACAAGGCAGCCTTCACCTATTGCCCTATAGGAGTCTGATTATAGCACTCACTCTTTAAATTAGACCCTAAATTACAGCCTTTCCAGTTTAACTCATGCTGTGTTTTATAACCTAACCCATGACCTCAGCTGCTACAGCCAGCAGCTTTCATCACACCCACTGTCCCCATCAGTAGGACAACCCCTAATGACAGAACTTGGAAGGTTGACATGGACATGCTGTGAAGTTGGAAAATGGAGACTAGAGTTCAAACTGTTGTTCTTGAGGCTGCCCTTCCTGGTTTCTACCATCTATTGTGCTATTGCTCTGTTCTCCCAGTAGGGAGAGGCCCTATAGAAGCCTGGGCTCCTGTGGAATAGCAACCAAAAGCCTGGACCTAAGAGCCAGGAATCAGCCCTTCACTACCAAAGCTTGCCCTGCTCATGCCCACAGCTGTATATCATCTCAGCATTTGTGTATCTCTCGGATTGCAGGTGCTGTGACCCAGGATGAGGAGGGATGGGCCTGTATACTGATTCTCTGCAAGGCAAAAGCAAGTCCAGGACAGTCAAGGCTACCCAGAGAAACCCTGTCTTAAAGGGGGGGCGGGAAGAGGTATCCTGCTATAGCTCTACCTCTCCAATCTTTTTGAGGGGAGGGGGAGTTTAAAGATTAATTTATTTATCATGTACACAATGTTCTGCCTGCATGTATATCTGCACGCCAGAAGAGGGCACCAGATCTCATTGTAGATGGTTGTGCGCCACCATGTCATTGCTAGGAATTGAACTCAGGACCTGGAAAAGCAAGCAGTGCTCTTAACCTCTGAGCCATCTCTCCAGCCCCTCTCCAATCCTCTTAACCTCTAGGTCTTGCTCTGAAGAGCTTTCAGACCTAACAGGTCCCAGTGTACCTTAGCAGTTCACCTAGGATGTTTCCAGGGAGGAGACTCTTTTTTTAAGATGTGTTTTTGTTTATGTGAATATGTGTGTCTCTGTGAGTGAATACCATTTATATGCAGATGTCCTCAGAGGCCAGAAGAAGTGGCAGATCCTGTGGAGCTAGAGTTTAACATGCAGTTGTTAACTCCTTAGCAAGGGTCCTGAGACCAAAACTGGGGTCTTCTGGGAGAGAAACAAGCACCATTCACCACTGAGCTATCATCATTCTAGCCCCGGGAGGAGTCTTTAACAAGCTCCGTAGGCAGTCCCCACTGCTGTCCTGTGCCTGATCATCCCGTGGCTTTATTTCTTCCCATATGTGTGATTTTCTTGTGGTGTTAGGAGAGCAGCATTCACATCAACTTCCAGAAACCTTCAGGAAGTCAACTCACTGTGGTTCCTGAGGGCCTTTCTGCTTTGTGCACATCCCGCACCTGCAGGAAGGATCAGAGGATGATTTTTCTCTCTTTCGTCAAGAGAATACATCCTGTATGCAAACATTAAGGGAAAGGTAAGGATCTGTCAAGAGATGCAGAGTGTCTGCTGTGTTCATAGGAGAGATGTGTGTGGCAATCATTCCCAGGCACTTAGGTATGAATGCCTTGTGCCTACTGTCAGGCCCCCCAGTTGGTAGGAGGGTGCTATTAGTTCCACCCCCGAGGAAACGGAGCAGGGATAGTAAGTTTTCCCTTCCACAGTCATGAAATTAGAAAGGTGAATCAGGATTTCAATTTCAGGACTTTCAACTCCCTTCCCTTCTTCCATGACAGAGCTAAAATAAAAGCATGTGTTGCCAGCCTGAGCTCCTGTCACCTGACCTTCAGCCTATGCTCATCCTGAAGGTCACTGTGGTGGGGTGCCCTCAAACCAGCTGTACACACAGAGACTAGCCAGACAGGAGTGGAGAGGTAGAGGGCTTGTGGCTGCTCATCCCTAGAGAAGAAGATTGGATTCTGATGTCGCTATAAATGGTCTTGGTGAGGGGTAAGATAATTAAACAGTCTTTTTAAAATCCTCTAACAATAGGGTTCAGAGTTGAAGCAATATTGAAAAATATAGGTGGATACATCCTTAAAACTTGGAAAGGGATAGGATAGCCAAGGCTACACAGAGAAGCCCTGTCTAAAAAAAAAAAAAAAAAAAAAGTGGAAAGCGAGCTCAGCATTGTGATACAGGCCTCTAATCCCAGCAGAGGAGAGGCAAGTGGATCTCTGTGAGTTTGAGGTCAGCCTGATCTATATAGCAAATAGTTACAAGACAGCCAGGGAGACATAGAGAGACTCTGTTTCAAAAAAATAAATAAATAAGTAAAAAGCTTAAGTAGGAAAGCTAAGAACTGCCCTGTTTATGAGCTTACCTTGGCCCAAATATCAGTGGGTATCACACCATTGATGGCTCAGGGATTAAGAGCACTGACTGCGGCTGGGTGTAGTGGTGTGCATCTTTAATCCCGGCACTTGAGAGGCAGAGACAGGCGGATTGCTGTGAGTTTGAGGCCAGCCTGGTCTACAAAGTAACTCAGGACAGCCAAGGCTACACAGAGAAACCCTGTCTCAAAAAACAAAAAATAAAAATAAAAATTGTATTTGTTATATTAACAAACCTTAAAAAAAAAGATCACTGGCTGACCTTGTGGAGGACCCAGGTTTGGTTCCTAGCATCCACATACCAGCTCACAGCCACGGTAATGCCAGCTCCAGGGGATCTGATGCCCTCTTTTGGCCTCCATAAACACTATAGTCATGTGTTATTACAAGCATGCAGGCAAACACTTAGACAAATAAAAATAAAGAAATGTTTATGACGCTCACCTGACAAGGGATTGAACCTAGGGTCTCATACATGCTAGCTAAGAGCTGTACTACCATGCTCCACCCTCAAATTCAGATCTCAGACTTGGCAGCAGATGCCCTTACCCACTGAGCAATCTTCTCAACCCATGATTTATTTTTTTAATTCCCCAGTTTATCCCTCAGTGGGCCAACCTTTAAAACTAAGCTCCTTGCTGCAAGGGCCTGCCCTCATTCTCCAGAGGGCAGCTTAGGTGTTCAGACTTTGCAGGCAAGGTTGTTAAGCCTGGTTCTGCCACCTAATTAACACTTGTTTATATTAATTAGTTGCCACATGTACATAAGGCAGTGATCCTTTTTGAAGTTTCCAGTTACAGACCTAATAAGATCTGGCCTGAACTGGGACTTTCAGAACCTCCCAAGGCAAGGTAACAGCTTCCAAGTTCCTCTACAAGTTTCTCTTTCAGGCGTAGACAACTCTGCAGCCATTTTTCCATAACGTCCTTCACCCAGGATGGATGGGACAGGAGGGTGTGCACAGGCTTTCCTAAGTTTTTGGTACCCCTTGTCAGGTGTTTAAACAAAGAGAACCATTGTGTTTCTTGGAACTGATCTAAAAGTCTGTTTTTGAGATTAAGATCTAAGGAAATGCATTTCCGTTTAACACCCAGTAGTTTCTGATTGTGAAAAGACTCCCAACCTGTGCATCGGCGCCGTGCATGACTACAGACTTCAGCCTCTTCTGTTGGTCCTTTAATTAGTAGGAATTAAGTGGAGGCTGCTGCATATTTTGAGAATAAATAACACTGTTTAAACTTAGGCAGCCTTAACCATTAACTTAACCGCTGGGTTCTCGCTGCTACATGTCTCCCGAATAGATCAGCATAATCTTAACTAGGACTTAAAAATCCTCCGTCCTCTCGGGAACTTAGAACTTGAAGCCCATGGGAGTCTTTGGAAGCTTAATGACTTTAATTATGGCAAGAAATATCTTCTGGTGGGTAGGAGTGCAGCTGGTGGGAGAGCCCTTTCTCAGAGAAGCCGGATGGGAGCTGGCAGAAAGGCAGTGGGGGGGGGGGGCGGTTAGCTGCGAGGGGTGACTTGCCGGGGGGGGGGGGGGGGGGGTGTTGGCCGCAGGGCCTCTGAGTTCTGAACTGTGTTTGTGGCTTCAAAGCTTTGATCGTTTGCCAGGGAAACCTGGAAGGTCAGGCCAGGCTGCAGCCAAGCCCTGGAACGAGGAGCCAAGTCAGTGGAGCGGGTAGCACTATGTCACCACCCTCACCTCCCACTCCTGAGAAGTAACCCTGTCTGGCATCCAGTCCTTTGGTCCTCTTTCTGTATTGGTCTCCTCTTGGATTAGGGGCTCCAAGGCCTGGAATAAGCTGACAAAATGCCCTACAAATGTGGTAAAATCAGATGTATTGTATGTACTTTAGAAGAAATGAGGGCTGATTCTTGTTGGTTGTTGTTTTTAACTCTGTGTGTGTGTGTGTAGTACAAATTATTCTAGAGCACAGGTGATCTCTCCTGGTGGCCTGTGTCAGGTTTCCCCATTTCTTTTAACATTACCACCAGCCCTGCTTCTTGGCACCAGGTTTTTCTCACTGGTTCCCCATGTGCCCTGGTGTGTGACCTCATTTCCTATGGAATGAAAAGTTTCTGTCAGAAAACAAGGCCTTTGGTTAGTCTGCTTTGTGAGCCCCTTTGGGTGGTGTGGCTCATACTTCAGGGCACAGGGACCGTCCAGGGTATGCAAGAGCCTGGTGCCTGGGTGGCCACTGCTTAGAAGAGAGTGAAGGAAGGAAAAATGAAGGGTGATGGTTTAAATCCATTTAGTGATCTCCAGAGAGAGGATGCAAGGACCCAGTGAGTGGCTGTTTAGACCAGGAAGACCCACCACGAGGGAACTGAGGACGGTAGGAATGGCCAGCCCCTTGGTCACTGGTTGTCTCTGTTGGTATGAACAGCCACCTCCACTTTCCACTCCCTTCCATGGCCTCCCTGGCAACGGGACCCTAACAATGCCAGAAGCTTGTTGCTGCCACTCTGCAGGTTTGTAGGCTGCAGAAGGGAATGGTGTCTCCCATGTTGGTGCTTAGCTGTGTGAATACTATAAGGCAGGCTACCTTTGAGCTTGAGAGCTGTGACGCTGTGGAATCTGCAGCCACTACTTCTGGAGAGCCATGCTGTCTCAGTAGGTCCAGTGCCCTGTTCTCTGTTGCCAGAGGAAGGCCAAGGGCACATATCCAGAGGTAGTCATCTGGCTAGCTTTTCCTTGTTAGAGTATTAAGGAAAGTTCACTTTCCTCTAGAGAGAAAAGGGGCAAAACACACACTGTAAGTGTATAGGTTTTTTGTTTTGTTTTGTTTTGTTTTTTTGAGTTTGAAATCTAGAGGTGAGTGTCTACAAAGGCCGGGGCCGAAGAGCCACAGGCAGAGCAGCTTTTCAGTTTAAGGCTCGCCAGAGACAGAACGCCTGCCTTAGAAGTCAACAGCCTCCTCAGCAACACAATAGAAGATGTGTGAATAAGAAGATAGGTCCTGAAATTTGAAGTGTGAAGATTGAAGACTGCAGAGTTCCAAGAAGACATAGCTGAAGAGACCTTTGCTGATCGAAGAGTTGGAGGATTCACAGGAGAGAGCTGCAGTCAGTGCTGGCCGAAGCAAAGCCCAGGTGTGGTGCTTACTACTGAGTGAAACTGGTGCTGTGTGAGCACAACACAGTTGGCCAGTTCCCTGGTTCTGAGAATCAGCTGAAAAGAAGTCTGACGTCTAGGCTGCCCTCTAGTGTGGAAAGCTTTTGAAGATTGGTGCTGCGATATGGATCTGGGCACAGGGCTTAGGTAATGCCATGGAAGGCAAATTAAATGAGGTAAAACTGAGCCTTAGGGTTGCTGTATGCTACGTCATCCTGCAACGGGAAGGACACTCAGAACCAGAAAGAAGACTGTCTGGTAAGCCTAAGAGTGAGAGGGGTGTGGCGTTTGGAAGCAGTGCGCAAGGGAGGCCAAGACCTTAAGCAACCCTAAGAGCAACACAGATCCCTAACTGAGAAAGGTCCTTGTGCTACGCTGTGGGTAAGACTGGGTAAAGAGAGCCCCAGAGATAAAATAGTTGTGACACAAGGTGATAGAGTGGCAACAGTGGAGAAAATAGCAGTAGACTTGAAAGTTCAAATCAGTAACTACTGTTGAACAACGGAATTAATAAATGGTAATGCAAATAGAACTAGACCATTCCTCACTACTACGTTAATTATATTGAGAGGACCCAGGTCCATCTGTTTGGTTAGGCTTTATGGATTATACAAATACAGCCTATAGACTTTTTGACCTCTAAGGGTCTCTGTTAGACACAGGACTTGCCTAGTACCCAAGTGAAGTGTTTGCATGTAGGACTTCTCATGCATGTAGGACAGGGCCATAGAGAATGTAGCTAGGCCCTGCCTGCCTATGTTGTTCATTGATATCATTCTATTTTGTCATTAATAGAATGAAATCTAAGAAGCACATTCTGTGAAGAATCTTAATAATCTTCATGGGGTGGGGGTGGGGGGTTGACACTACCTCTCTGTCTTAAGGAAATTGGAAATGGAAGTCAAGATCCATTTAATATAATAGTAAAAAACAGAAATAGTACAGATATCAAAAGTCCATGAAGGATCCAGGCCTGATGGTGAATGACTATAATCTCAGGTACTTAAGACACTGAGGCAGAGAGCTACAAAGAGAAAACATGCCTAGACAACTCAGTGAGATTTTGTGTCAAAATAAAAAATGGAAACAAGAACTGAAGATGATTGCTTGCTTACCTAGCATGTGTGGGGCCCTAGTACAGCCCTCCAAAAGGAATAGTCTATGAAGGGACATATCACCATGAGCCCCGAGGTGGCTCACACCTGTAATCCCAACTCTCAGAGGTAGAGGCAGGAGGATTCCTGTGAGTTGAGACCAGACTGATCTACCTAGTAAGTTCCAGGCCAGCCAAGGCTGCATAGTGAGACCTTGTCTTAAGACAACAGGAAGCCAGGTATGTGATATAGACCTGTAATCTCAGCACGTAAGTTACTGAGGCAGTTCAAGAGCTGCCTACGCTACAAAATAAGACCCTCTTTAAAAAAATAATAATAGAGAGATGGCACTGGCTGCTCTTCCAGGGGACCTGGCTTCAGGTCTCAGCACCTACATAGGAGCTCACAACTGTCTGTAACTCCAGTTCCAGGGGATCTGACACCTACAGACATGATCATAGGTAAAACACTAATGTAATATACATTAAATAAAATTTTAAAAGTCTTAAATAGTAATAATGATAATGTGCACTTTAGGGGTAGGGATGAGACTCAGTGCTTGCCTAGCCAAATGCCATGCCTTAGGTTTCATCCCAGGATTGCCAAATGCAGAAAGGATTTTAAAAAACTTGTTGGTAGTTTATGTTAATTAGTTAGAAAAAGAATAAAATTGAGCTGGGCACTCAGGGAGGCACAGGCAGGTGGATTTCTGTGAGTTCAAGGCCAGTCTGGTCTACAAAGAGAGTCCTGGACAGCCAAGGCTACACAGAACCCTGTCTCAAAAAAATTCTTTTTCTTTTTTTTTTTTAAGAATAAAATTGTATTCACTAGAGAGTCACACACATGCACAATGATTGGAACCCCTGTCTTCCCATAAGAAGCTATAGACACATTCATATCAGCTATTGACAGCCTGACTCCTTGTTACTATCTTATCCAGAACTGGGAACAGAGATTTGTTGTCATCTTTTCGGTTTTTTCCTATTAGATTTCCTACAAAATACAATTACATTTTGTCTTCATCTTTCTACATTAAACCTTGGGCACTTGGGAAATTACATCCAAGTGCTTAACAAAGGACTAAGTAAACAAATAAAACGTAATATATCTCAGAGGCTCCCAATGACAGATATTGATTGGTAGGGTGTGACTATACACATGAGACACACACAGCCTCCTCCCTATAAACCATTCTCATCAGAATGCTGTTTGCATTGGGAGTTGATAAACTCAGTCTTTTTATATATATATATTTTTTTTTAATTTAATTTTAATTTATGTCTGTTTGTGTGGGAGTGTCAGATCTTGGAGTTATAGACAGTTGTGAGCTGCCTTGTGGGTGCTGGGAATTGAACCCGGGTCCTTTGGAAGAGCAGGTAGTGCTCTTAACTACTGAGCCATCTCTCCAGCCCAATATAGACTCAGTCTTAATGGAAGAACCATCTTCATGGTCAGGGAGCAGTTTCTCTTTACTTGCCGCAACCTGAGTATGGTCGTAGCCAGGCTTCTTTCAACTTTACTAAACATTGGTTGAATCATCGTAGAAGTGGTAAGGGATTAGTAAGGCCCTGCCTTCTAAGGCTGCACATTTTGTGCTTTGAAGAATATAAGTATGCAGGTTTTGCCCTTTTGTTACTTATATCGCCTGTAAACATCTCTTTACTACTCTGATCTCCCTCTGGTTCCACCTGTGCTGGCCTAAGTGGGATGAAAGCAACGTCATGATGCTTCTAATGGGAAGGGTTATCAAAGCAAGGCCTTTGATTGCTGCTCAGCTTTGCGAAGATGCCACACATCTTTTGAGAAAGTTACACCCTTTTCTTGCTCTTCCATTTCTGCCTGTGCACAATCAAGGTGTTACTGCTATCTCCTGTGAACCCAGTTTGCCAGTGACCCTCACCTGGCTGGCCATGTCCTCTAGGCTGTGTCCTTTCTTTAAAGTAGCTTTATCTTGAGAGTTTTAAGCATTAGGTGTATGGTTCTATAAAAATAAGTTTATTTTGGTCATAAGACCAGAATAATCTTTGAGCTAGGATTTAGATTTGTTTGAAATACAATAATCTGGCAGGAGGTTGCCAGATATAATTGGAAATTATCTAAGATAAGAAAATTTGTTCAAAGACAAATTTGTTCAAATTTCTTTTGTATATTTTTGTTTGGTTTTGGGGGATTGGGGGTTCTTTTTGTTTTGGGGGGGTTTTTGTTTTGTTTTGTTTTGTTTTGTTTGAGACATGGTTTCTCTGTGTAGCCTTGGCTGTTCTGGACTCACTCTGTAGACCAGGCTGGCCTCAAACTCACAGCGATCCGCCTGCCTCTGTCTTCTGAGTGCTGGGATTAAAGGCGTGCGCCGCCACGCCCGGTTCAGGCTTCTCAAGTTTTTAAAATTACATTGAGGAAGGAGGAAAAATGTAACCAAGCAATATGTTTTTAAAATATAATGAGGGGTTGGAAAAATGGCTCAGCGGTTAAGAACACTGGCAGCTCTTCCAAAGGACCTGGGTTCGAATCCCAGTACCCACATGGCAGTTCATAACTGTCTGTAATTCCAGTTCCAAGGGATCTGATACCCTCACACAGACATACATGAAGGCAGAACAGCAATATAAATAAAATTTTAAAAATAAAATATAATGAAGCTCCATTTTTGTCAGTGAGGGTTACTGGTGGCCTTTTCTTGATGATTAAACAAATTCAGGGTTAGTGTATGCTAGGCAAGCACTTTGTCACTGAGAAGCAGTCACCACAGTCTTTGCTAAAGCTTCAACAGGCAGGATAGGATCATCATCCAGTATGTAGGAAGTACAAATTATTTCAGTAGCCGCTTTATACATGTTTTTTGGGTTTGTTTTGTTTTGTTTCTCTGAATAGCTCTGGCTATCCTGGAACTCTCTGTAGACCAGGCTGGCCTTGAACTCAGAGATTTACCTGCCTCTGCCTTCTGCATGCTGGGATTAAATGTATGTGCCACCACTGCCTGACTATTATACATGTAATTAAAAGTCTCCAAAGTGCCCTCAAACTGTCTATGTTGCTGGAATAACCTTGAACTTTAGGATCCTCCTGCCTCTCAAGTGCTGAATTACAGGCACCATACTTAGTTTTATGCAGTGCTGAGGGTCACTTTATGCGTGGTTGGCAAGTCTACCAACTGTACTACATCTCCAACCTCAATGAATATAATTTTACTGTAGCTCACTGAAAATCAAGCATTTCCTCAGCCACTGTAGTTGTCCTTGAATTCCATGCATTAGTGAGTTGTGTCTGAAGTTGGGCTGTAGATGGGATTTAAGCACTTTATTCTCTACCTGCCTTTCTCACCAATAAACCGGCTGTGTTTTACAGCATCTTTTGTGGGCCTGAGAATGTAGCCCAGTGGTAAAGCACATACCTGTGTGGATGAGGCTCAGAGTTCACCCCCAGCTGTGTGGTGTCTGTCCTGAATGGATCATGCCTCTCTGGAACAATGAACATTCATGTTCTTGTGGAACGAGAAATACTGGGAAGCCAAGGAGGCCCTCTGGCTGTGTGGTTTCCCTGAGGCACATTCCAGGAAGGCATTCCCTCCCCAGGCGCTTGCAGCCACTGCCAGCCTCTCCAGGTGCACCAGCATCAAAGCTGGAGGAACAAGCACTCCCAGTCAGGACATATCTGAACTCAAACTCCCCACAGGTACTGTTTGATATGCTGGATCCCAGGATGAAAGCAGAATAAAAGAATGAGAGACTCCTAAATTCTTTTTCTGGGAATGGAATTTGTAGAAAACCTACACAGGGCCAGAAACACAAGCACCTACTCAGAAGTCTGTGAGCTTTGGCCTCTTGCAGGGAGTGGCTGTTCTGAAGCTGGAACTGAGAGACATTGACTTAAGATGCAGTGGTAGCGCACTTACTTGCTTAGCATGAACAAAGCCTGATATTTGACTCTAACACTACCTAGAAGAAAAAGACTGGAACTTAACAGCAACAGCTTGTGATTGCTCAGTGAAGCAGGTTATCCTCAGCTGACTTTCTGATTGTTCCCTCTCAATTTGTTTTTAAGGAAGCTACCTGTAGGACAAGGAAAATTCTGCAGCATTGTACCCATGATTCCAGGGTTTCTTAAGCTTCCAGTGTCTCTGAATTTTGACTCTCTGGTCCCAAGTTGAGGAGATTGGCTTAAAAAGCAACGGGATGACGCTGCCCTCTAGTGGTCTAGTAAAGTCTTTGGTCAAGCTTGCTGGTGCCTTTGGGTTTGTGCACCTGTCAGTACAGATTATTCCTGTGGAAAGAATTTGGGTTTATTCTCAAACACTTGAGCCCACAGTGGCATGACCTCTGAGCACTGGCTGCAATAATTGCCTATCTTTTAGTGTGCTGGTTTTGGAATTTGTTTTGTCATCCCGCTACCCTCCACCCTTTTTTTTTTTTTAAGAGTGGCTGTGTCTGTTACAAGAGTGCAAGTCCTAAAAGCAAGGGTCTATCTCAGCCTCCTCTTCCTTCTGCAGACTCACCTGTTGTTCACTTAGCTGCACATAAAATTAGAAGGCTCACTGAGGTGGAAAGAAATCTTTTCTCCCCGACTTTTCCTCTACAACAATTAAAAGAAAAAAAATTCTATCACTTCTCATTTGTTTCTAAGCCTTCCTGCTTTGTTCCTCTGACATCTAGTTTTCCAACTGGTGGGATCATCTGAGTCCCTCAGAGCTGACAGAACTCAGCTTCCTGGGCCTGCCTCCAGCCCCACTGAACCAGTCTCTGTGGCTCGAGCCAGGAAATCTGCTTTACAAACTTCCCAAGTGGTTTTTCATGCAGCCAACTGCTCTAAATCCCCACTTACTATTTTTTATAACCCCCCTCAAGTCTTCAAAGGTCTTCAGTTTGTGTCACATGTTAAAAGTGATCATTTTGAGATTCATTCAGAAATAGTCATAAACATGCTATCCTCACTAGATGACATGGGAAAGAAGAAAGGACCACAAGAGACAAACCAAAAGCATTTACTCGGGTTGCCAGGGGAGTGTGTTTATAGCATAAAATACCAAAACCAGTACCTCTGAGCTGGTTGGCAAGCTGCCCACCTGTAGTCTTGTTTTCAATGTTCTTGCTAGATGGGGGGACAAGTTTCTGCGGTGATGAGTTGCCTACTTCCACTCATCCTAAGTCATCAGGTGCTCAGGACAATAGGACAAAGTAGGTGGTGGTGTCTCCTGTTTTGCAGGTGAGAATGCCGAGGCTGGGTGAAGAGGATCAACTTGCTCAGGGGCACAGACATTGCTTGCTGTCCAGTTCTGCATTCTGAAGCCAGGCCTGATTTATAAGGCCAATGTTGGCAGGGTCAGAGGACAGAGTTGCCAACCTGCTCTTTTTCACTCCACCAGGCCAAGAGAGCAGTTCAGCGGGGAGCCACTGCAGTTATCTTCGATGTATCTGAAAACCCAGAAGCCATCGACCAGGTAAACTGCCACCAAAACCAGTCCTACTGTTTGCCTAAGAGACATTTGCTTTGGTTATCTTTGGTTATCTGTTGTGATACCCTTGTCTCAGATCCTTTGCTCTTCTCTGCTGAAGTAATATGCCTGCATTTGAGTATCATACCTGAGAGAGGCATATAGAAAGTGATTATGGATCGGGGGTTAGGGATGAGGGGCATTTTCAGCCAGCTCAGCCATCTTAAAATAAGTATAGCACCCTATCCTCCCCTTTCTGGAAACCCCAAGGCTATAATACATGAAGACTTCAAGGGTTTTCAAATGGAGATTTGCATTCTTTTCCACCTCATTGGGGGGGGGGGGGTTTAAAGCTAGACCTTGCATGAACTAGACAAGCACTCTACCCCTGAGCTACATTCCAAACCCTCTCTTGTTTCTTAAAGTAAGGGTGTCTTTTAACCAGTACCCTCTCTTTTTTGTCAGCTAAACCAAGGCTCAGAAGACCCTCTCAAGAGGCCAGTGGTGTATGTGAAGGGTGCAGATGCCATCAAGCTGATGAACATTGTCAACAAGCAGAAAGTAGCTCGAGCAAGGATCCAGCACCTTCCTCCTCGGGTGAGCGGCCACTTGTCTGTTGTCTTTCTGTGCTTTCATTTCCTTTGAGCTTTGAGCTTTCAGCCCTCTTGTCCTGTCTCGAGAATGTTGGTATAGTATAGGTCCCTACAGATTAAGCTCAGCTATAGGACAGGAGGACAGAGAGATTTTACCCATATTTCTTTATTTATAACAAGCTTACAGAAATAGACATTGAATGCTGTGAAGTCTCTGGTTTCTCCCACCTGGCTTTGCGCCTTTCCAGTCTATCCTTCTGAGAAACAAGCTGAGAAAGATGAAGGGATGACACACACAGCACTTGGTTTCCTTTGATTCCTTCCTTCCATCAGACCTACCGATAAGAAACGGCCTGAACTTCCTTCTTCAGTCAGTAGGATGACTCACTTGAAACGTCCTGACTCACAAATAAGAACATTAAAAATTACTGAGGCCTGGGACTGACACTGGTTGGTGACAAGAAGCAGCCAGATATCTCTTCAGTGTGCTGAAGACATTACTGCTCACTGAGACTTGGTGACATCTTCCCCTCAGCCTTAGACTAAAGCATTCCAGAAATCTGGGGCTGAACTGTTCTGTGTAGGGTGACCCCACCTCTACCAAGTATCTGGGTAGCAAAATATCTCACTGGGGTCCTATTCTTATTAGCTAACTGCATGTTCTAAGCAAAGTAGCTTCCAGTGACAGAGGTAGTGTTCTGTGCAGAGAAGAGAACGGATTGCCAGGTGCGCCTCAGTGGGTAGAGAGAGGACTTGCCCAGTACCCACAAACCCTGTGGTTCTTTCCCCAGTACTATATAAAACCACTGGTGGCACAGTTGTGATCTCAGTACTTAGAAGATGGTGGTTGTAGAGTTAGAAATTCAGGATCATCTTGAGCTAAGTCAAGACTAGCCTAGAATAAATGTTGCCTTGCACACCCTACCCCACCCCAAGAAAAGAAACAAGGGAAATTTGCAGAACTGACTTGCTGGCTTCTTGTTAAAGGAAAAAGGAACTCTGGTAAACGTGAGTCATTGTAGTGGAAGCTGATGTTTGTTGAAGCAGTATACAATTTTCTAAGTTGTTGTAAACCATTAATTATATGGTTAGTGATCACTGTTCCCTCAAAACACAGCACTCACTCCTTTGTCTGTAACTATGATTGTTTGTGTTTATTCGCACTAGTTATACCAAACTTTGCACTGTTTCTAATGGGAGGCTGAACTCTACAAATGGCTTTCTCAGCTACTAGGAGGCTTGAAGCCACTTTAGCTCCCCCACCCCCATCCTGGCCACATTAAAGGCACTGTGTGCGTTTGAGCAGAGCCCCAGGACTGAGGGACCCTGTCCTCCCTCATCTAGTCCATTGCTGGCTGGAACCGACAGCCCATGTGCCCACAATCAGGCCAAAAAGAACATGGCTCATGACACTTGTGTTCTATTCTAGCAACCCACTGAGTACTTTGACATGGGGATTTTCCTGGCTTTCTTCGTTGTGGTCTCCTTGGTCTGCCTCATTCTCCTTGTCAAAATCAAGCTGAAGCAGCGTCGTAGTCAGGTAACCCTGGGAGCAACCTATGAACCCCATTGCCCTGTTGTTGATGAAAGTTAGGGGAACCGGGTTTGTGGCACACACCTTTCTAATCCTAGCACTTGGGAGGCAGAGGGAGGTAGATCTCCAAGTTCGAGGGCAGCCTGGTCTACTTAATGAGTTCCAGAACTGTTACACAGAGAAATCTTGTCTTGAAAAAACAAAAAAGAAAAGAAAGTTAGGGGTCTGTCCAGCCTGCTGTTTATGGCACCCTATTTCAGTGACCTGAAGAGTACAAGGCCTGTTGAAAAGGACAGGCCTGCAAAGGCCTCAGCATTGGGGGTGTTCCAAGCTAGCATTTTGAGAGAAATGTTTAAATAAACATTGCTTTGAGCATGAGACATTTGCTCCTCAGGTAGATCTGGGGTTAGTAGAAATACAGACTGTCAGACCCCTAGGTCTTGTGATGAAGTTTGCCTCTGCAAGACCCTCCTTCTATAGACTGCCTCCCCCCCCCCTCGGTTTTTCGAGACAGGGTTTTTCTGTGTAGCCTTGGCTGTCCTGGACTCACTTTGTAGACGAGGCTGGCCTCGAACTCACAGAGATCCATCTGCCTCTGCCTCCCAAGTGCTGGGATTAAAGGCGTGCGCCGCCGCAGTCGCCACCATCCAGTGTAGTTTTTTGTTTGTTTGTTTCTTTATTTTATGTATATGAGTGCTCTGTTTGCATGCCAAAAGAGGACATTAGACTGATGTTGTGAGCTACCATGTGGTTCTGAGAATTGAACTGGAAGAGCAGACAGTGCTCTTAACCACTGATCCATCTCTCCAGCCCCCAATATCATGGGCACTCTTGGGTCTAGAAAGTACAGTGGCAGTACTAGTTTGGGCAGTTTCTCAAGACCTGTTTGATTGACCTGAGTCAGACTAGTATTGTCTGTCCCAATGTGCTGAGTACCATGGCTCCAGGTGTGACTGCCACTGTTAATGTCTTCCAACACTGACCATTTTCTGCCATGTAGAATTCCATGAACAGGCTGGCTGTGCAGGCTCTGGAGAAGATGGAAACTAGAAAGTTCAACTCCAAGAGCAAGGGGCGCCGGGAAGGAAGTTGCGGGGCCCTGGATACGCTTAGCAGTGGCTCCACGTCCGACTGCGCCATCTGTCTGGAGAAGTACATTGATGGAGAGGTAGGCAGAAGCAGGGCCTGTCTTGGGTAGGGAGATGATGTACAGGCCTCAAGAGGTGCTGGGGACCACCATGACCAGAATTCCCCACAACCTTGATTCAATATGCAGGCTTCTAAAGGCATTTCTTCTAAGGCCTGGGAACACACAGTACTCTGTAGACAGTCTAAGTACATGGTAGGCCAGGGTGGTACCACATTGCCAGTAGTTCTAGAACTTGAGAGGCTAATCAAAAGGATTGTAAATTTAAGGTCCTGGCTCAAAAACAAACAAACAAACCACAT
Source organism: Acomys russatus (assembly GCF_903995435.1). NCBI lineage: Eukaryota > Metazoa > Chordata > Mammalia > Rodentia > Muridae > Acomys > Acomys russatus. The sequence goes on along the minus strand of NC_067158.1, from coordinate 11,565,528 downwards.
GGTAAGACAGAAAATATGTAGATGTAAGAACAAGTTGCTTGCTTTACTTTGAAGAAGTGGTTAATAATGTGTTTACTTGAAAACGTCAAAAGATTTGATGCCTTAGTTTGACTTGTAGCTCTTTGAAAGTTGCAAGAAAGTGCCAGGAGCAGCATAGACTGTTCATGTAGAACCACCATCATTAGCATTTTGCTGCCTCTGTGTCTGTCTCCAGGTAGATAGGCACATGCAGAGTGGAGAGCAAACTGCCTGAGAGCCTTAAGCCTTGGACAGCCCCTGTATGAGATTGACCCCGCTGATGTGTAGTTTGCTGGATACAAGTGTGTTTGCACACAGGCCTTTGAAATGATCCTCTTGCATAGACCACAGATACACTGCTGGGTTCTAACTTAGCCCGGGCAGGTTCTTGGTTTGTGAACTTGGCAAGTGGCTTCATTCTGTGTCTGCACTTGTGATGCCAACCAGCATACTAGATGCTCACAAAGGCTATTTAGGGGAGAAGATGCAGGCATTCTAAAGCACTATGTTGGTTATTAATTCAAATATCATTGTGTAAGACTGGTGATAAAATAAAAGCAAAGCAATAAAAAGTCAAGAGGATGGTTTGGTTTGGGAAGCCCGTCATATTCTCTCAAATAGGCTGCTTTCCTTAGAAACCAGATGGCCCCATCAAGTCCTTTCTACTTGACTTCGTTCAAGGGTACCTAGAAGCAACCATAATACAGGCTATTGCCTCTCAACCTTCCTAATGCTGTGTCCCTTTAATACAGCTCCTCATGTTGTGATGACCCTCAACCATAAATTAATTTTCATTACTACTTTATAACTGTAATTTGGTTATTGTTATGTAACCAAATTATGTAATGTAAATATTTATGTTCTCTGAGGATCTGAGAACCACAGGTCTACACCAATATAGATGGCCTGAGGTGTTATTTACTCTCCCTACAAATTCCATGCTTCCTAGCCTGAGGCCTTGGACTTAGGTGTGCCCAGCTCTGGGAAAGGAACCTGCTTCCTTATGTTCCTTGTCCTTTAACCCTGAGGGCTGATTGGGGCAGGTGGGTTGGGCAGTTTCCTTCTCCCTGTGGACCCTGCTTCAAGAAATGAAACTAGCCCTTAGCTGGAATTAGGAAGCCTTGACTTTCCATTCCCATAACAAATGCCTGCAGTAGTAAACAGATGAAGAGCAAAGGTTTGTTTTAACCTTTAACCATGAACTTGACCATAATTTTTTAGGCTTATAGGGAGGGAGGCAGCCTATCATGACAAGAACGTGTGATGGGTAGGAGTGGACTGGAGAGGCGCCTCAGCGGTTAGGAACACATGCACCTTGGAGAGCATCTGAGTTTCCATCACCCTCTTCCACTCTCCTCAGGCAACTACATTCACATGCACATACTCAGTACCGACATGCACGCATGCATACAAATATAATTAAAAGTAAAAATTAAGGCAGTCTCTTGCAAAGGAAGCCACACTGCTTTGTAAGTCTGCCTGTGTTTCTGAATTGCTCAGAAAAATGTACCTTCTCCTTTTCTTCCCTGTCTCTTTTCTGAGCATGCTTTACTTCACACTGCTCTTTCCCCCATGTTTCTGACCTCTCTGCCAGAGTGACTCAAGTGGCGTGACCCCCTTTTCTCTCTCTCTCTCTCTCTCTCTCTCTCTCTCTCTCTCTCTCTCTCTCTCTCTCTCTTTCTCTCTCTCTCTCTATCTCTATCTCTCTCTATCTCTCTCTTCTCTGAGCAACTACTAAGATACACTGCTTGCCTGCCTAGGAGTTTCTTCTTTATCTTTCACAAAAATATCATCTAATTTAAAAATAAATAAATAAATCTTCAAAACTGCTTGCCGGGAGGAGATCAAATGAGGAAGAAAAGATCGGGTCCCTGTAGGCTCTCCTCCCTGGCACTGCCACGCTAAGAACACTTAGGGTCCATATTACAGCAGGGGGATACCAGCACAGTGCACAGGCTAATCTGTCCCCATGGACTCCGTTGAAGGAGGCACATGTGTGGGGCTGATGCAGCCCTCTCTACAGTCCATCCTTCAGGCCGTGTCCCCTCTCTCTCTTTGCAGGAACTTCGGGTCATCCCCTGTACTCACCGGTTCCACAGGAAGTGTGTGGATCCATGGCTGTTGCAGCACCACACCTGTCCCCACTGTCGGCACAACATCATAGGTAATTGTTACAGGCCTTGACAAGGGTGTGATGCATGCTGCAGGTTCAGGAGCAGGCTGAGCTGACACAGCATGGTCTTCTGGACCTGCAGCTGTAGGCATTGGGGTTTAGAAGTTCTCTGCACAACACTAAGCAGAGCCTGGCCTACTCACTGAGCAGCAAGTGATTGTGGCTCAGTAGTACACTGTCTGCCTAGCGTGTCCAAGGCCCTGGGTGTGGCCCCAGTACTCCCTACCTCTAAAGAAAATAATATTGTGCTCAAGTTTGAGTTTCCAGTTAAATAGGATCCTACCTGGGTATGGTGATATACACCTGTATACCCAGCACTTGGGTGATAGGGGCATGAGTTCAAGGTCGTCTTTAGCTTCATAGAAAGTTAGAGGCCAGGCTGGAGTACAACTCTGAGGAAAATAAAAAACAACAAATCCCAGTATCCTAACCTGATCTTCCTAGGCCCAAATCCCCCTGTCTCTTTAACAGATGACAGTACTATTGACTGCCCAGGCCTAGACTGCAGGGTTGTTCCAGGGGCATAAGGGATGATGGATACACAACAGCAGTGCTTGTAGCTGCACCATGTCACCTTTACAGGGTGACAGACACTCTCATCTTTGTATTTGTTTTGCTCTCTGTAGACTCTGTGGGGAGATGGGAAAAGAGACAGGTCAGCTTCGGCCAGCTCAGCTGGACTTAGAGACAGCTTGCAGTGTGGCAGGATCAAGCATAGACTTCCTGGGACATAGCTCCACTTGATGCTTCAGTCCCTAACCCGTTACCTTGTTTCCTCCACCTCTTCCAGAACAAAAGGGAAATCCAGGTGCTGTTTTGTGTGGAGACCAGCAATCTTACACGTGGTCGGCAGCCGAGGGTGACCCTACCAGTTCATTACCCAGGCCGAGTGCATAGGACCAATGCCATACCAGCCTACCCTACCAGGACAAGTATGGACTCCCATGGCAACCCTGTCACACTGCTGACCATGGACCGGCATGGGGAACAGAATCTCTATTCTCCACAGACTCCCACCTACATCCGTGGCTACCCACCCCTACACCTGGACCATACTCTGGCCCCTCACCGCTGCAGCCTGGAACACCGGGCCTACTCACCTGCCCATCCCTTCCGCAGGCCCAAGTTCAGCAGCCGCAGCTTCTCCAAGGCAGCTTGCTTCTCCCAGTATGAGACTATGTACCAACACTACTACTTCCAGGGTCTCAGCTACCCAGAGCAGGAGGGCCAGCCAGTACCTAGCCTCACACCCAGGGGCCAATCCCGTGCCTTCCCACCAAGTGGTGGCAGTAGCCTGCTCTTCCCCACCGTTGTGCACATGGCCCCTCCTGCCCACATAGAGAGCGGGAGCACATCCAGCTTCAGCTGCTACCATGGGCACCGTTCTGTTTGTAGTGGCTACCTGGCTGACTGCCCTGGCAGTGACAGCAGCAGCAACAGCTCTGGCCAGTGCCGCTGTTCCTCCAGTGACTCCGTAGTGGACTGCACAGAAGTCAGCAACCAAGGTGTGTATGGGAGCTGTTCCACCTTCCGCAGCTCCCTCAGCAGCGACTATGACCCCTTCATCTACCGCAGCAGGGGGCCTGCTGTGCACCTTGAGGGCTCCCCACCACCAGAGGAGCTCCCAGCAGCACACAGTCAAGGTGCTGGGCGGGGTGAGCCATGGCTAGGCCCTGCCTCTCCCTCAGGGGACCAGCTGTCCACCTGCAGCCTGGAGATGAACTACAGCAGCAACTCCTCGCTGGAACCCAGAGGGCCCAACAGCTCTACCTCAGAAGTGGGGCTCGAGGTTTCTCCTGGGGCCGCCCTGGACCTCAGGAGGACCTGGAAAGGGGGTCCAGAGGGACCATCATGTGCTTGCTGCTTTGAGCCCCAGCCTTCCACTCTGGGCTCCGGAACAGGAACAACTGCAGGTGGCAACACCTTACTCCTAGGTCCCCGGCTCCTCGAGGACTGCAACCCTACAAGTGGGGAGCCACAAGCAGGGAATTCCCAGGGCCTGTATGGCCTTCACTCAGACCATTTTCCAAGGACAGATGGGGTAAAATATGAGGGCCTGCCCTGCTGCTTCTATGAAGAGAAGCAGGTGGCCCGCAGTGCTGGCAGAGGCAATGGCTGCTACACTGAGGACTATTCGGTGAGTGTGCAGTACACACTCACCGAAGAACCTCCACCCAGCTGCTACACAGGGGCTCGGGACCTGAGCCAGCGTATCCCCATTATTCCAGAGGACGTAGACTGTGACTTGGGTTTACCCCAAGACTGCCAAGGGATGCACAGCCACAGTCCCTGGGGTGGGACTCTGGGCTTGGACGTCCCTCGACTCCACTGGAGTCTGGGGACAACTCGGGAAGAAGAACAGGCTCCATGCTACCAAGCCGAGGTGCAGCCCAGCTGCTCTCCAGAGGAGGCGGATGCTTCCAGGGCTAGCCTCTCCAGTGCCCCCCAGGACACTCAGGAGTCCCATGCCCTGGCTGCTGAGGCTTCAGGTGAGAGCAGATGACAGGAGGTATTTGTACAGGCGTCCTCTTCTCAGGCCTTTTTTGTTTGGCTTCCTCTGTGCCCTTGGCTTCTGTTCCTGATGACTTTCCAACATTGCTTCTCAGCCCCCCATCCTCAAACCCTCTATTCACGATGGTGGCATCTCTTCCCCTCAGATGCTTCACACCCCCCCCCCCAAAAGCATACCTCAGTTTTACCAACTATTCTGCATCCCCTATGATCCCCTTAGTCTATCCCTGTACCTAGTAACGAGCAGAGTCCTCCTGACAGACCTCCTGCGCTTGTCTGCCATCCTGCTTGGGGTGCCTCAGTCACAGTCCTTACGCTAGAAACGCTACGGTGACTTGCCGTTTTTAAGATGTCTTTTGCTGTATGTCTTTGTTTTTGAGGCAGGGTTTCTCTATGTAGACCAGGCTGGCCTTGAACTCAGATCTCCCTGGTTTTGCCTCCTGAGTGCTGGGATTAAACGTGTTCACTAACACCGCCCAGCATAAGATGTCTTCTAAATGGAGCTCCTCTCTTTGCTCCAGCCTCTGTCCTGTCCAGCAGCATGCCAGGTTCATTTCTGTCTCCAGCCCTCTCCTTCAGTTCTCAGCTACGCGGCCTTCTCCTCATCAGTACCACGCTCACTCTGTCTGTCTTTCCCCTCGAGCCAGGCACCTCATAGGAAGGTCTGTGATCTGCGAGGGGTCTGCCCTGCTCTTTCTGTGTCACTGGGAATTCACCAAACCTCATTTCTACATTTCGCTTTCATGGCATCTTAGGGCTTCTAGAAGGCTCTGTACAGCCAAACAAGAGAGACCTGACCCCGCCCTGCCCCTACGCCCCAGAGACAACTGTCTTCTCGGCATAGACTTGAGTTTCTCAAAAAAGGAGCTGTTGCTGCCCCTTCTTCCCCTTTATCATGCACATAGTCCACTCACCGTTGTTGTGAACTATCACTTCCAAGAGCCCCAGAGAGGATAGGGATGGATGCCCAAGGCCCTAACCTCATACATATTGCCCAAAGCCTGCTGTGCCAGCTTTCTCCACACCCTCGATGACTGTTCTCCCTCTCTCTCCCAGGACCAGGATCTGGCCCAGGCATTGGTACCGGAGCTTGAGCTCAGAAGGAACTCTTATGTAGAAATCGTGAACTGTACGGAGACTTCAGAGTCTTGCTTCCTTCAAAACTACTACACACACACACACACACACACACACACACACACACACACACACACACACACACGTATATATATTTTAGCTTTGACAAACATAAATGTGGTGTAAGAGAGCCCTCCTCAACCCAAAATGTGAGCCACCTGTGGCATCCCTTCTCCATTAACAAACCAACAGACAAAATCTCTTGAGTCTTTTGCCTCTTTAATAATGTGTTGTTCTATTTTGTAATGTGTGCTTGGGTTTCTGAGGTGTGTGGGATTGAGTTCTCTGCTTTTTTTCTAAGATATTATATGTAAATGTAAAAAGTTATTTAAATATATATTTTAAAGAACCCTAACCACCAACTTTTGTTGAAAAAGAAAAACTCACTGCTGCATTAAATGAACCACATCATGTGTGGAAACTGTCGTCTCCCTGGAGGGACCTCAGGCCTTTGAAAAGCTCAGGGCTACACCTGCCTTACTGAAAATGAACCAGAGACTTGAAGTCAAAAGCTAGTTGATATGGGTACAAACTCTGAGGAGCAGTACAAAGCTGCCTCTTCCTTTTTCCCTTTTTGAGGCAAATCTGGACTTCGGGGCTTCTGGGAACCCACAGCTCTCCTGCCCCTACCTGTAGGCAGCAGTGGAACCTGCTAGGAACAGGAAGGTGTCAGACCATTGTTGCCTGGCCCGGTATGCTGGGGCCAGCCTGCCCGTTCTCTTCTGTTTCTTTGGGTCATCATCCCAAGTATGATAGAGCTCAGTCTATCCCAGCAGAGTCTGTGATGTGACCAGCCTCGTCCTTACTAGGCTCTCTTGCACTTGGACCACTGGACAGTGAAGAGAAGCTCACCCTCACTGTCAGCCTTGGAGTCTTCTTTAAAATCATTTCGGGCTTCATGCGATCAGTTGCAGAGGTGATTTGAATAGGGTGTGCAGGACAGGCACCCAGGAGGAATGTTGCTTTGTGGCCTTGGCGTCCTGTGGGACTGGAGGAACAAGCTCTCCTCTCACCCAACAGCAGTGCACCACCCCTTGAAGAAAGGCATGCTGGGGCACACCTGTGCCCATGGGTCTTGGGCAGCCACACCCCTCATCTGTTGCCCCTTAGGTTGCCTTCCTGGAGTGGGGGTGGGGTACAAATGCTTGACACCAAGCTCCATTTGAACCAATCTCTCATCCCCAGAAACAGCTTTGGGGCTCTTGAGGCCTCTGCCAGGTGGCTGCAGCGGCTCTTCCCACCAGCAGGTGTCTGTCTGCCTGATGCACCATTACGTACTGATTCTCCAGGAGACAGACTATCAGGTAGTTCAGACCTAAAGGATAGGCTTTTGTATATTTTTTCCAGCCTCTTTTTAAAGGGAGGGAGGTTTTTTATTTGTGGTTTGTTGTTGTTGTTGTTGTTGTTTTTTTTTTTTTTTTTTTTTACCCAAACCGTTTTTGGTTGTTTTTGTTGTTATTGTTTTTAAGATGTTTTGTTTGTTTTTTAAAGGGAGAGAGAATCTATTTAAAACTACTTCAGGGATTGTATTCCTTTTTGTTCAATATAGTTGTTGTTCTTAAAAATATTTTCATTTCCTTAGAGGAAACTAATTGGCTTGGCCCTGTGTTCACTAACTCTTCTGCTCACTTTTATTCCTTCATTTAGCAGATGTCTTTTGCCATTGAGTTGGGCCCAGGGTGTCTGAAGGCTCAGTACAGAATGGGGACTGCCTAGGTTGCCAGAGACAGAAACGTTCCCTCATCCAGGCAGGCTCCCAAGCAGTCATCCCAAGGTCCAGGGTGCACATTTTTGAGATGATCAGAATACTTTAAAACCCCATCCTAAGATGAGGGCATTTACTTAGTTCTATCCAGAATCTGACAGAAGTCCCCACATCAGATGATCTAGCCTTTTGCCCTTTAGGAAGTGGCCATGGTAAAATCTGTCCTTCCGCCCAGCTCTGGGGGCCGGTCCCTTGAGGGATCCTCCTCTGGGCTATGCCCAGTGCACCTGTTGGTGAGGGTGTGAGAAGGGCCTAAACCAATGACATGTGATCAGGGCTGCCTTTATTTCTGGGGCCAGGAGTAGCAGCTGCTAAGAACAGCTTGCCTTACTGTGCAGGGGCCATGGGGACACAGCTTTTAACAGGACTGCAAAGTGCAGCTTCTCACTGATGACATGTTTGTTGTTTCTAGTTTTGCTTTGTTTTTAGTGTCTGTATGTGCATATCTCTCTCTTGACTGAGACAGACCCCAGAAAGACTTACCTTTGCTCTACCTGGCTAGAAAACCATTTTTCAGTACTCTTAAACAATGCATAAATGAGTAGAGAATTTGAATGCCACTGGAAGAAGTCAAAGAAACAAGTACAGCTCTCCTTTGAAAGAATGTTATCAGCAGGTGACAAGCATTTGTAATTGTTGTAGCTTGGGGTAGTAGAAACGAAAGATTTAGAAACAATTATAATTTTTTGTGTTGCTTCATCAGACCAGAATAAAGCCACCTATCAGCTATCTTAAGTCAACATTTAAATCAACAGAAATAATGTCTGTGGCTCTAATACCGGTGACAAGAACACTTTGGGGGAGGGAGAAATGAATGCCAATAGTGTGTGGTAATTGTATAGCCATGGACAAGGAGCACCCCACTTTCCCCTGAGAACCTCTATACCATCTAAGTGTGTAATAGAAAATGTGAACTTGATACCAGCCCTGGGTGTAAAACAGCCATATCAACTCAAATTCTAGATCAGATAAAAGTAAAAATGGAAGTTTAGGCATTCTGATCCATGAGGTACCTCTGTGGTCACAGCTCCAGTAGCTCACTGTCCCCTCTCCTCCGGGCCCAGACCATTTTATTAGGTTCAGTCTTCAGTCCTGTGGTTCAGGCTCTCCCCTCTGTGCTCTGGTCTCAAAGTTCACACAGGACTAATGCTTTTAAAATGTGGTCTATAAAATTGAAAGTATCATCTTTTAAATTGATCTGACTTTTTCTATTCCTTACTTAAACTTTTTATATTGTGTTGGTCTAACAAGACACTATTTTAATTTTTTTTCTCCCATAGCACTTAAGAATATTTTGTAAAGACTTTGTGATAAAATGATCTAAGGGCTCTTTTCAACATTACCATTTTAAAAACTGTTTTAAAAGCTAGAAAACAACTTATGTATATTCTGTATATGTATAGCAGCACATTTCACTTATGGAAATATGTTCTCAGAATATTTATTTACTAATATATTTATCTTAAGCCATGTCTTATGTTGAGAGTGTGATGTTGTTGAAATAATCATTGAAAATGACTAACAAGGCCCTGTAAATACATGATAATTGCACACAGATTTTACATATTTGCAGACCAAAAATGATTTAAAGCAAGTTGTAGTCTTCTATGGTTTTGTAACAAATTGTACAAATGACTGTAAAAAAAAAAAAAATACAATTTTATCAAGTATGTGCTACATGTGGTCATTGCTGTTCTTCCTAAAATCTAGAGCTGCTGCTTTACATGGGGCGGTGCTTTGAGCTCCATCTTGTTCCAAGACTTCCTGTTAACAGATTCCAGGTTGAGCATTTTCAGTCATCAGTATTGGCTAGAATCTATAGGTTATATCCTTGAGTAACAGTGTGTGGCAGGAAGCTGAAGCAGGGATACCACAACTTCCAAGCCAGCCTGGTCTACAGAGGGCATCCAAGGCCAGCCTGGTCTACTGAGGGCATCCAAGGCCAGTCTTTGAGATTTAATGAAACTCTGTCTCAAAAAAGTATAAGGTATGCTGGGTATACAGCCTGGTGGTAGAGTGCATGCCAACAGTCAAGGCTCTAGGTTCAGTTCCCCATACCTGCCCTGCCCTCCCCTGCTCCATCCTCAGAAAAACAACTGGTTGTGGTAGCTCAAAGGCAGGAGGATCCCTGAGTTTAAGGCCAGCTTGGTCTGTGTAGTTATACAGCCAGGTCTATGTAGAGAGATCCTGTCAGAAAATAAAAAAGACAATCTGAGCATGGTGGCGCACGCCTATAATCCCAGCACTCGGGAGGCAGAGGCAGGTGAATCGCTGTAAGTTAGAGGCCAGCTTGGTCTATAAAGTAGTGAGTCCAAGACAGTCAAGGCTACACAGAGAAACTGTTGTCTCAAAAAACCAAAATAAATAAATAAAATGAGAAAGACTGGGGACTTTGTCTCTTCTCCCTGGGAGGGTAGTCACTAGTTTGTAAAGCACTCTAAAGTTAGGTGAAAGGTACAGTTTATTTTTCAGACACACTACAATCCTATGAGTTCCTGTTACTTTTCATCCTATCTTGGGCCATTCCTTGTTGACAGCAGCCATACTCCCTGCCCAGCTCCAGGTCTCTCTATGTACTTCTGGCAGGAGCTGACAGTGCAAAGCTTTCCAGAACCTTTGTTTAATGGCCTTGCTAGCTCCGAGCTGTACCTCTTGGGGACTCCAGAAGGATCTCACAGCATGGACTCTACCACAGTGTGTGCAGAGCCTGGTAGCCCTTGGTGGAGATGCCACGGATGCTTGGCATGAACTCCAGCTGCTGTCCCTCTTGGGTTTCAGGAAGCGGTGTCCAGCCCTTCCAGGCTGTCATCCCACTGTCCCTGGACAACACTTGGGTAGCGGCTGCATGTTTGGTGTTATCTGTCCTCAAGATCTTGGCTGACTGTTACTGTTTTCTCCTTTGAACTTTCCTTACTCAGGCCAAGAAGAAAGCAGAGATGTCGGAGTTAAAACTTGAGAAGGGAGCTCAGAATAATTATCAGGGATTTGTGTCTCGGAGTCTTCACAACAGCAACAACCAACATTTGCCTAGCGCAGTCTTGTTACTGAATACCATTACATGTGGCACTGTGTGTTCCCTAGAACCCAGTAGTGTCTGCAGAGCCATTTTAAAAAGTAGGGGAATTGGACTTGGTTTGCCCAAGGCCACAAAGCTTAGGAAGTTGATAACTATAGCTGACATCTATTGCATATTAAGCAAGTTCCTAATTAATTATTGTCTGCCAGCCTCAACTGGCCTTTGCATGTATTAATTTATTTACTCTTCATGGATCCCAGTAAGAGAAGGGCTAGTATAATTTTACATGATAAAAATCAAGACACACAAAAGAGGTCAGAGTTGGGATTTGAACCCTGACAGCCAGTCTCTAAGACATACTCTATGCTCCGCTGATCACCACAAAGTGACAGAACTGGACTCATCAAGTCAGGCCTCTGGCTGCCAAGTTGTGTGAGTGTAAGTTCACAGGCTTTGGGTACCTCGGCTGTGTGTACATACCGCACACACTGCCCACCTTTTTCATCTTTATTTTCCTTCCTTGTCAACTTCTTTTTGTCTGAGTGTATGAAGTCATCATACAGAGCTAAGGATAGGGTGAACCCTAAATCCTGTAACTGTACATCTGGTGTCCCTCCCTCTGTTAAGGGGATCCTTCCACCCTGATCCTGTCTTCAACTTTAGGATTTCCATTACTAAGATGGTGACTTCTCTGGCTTTACCTTTTCCTTCCTCCCACCCATCTCATCACCGCTGATGCCCCCTGCAGGCCTTCTGTGCTCAGCAGCTGGCCTACTGGCCACTTGCTTCTGGCACTTCTTTCTTCTATGTCTTGGCGCCTTTTATTTTGGGCTGTCTCCCTGGGCCGCAGTCCCTTCAAGGATTTTTGCTTCTCTGAGCTTGGAAGGCGTATGTTTGCATTTACCCGTTGGTTGCCCCTGAACACTACCTTGACCAGGGAGAATGAGTTTGCAATTAGTGGGCTCCTTACCCCATCCCAACAAGAGGTGGTGCCTAGTCTGCTTGTACCCGTTCTGGCTGCGTGGATGCTGTTGGGAGCATGTAGCAGTCTGCAGCGTGGTGTCCATAGGTAGGGATGCTAAGATCTTGTCTCACATTGATTGGGTGCTAGAAATACAAAGGGGAAATTATTTTTGTTCTTGTTAAAAAGCAGTTCCCATGAAGAAACTAGAAAGTACGTTAGAGACTGTGTTTCAGTGTAATTTTACATGATATTCCTTCACCCCAGATCTTAGAACTCGTGCTGGGTTTTATGCCTCCTGCTTCTCCAAACTTTTTTTTTTTTTTTCATACCAAGTAAGGGAAAGATGTTAATTTTAAAAGGTCATGATGATATTTTGGTTCTTCAAAAACACATCATGTTGGGGCAGGAAGCTGGAGTCAGGAAGAGCTCAGTAGGAACATAAGACAGTTTGCCCCCTGGAAAGATGAGTCCACAGCAGGCAGAAAAGGGATGAGACTGTCTTGCAAGACTTCTGTATAAGCTATGGTCACAGTTCATGCACAGTGTCAAACACTAATGACACCGGGTAGTCCTGCTGGACCACGACTGTACTTTCTAACCCAATAGCAAGAGCCAGGAAAAGCCACTCAAGAGGGAAATAAACTCTGAGGTCCATAAAGACCACAAAGCATATTTCATGGGACCCGGAACAATTTGGGTAGACTTTTCTTTTCTTTTTTTTTTTTTTAAGATTTATTTATTTATAAGTACACTTGCAGGCCAGAAGATCATGTTATAGATGGTTGTGAGCCACCATGTGGTTGCTGGGAATTGAACTCAGGACCTCTGGAATAATAGTCAGTGTTCTTAACCTCTGAGCCATCTCTCCAGCCCAATTTGGATAGACTTAATCACATAAAAAGACCTGGCTTTTTAAGAAATGTCACCTGGCCAGGCAGTGGTGGCACATGCCTGTAATTCCAGCATTTGGGAGGCAGAGGCAGAGGCCGGTAGATCTCCGTGAGTTGGAGGCCAGCCTGGTCTACAGAGTGAGTTTCAGGACAGCCAAGGCTGTTACACAGAGAAACCCTGTCCCAGAAACCCACACACACACACACAAAGTAACCTATAAAAATAAAACCAGGAGATAGAGAGCTGGACAGTAAAGAGTTGGCTGCTGCTCTGAGGACCAGGTTTCCCAGCACTCATGAGCCACCTGCAACTCCAGTTCCAGAGGATCAGATGCCTTTTTTCTGGTCTCCATAGGCTCCTACACATATGTAATGCACATACCAGGCTCACACACATGCACATAATAAATATATTTAAGTAAAATTACCATATTTTGGTTGTCTTAATTTTAGCTACCTTGGTAAGAGGAAGGAATGTGTATTTTTTTTCCTCCTCTAGTCACCTGTCTCTCACCTGGGGCAAGATGCTCTCTGCTTAAATTCTGCCTGGCATGTGGTCATTTTTTTGTGACCCCAGTGTTTGTGATGTCACCTTGGTTTGCAAGGTGGTGTGAGCAGGTATTACATCATCATAGTTCATGGCCAAATGATGTTAGAAGCTCAGAAATATCTGGAGTCTTCATTTTCCCTAAAAGGCTTGGTGGAGGGGGAGGGAGGGGGGAGGGGGGGGGCAGAGGAATCCCAACGTTCTTAGGAAACACGCTTTGCGTAAAATACCACCAGGCGTGCAGACCAGATTCTGTGGGTACAGATGTCAAGTTCCATCTTTATGTCTCCAAAAGCGCCCTTCTCCGTGCACATAAAGAAGGTACTGTTAAATTATCAAGACAGTTGCCAAGGCTAAGGGACCAGAAGTGAAAGAACACGTTCCCGCAGCCCTGAGCACCTCTCCCTCTGTCTCTTGCCCAAGGAGATGACATGGTTCCTGGAATGTGGTTTTATTTTACATCCCATGGCAAATGCAGTAATTAGAGCTGTTAACACTGTAAAGGCCTGAAAATGAGAACAAAGACCGCCTCTTCCTGGGAACTCTTGGGCAACGCCTCACTCCTTATCAGGTGCTGGTCCTGTTGGTGGTTTTGATTTCTTTCATACACAAAATGCCAAAGGAGGCTCTTTCCAGAGTGGGAGGGGAGCAAAACGGTGGAAAAACAAAGTCTGGCAGGGACTCCTGGGACGGCCATGTGTTGCATGTTTGAAATTTCAACTGTTGTCCCTGTGTTGAATCAAAGCTGGCAGGCCGACCACAACACAAGCTGCCCTACGGTAGAGCCACCCCCAGGCCCATGGCATCTGGACCCACAGACGGTTCAGGAGACAAGACGCCTATTCAGCAGCAAACTCTGGCTTCACCTCCCAAGAGATGGGTCAGTTTTAGAGCAGGACATTGGAAAAGGCTGTCTTCGGGAAGGCTTTGCAAATATCTAAAACCAGACAGGCAACCATCTTTCCAAACCAGTGAACCCTGGAGAAACGGCACCATGCTTGTAGGTCGCCTGACAGTTTCCATCTGCATTTGTCTCTGTTTGGTAGACTAGGGAGGGACCAGGAAGCCACAGTGAGAATCATCTGTTTTCCTTTCCTCCCTCAGCTCCCCTCCCTATTCCCTCCCCAACAGTCTCCTTATGTAATGGCACCTGGAACTCCTGATCTTCCTGCCTCAGCCCAGGAGCAGCACTGGGATTCCAGGCATGTGCCACCATGCCTAGAACTCTTCCCCATCACAAGTTTGTTTTTCTCTCCTTCGTCCAGACACTTGCCCATCATATTTACCTTGTTAGTTTTGTCATTTAGTGATGGAGAGACACAACTTGGTTTCTGAGATACACTGTGAACCTTCTGGCACACAGCTTTCCACATGGATGTCTTTTGAAACAATCTCTCTCTCTCTCTCTCTCTCTCTCTCTCTCTCTCTCTCTCTCTCCTCTCTTTCTCCCTCTCTCTGTCCATCCCTCCCTCCTCCCCTCAGCCCCTCATGTCAGGCATTTGGACCTTGGACCTCAAGCATGCTAGAGAAGCATCTTACCACCGACCTCTATCCCCAGCCTCACTCTTCATATTTTTAAATAGTGTTTACCTTAAAGATTTATTTTAGCCGGGCGGTGGTGGCGCACGCCTTTAATCCCAGCACTCAGGAGGCAGAGGCAGGTGGATCACTGTGAGTTTGAAGCCAGCCTGGTCTACAAAGCTAGCCCAGGACAGCCAAGGCTACACAGAGAAATCCTGTCTCAAACAAAACAAAAAAAGATTTATTTTATTATTTTTGTGTGTGTGTGTGTGGCATGCATGTGCAAGTGGCCATAAAGGCCAAAAGAAGGTGCCAGGTCCCTTTGAACTAGAGTTACAGGCAGTCGTGAGCCACCATGTGTGTGCTGGGAACCAAACTCTGACTCACTAGACTAGCAGGCACTCTTATGTACGGGGCCATTGCTCCAGGCCTGATTCGGTCCTGTTCAACATGGCTCACTTCAGTTGGCTGTACCCTAAAGGCACACCTCGTTCTTCTTAACCCAACCCTTAGTGACCTCACTTGTCCACTTGTGCTTTTTGTCATGCATCAATAAAATTACCATGTATTGAATACTTACTGAATGCCAGATACTCTTCAAGCCTGTGTCATGAGACGTTGCCCACAGTGCCATAGCAGTGGGTACTGCTACCACCCTTCCTTTACAAATGAAGAAACCAAGGCACAACTTGTTCAAGAGCATTGCCCCAGGCCCTAGTAGACCCAGCAAAAGTCTACATAGCGTGCTCTGAACCACTCACAGTTGTCATAGTGACTCTCTTCCCTGGCTGACCCATCTACCCACCCACAGTCCCTGGGCCCAGGTCTAGCCCTACTGTGTCACAAAACCTTCTCTAGACTCAAGGATTGTTCTACCTAAGCTGGTTCCCAGATCCATCACTCGCTCAGCGGGCAAGCGAACACATCTCCTCCTCAGACAGGGAGAGCAACATCTCCAAAAGGGTCACCATGAGCGTGAAGTGGGACCAAGCAGAGTGAGTTCCCGCCACCACTGCACATGTAATTGGTGCCAGATATATAATATTCTTGCACTAGGATTCTCAAGGAAAAAGAGTGGTATTTTTTTCTCAGGTGACACATATTGACTTGAGGGGGGTGTCTATGAACAATAGCTGGCAAGAGGGCTCAGAGATGGCTCGGCAGTCAAGAACACTTTCTGTTCTTCCAGAGGATCTGAGTTCTGTTCCCAGAAGCTCGAAAACATCTGAAACTCTGGAATCCAGCTATGGCCTCCACAATCACTGCACACATGTGGCATATGTTCACACAAACCTGTGCATAAAGAAAAATACAAATAAATCTTTTTTTTTTTTTTTTGAGACAAGGTCTCACCATGTAGCTTTAAGCTGTCCTAGAACTCACTCTGTAGACCAGGCTAGCCTCAAACCCACCAAGATCCACCTTCCAAGTGCTGGGATTAAAGTCATGCAACACCGCACCCAGATTCAAATAATCCTTTAAAAAAAAAAAGAAAAAGAAAGTACCCCCTACCCAGATCTAGCCAATGGACAGGACAGTCTCCACAGTTGAATGGAGAGTGGGGTCTGACTTTCACATGAACTCTGGTGCCCCATATTTGACCATGTCCCCTGAATGGGGAGGCCTGGTGGCACTCAGAGGCAGGATAGCAGGCTACCAAGAAGAGACTTGATACCCTATGAGCATATACAGGGGGAGGTAATCCCCCTCAGTCACAGGCATAGGGGAGGGGAGTAAGGGGAAAATGGGAGGGAAGGGGGAATGGGAGGATACAAGGGATGGGATAACTATTGAGATATAATATGAATAAATTAATAAAATATATTTTAAAAAAAGAAAGTACATAATAAGGGTCAGCAAACTGGCTCAGTAAATAAAGATGCTTGCTGCCTGCCTGATAATGCAAACCCACATAAAGGGTTAAACTGACTCTAAAAGTTTGTCCTCTGAGTCAGGGTGTGGTGGCACAGGCCAGTAATCCCAGCAGAGGCAGGGCAGGTAGATTTCTGTGAGTTCAAGGCCAGCCAGGGCTACACAGAGAAACACTCTCTTAAAATAAATAAATAAAGTTGTCCTCTAATCTCTACATGTGTGCCATGTCACATACATACACATATCATATTACACACACACACACACACACACACACACACACACACACACACACACACAATAGGGCTATTGAGATGTATCAGCAGGTAAAAGCACTTGCCACTATGCCTGGTGACCTGAGCTTGTCCTCCAGATGGCACACAGGGGAAAGAGAAAACAGGCATCTGCACATGTCCTCTGACTGCCTTACACATTCTAACACACATGCACACGTACACAATAAGTGCTTTTTAAAACGTAAAAAGAAAGTAGATAATACATTCATTAATATTACATTGTGACCTATTTGCTTATCAGCTCAGCCCCTCTTTCTAACCCCTGCTGACTGTAGTCTTTTTTGGTTTTCTCTTTTTTTTTTTTTTTTTTTTTTTGATTTTTCGAGACAGGGTCTCTCTGTGTAGCCTTGGCTGTCCTGGACTCGCTTTGTAGACCAGGCTGGCCTCAAACTCACAAAATCCAACATTTGATATGATCTTCATCTCACGTCTTCATGTGAATCAATTTGGCTTATAAAGCCTCTAAGGTTAAAAAAAAAAAAAATTTATATATATATATATATATATATATATATATATATATATATATTTCTGTTGCAGCTCGGGTATCAGAACCCACCCGCCTCCATGAGTGCTCCCCACTACTGAGCTCTACCCCCAGCTCCATAGCATCTCCTTTCTTGATTCATTTTCACAGAGCAACCATCACATTTGATTCGCCAGATTGTGGGATTTTCCGGAAAGTTCTTTTGTTAGATGCCAGGGGAAAGAAGCACCTACCTGTAGATACGGTAAGGAAAGTGGTTCAGCTCTTCGGAGCTCTTACCTCACGTGCTCTTCAGGATAGTGAAGCCAGGCTTCAAGTCCTGTTTGGTTCCTGAAGCCACAGTGAGGGCTCTGATCATCGGTGTCATTACTTGGTCCGAGCAGTGAGACCAAACACTACCCTGAACAACACCTCGTTTGATCTAATGGAATCTAAGTAGAGTGAGGGCTGGTTAGTGTTTGGGTGGGAGAGTTTGGGGTAGAGTAAGAGTTTGGGGTCCACTGGCTTGTGCCTGTGTGTCATGCTCTATGGCTTCTTTTTGTTTGTTTGTTTTTAATGGTGTTCTGCCAAGCTCAGTCTAAATAGCCCTTGCTCCCCACATGTTTGGAGCGGGGTTCCTTGACATATGCAAGCTTGTGCTTCTATTTGGAAACACATCTGTCCTCCTCTGATGCTCAGCCAAGCTTTCCTCCTAGTATTTTTAGCTCCTGTAATCTTTCTTTCTTCTCTTCAGTTTTTTTTTTTTTCTTCTCAGCTTTAATTTTCTTTCTGGAAGATCAGCTAATCAAGAAGAAAGTGAGCCAGGCAGTGGTGGTGCACACCTTTAATTCCAGCACTCGGGAGGCAGAGGCAGGCAGATCACTGTGAGTTCGAGGCCAGCCTGGTCTACAAAGCGAGTCCAGGAGTCCAGGACAGCCAAGGCTACACAGAGAGACCATGTCTCAAAAGAAAAAAAAAAAGAAAAGAAAAGAAAATGAGCCTGCTTATATGAATTTTTGTCCTCTTCCTTTCTGGCTCTACCCTTCAAGCTCCAGTGGCACTCTCCTCCCTGTCTCCTCAGTTGTCTTTATTCTGGCACACAAGCAGCAAAGTCCCTCACCCATATGGGGACACAGCTGAGGTTCATGGTGCAAAAGGATAGAAAAACTTAGGAGAGAGCATGTGGAAGATCCTGAGCTGTGATGTAGTGGGTTAGACCATGTGCTCTGATGTAGTGTGGGTTAGACCATGTGCTCTGAATAGTCACCAGTCACAGGCCCTGGACCGCACATGGTAACTAATGTTCTGTCTACCCTGGGCCACTCGCCACCCGACTTTAAATTCAAGGTGATTCCATTTCCTCACGTTCACCTAAATGTACCAACACATCACTCTTGTACCCAGGACCAGATTCTTCCTTCTCCCTGACTCCATCCAAACAGAGATTCCTGACTCTCTTGAATTTCCTATCACTAGAGTCCTGAGCTAGGAACCTGGAGAGACAGGATCAGTAAACAACACAGTGCTGAGCCAAGCCTAAATCCTGAGGAAATCAGAGAGAATTGTAACGTGAACTTGTATTTGCCTGTTTCAATTGTCTTGGAGGCTTGCTGGCCTACGCTAGAGCGTTTTCAGCCTCTGAGACTTACTGCTTAATGAGCTCACCCTTACTTGTTCTTACTGAGCTCGGGGCTGGCTGGTTCAACTCAGCTGTTCTGCCTCAAACTCCTCTCCCAGCTGATTTATTCAATCCGGCTTCTGTCTCTGCTCTGCTTGGTCTCAAACCAACTCCATGCTCTTCTGGCTCCTTCTCATTATCTGGCTCATTCGGTCTTCACCTGAGTTCTCTCTCTGCAACCTGTCTCTCTATTACTGTCCCGGCAAAACTGCCTCCTCTCTCCCTGCAGAGAATGAGCTGATGTTTGAATTGTTTAGAACGGGTACAGTGGTAGAATAGGTGCTTGATCCAGCGAGAGAGACAGACAGAGACAGAGAGAATTATTTGTTTATCACAGAGTTTGGGTGAGACAGGGCTTTGTATCCCAGGCTGGCCTTACATTGCCTAGATACTTGCTCTACTTCCCAAGTGCCAGGATTACAGGTGTGTGTACCACACCCGGTTTATTTAGTGCTGGGTGTGGACCCCATAGCTTTATGCAGGCAGGACAAGCACTCCACTAATTGACCTGTACTCCCAATCTCTTTCACGTATGTGTGTTTAAATTTACATTATTCATTCAGTGTGTCTTTCTGTGTATGTGTGTCCATGTGTGCAAAGGCCTGAGTATGGAGGTCAGAGGACAATTTGCAGGAATCAGTACTCTCTTTCTGCCACGTGAGTACCACTAATCAAACTCAGGTCACTAGACTTGGTGGTGTGTGCCTTTCTCTGCTGAGGCATCTCATTGGTCCTCATGGGGGGCCTGTTTCAGAAGACTTGGGGGAGGGGTACTGCAGACTGTGCTCTTCTGATCATAAGTAGTTCTTAGGAATCTTTTGTTAAGGCAGTGTCTCAGTATGTAGCCCTTGATAACATGGAACTCCCTGTGGTAGGGATAGGCTGACTTCAAACTCACAAGAGATCCTCCTGCCTCTGCCTCCAGAGTGCTGGCCTTAAAGATGTGTGCCACCATGCCTGGCAAGTAAGAACCTCTAGATTTGGGGACCAGATACCCTGTGTTGTACCTATCTGCACCATGACAGTCTTCAGAGCAGACATCCTTCCAACCAGTATTTTTAACACACTAGACTGACCCAACTCCACCAGCTTAGGTAAGTTCCCACCCATCGGGCGGGGGAGGGGGGGGAGAGGAGGAGGAAAGGGACCTGACTGCAAAGGCAAGCAGATGGAGGGACGCAGATGTTAGCGTCTTCCTGAAGGCAAGGGGCTGCCACAAATGTCCCCATTCTTCCCATGAAATAAGGCCCCCGAAACTCCCCAGGCATGCAAAACATCAAAAGGAGCATCTGCGGCTTCTCCCTGCTGGAGGCCAACGCCACATAACTGAGCAAAAGACCTTGAGCCCTTAAGCGCCGTGACCTAGACATGCTCAGCTGTATTTTTAGCCTCCCGTAAGATGTTTCCATCACCTGTGCTGGGCTTTTAGCTTCAGAGAGAAGGTGGGGGTGGGGCAGGCCGGAGGGATGCTCCCTTCTCACAGCAGCCCAATGGCATGGGCAGGAGCTTACAGGCTGACTCGGGAGGCAGGCAGATCTCTGAGTTTAAAGCCAGCTTGTGCCTATAGAGGGAGTTCCAGGATAGCCAGGGCTATACAGAGAAAGCCTGACTCTTTCCATACAGGATCACTTTCATGAGCGTGCCACCTATGTAGTGACAAAGATTCGAGTGCTCAGACAAGCCACAACCATCTGCTGTCATCATCTTAAAACTTCTGAAGTTTTTTATTTGAAGCCAGCTCACTCTTTGCCCCTGAATGTCCAACAATCCCTCTAGCTCCACCTCCCCCATGCTGGGATTACAGGTGTGAGCCATCACACCAGGCTTGAAATTCTTAATTAGTCTGAACACAGTACCCTGTATTTTCTTTGTGTGTGTGTCGGGAGAGGGGAGTAGTTTTTAGAGACAGGGTTTCTCTGTGTAGCCCTGGCTATCCTGGAACTTCCTCTGTAGACCAGGATGGCTTCGAATTTAAAGATCTGCCTGCCTCCTAGGTGTTGGGATTAAAGGTGGGCACCATCTTGCCCATTGAAGACCCTTTATTTTCTTTCTTTTTTTTTTTTTTCAAGACAGGGTTTCTCTGTGTAGTCTTGGCTGTCCTGGACTCTCTTTGTAGACCAGCCTGGCCTCAAACCCACAGAGATCCACCTGCCTCTGTCTCCTGAGAGTGCTGGGATTAAAGGCGTGCGCCACCATGCCTGGCTGGACCCTTCATTTTCACTTCCTTTCAGCCATACAAACAGTAGCGCTGGCTCTGATTGTATCCAAGCTGGGGAGGCTCCTGGGAGGTGGAGGCTGACGTCAGTCCTGCATGGGCAGCTTTCTACCGAGGGGAGGAGACAGGACAGTCTAAAGCTATT
Source organism: Acomys russatus (assembly GCF_903995435.1). Lineage (NCBI taxonomy): Eukaryota > Metazoa > Chordata > Mammalia > Rodentia > Muridae > Acomys > Acomys russatus. The sequence continues at coordinate 11,544,314 of NC_067158.1, read as the reverse complement.
ATCAGGAGACCTGGATGCCCTGAGTTGGCCAAAACAAGCTTGTTTTGGATCTCCTGTGTTCCCTCTTTCTATTTTATCGTCTAACACCCAAAGGAGATACAGAAAGTCTAGTAGCCAGGCATGGTGGTACACACCTTTAGTCCCACTACTTGGGATGCAGAGGCAAGCAGATTCCTGAATTCAACGCCAGCCTGGTCTATAGAGCAAGTTCTAGGACAGCCAGGGCTACACAGAGAAACCATGTCTTTGTTTTGTTTTGTTTTGTTTTGGGTTTGTTTGTTTGTTTGTTTTGTTTTGATTTTTTCGAGACAGGGTCCCTCTGTGTAGCCTTGGCTGTCCTGGACTTGCTTTGTAGACCAGGCTGGCCTCGAACTCAACAGCAGTCTGCCTGCCTCTGCCTCCTGAGTGCTGGGATTAAAGGCATGTGCCACATGCCTGTCCCAAAACCATGTCTTGGAAAAACAAACAAACACAACAATAACAACGACAACAGAAAGTCTAAAAAACTGCAGAGAACTTAAATGTCCTGCTTAACTTCTCTCCGGAACCCTGATTGATTTTTGCAGTGTTTTGCATGGAACCCAAGCGCTCACGCCCCGTAGGCCAGGGCTCTCTCTCCCCCAGTGTACCACATTCCCAGCCCCAAGTGTGACAGAAGTGAGCCTGTCTTCCTTCAACAAATAGTGATAGGGTTCAGAGATGTGACTCAGTAGAGTGTTGGCCTAACATGCACAGAGCATCAGTTTATTGGTGTCTCTGTAGTACTCTGGGGTGTCTGAAATACCCTCAGACAAACACACCTGAAATTCTGGCTGTCCTCTTGGTGCCTGTGTCCTCTTGGTGCACTTCTCATGTCCCTATTTGTTTTGAGACCGGGTATCAACACAGTCCAGGCTGGCCCTGTACTTGCTGTGTAGTTGAGGATGACCTTGAACTCTCTTGACCCTCCTGCCTCTACCTCCCAAATGCTGAGATATGACAAACACGTGTGTGCCACCGAGCTTGTTTACGCGATGGTGCCGGTTGAACTTGGGCCTTTGTGCATGCAAACACTCCACTCAGCTATATTCCCACCACATTACTGACGATTTGTGGAAAGGGGGCAGGCTGACCTCTTCCTAGCGTCTGCATCAGTTCCGTTTCCATTGTCTGACAGTAACTCTGCTTTTGAGGGAGAAAGCCAAGAGTGTAGAGGTCACAGGTATTGCTGGAGGACCGAAAGGCCTGGTGCTGTGTTGCTTTTCCTGAGGAGACATGGGCAAACACTCTAAATTTGGCTCCAATAGCGGACAACGGAGACTCCACCGGGGAGCCCAGTTTCGTAACCAACGAATTTATCTCGCTTCACTACAGAGCTCAGGTGACGCAAAAGCAGACAGGCGTATCACCAAAAGGTCCTCCTGAAACAAGCCTGTGGAGAGCTGCCTTCTGCTGGCCTTCCACCTCTGATACTCTCTAGCAGCATGTCCCGAAATAACAAGCACCTGGGGGCAAAACAGAGACTGCAATCCCACATTAGGATCCTGGGACTCTGTCTTCCTCTAGGGCGGGTGTTAGCAGCTCCGTTACAGTTACCACTGACTTAGCCATAATCTTATTGCTCTTTCCTTATTACAACTGTGGCCTGAAGCTCTCTCTGCCTCCGTCATGTCCGAGGCTCACGGTTCATGTTAGAGCCTCAGTTAAAAAAAAAAAAAAAATTATAGAGCAGACCTATGTGTGGAACAAGGAGGCTGAGTTCTCACTAGCAGGTGGAGGGTGTGTCCACTGAGTGGTGGGGGCATCCAGTCAAAAGCACCTAGGGTTCTTGAATTCAGGAATGACAGGGAAAGCAAACGATTGAACAAGATTCTTCTTGCCACAGCTCTGGGTCGTGTGGGTGGAGAGGGACAGAAAGGCAGGCGCCTCCTGGGAGGTAGTTACGCCCTTGCTCCCCCTCCCCACCCCCACCCCCCCCTCTCTGGGAGCTGCTTGGTGAGTGTGGAAGGCTTGGGGGTGGGGGTGCGGGGGGGAACTCAGGCCTAGAGAGGGGCACAGGGGTGGTGTACCCCCAGGCAGCCCAGGGAATCCCGCGGGGCCAGGACCGCCCAGCCCTGCTCGGGGCGCAGCGAGTCGGCACATGAGGGCAGATGTTCCCGCCGCCGAGCCTGGCGCAGGCCCGCACTTGCCAGCCCGGAACCAAGGACTTGAAAGCTCCCGGCACACAGCCCGGACCTGTCCCGCTGGGCGTCACCGTGGCGTTTTTTAGGCGAGAGCAGTCGGAAAATCCCAGCTGCCTGGGGGTGTGAGGAGGAGGAGGAGGGGGAAGAGGAGGAGGAAAGAGGCCTGAGATGCTGGGGGGAGGTGGGGGGCCCTTCCTCGCGGAGAGTTTAAGCCACCTGTCTAGAGCCCTAGTCTCCTGTCTCATCGAGTTGGGCACTTTAGTTGCTTCCATCTCTTAGAACTTGGAGGTCTTTTATGGTTCCAATTTTGCTGATGGTTGAGTAAAATACAATATATGTATAGTGTCACCCATTTATTACTGATTAAATACAATTTAACTGGGAGTGGGGGGCGCACACTTTTAATCCAGCACTTGGGAAGCATAGGCAGAAAGATCTCTGTGAGTTCGAGGCCAGCCTGATCTACGGAGGTCCAAGCCAGCCAGGACTGCATAGTGAGAACCTGGCTCTAAATGATGATGGCAATGACGAAGACGACGACGACGATAAACAATTTAAAACTGGTGCGATGGCTCAGCAGGTAAAAGGCAATTGCCATCAAGCCTGATGACCTGAGTTCGATTCCCAGATTCACGGTGCACCCACGGTGCAAGGAGAACAGACTCCATCAAGTGGTCCTCTGGCCTTACACATGCACCTACACACACACACACGTACATCAAACAGAATCTTAAAATTTTGTATATATAAAAATATGTGTATATGTGCATTTATATACACATTATATTATACACGTATTATATATAATTATAACTTATGTACTACACACACACACACACACACACACACACACACACACACACACACGTTTGTATGTATGGTTTCTCTATTTAACAGCCCTGACTGTCCTGGAACTCGCTTTGTAGGACAGGCTGGCCTCGAATTCATAGAGATCCATTGCCTCCTGAGTGCTGGAATTAGAGGCATGCGCCACCACCACCCCGCTGTAAATACTTTTAAAAGAACAATAAGTTGCCCTAGTTGGCGCGGGATGTGATAGGATTCTATTCAGCGCTCAGCATGCTGTCCCTTTGGTAGCTATAGGACTCACATTTATTGAGCCCTTACTGTGCGTGCGTGGTCTCCATGTACTACCTCATTTTGTACAACCGCTTTGTGGAGCAGATGGTGCCGAGACAGCACTTAGCAGAAGGGAGCTTACGAGAGATCTTAGGAGAGATCAAGTGGGATGCGTACTGGGTCAGACAGACTCAAACACAGGCTTTGGCTAAGCGCTACCAGGAGCCTAGCCAGAGAAGGCGGTTCGCTTTGGTTACTACCACTGTGGTAGAGTCCGACCGAGCGAGGGTCACGACCTAGGTGAGGGTATAGCAGGGGTCACTGGGCGCCCAGCCCGTGTCAGCCCCGCCAACCCTCAGCGTGGGGACTCGGAGGCAGGGCAGTCCCGCCCTCACCGGCGGACCTGACACCTCCAGTGCCCCTCACCTCGGGGCCCGTCGGGGCGGGGCCAGGCGGGGCGGGGGCGGGCTCGGAAGCGTGAGTGGCAGGCGGCGAGCCGGATGCGCATGCGCAGTCGGCCCCACTCTGGAGCCCCGCAGGCTTGGGGCGACCCGGGGCGGTGCTGAAGAGGGCGGGGCGGGCGGCCGGGGCGGGGCGACGCCGAACTCCGTCCTGCTCCCATGGCCGCCCCCGGCTCCCGGTGCTGCCCCTTCTGCCCCGGGCCGCGCCCGGGGGTCCCGCACTGACGGCCCATGGCGCCGCCCGCCGCCCGCCTCGCGCTGCTCTCCGCCGCTGCGCTCACTCTGGCGGCCCGGCCCGCACCCGGCCCCCGCCCCGGCCCCGGTGAGTGAGACCCCGGTGTCCCCCCCCCTCCCCTCCCCACGCCCCGCTCTCCCTCCCCCGCGCGTGGACCCCGGAGAACCCGATGCTCCGGCTTCTGCACACCAGAACGCGGCATGGATGCGCCTGCCCCGTTACCGGGACTCTGCCCCGCGTGCCGGCGGCTTCCAACTTTGCCGGACTCAGCTCACCGCGTACGGGAGAGAAGGGGTGCGTGACGACGAAGGTTGCCCGTACCGAGTGTAGACAACTCCGAGTCCGGCGTCCTGCTTCCCGGGCGAGTCCGCCGCGCGGTCCGCCCGAGCTGGTGCCCTCAGCCAGGATGGAAGCTGGGACTCAGTTTAGTTTCCACACGCCCTTCCTCGCCGCAGAATCCCTTCCCAGTGGAAGGAACAGCACGCACCAGGGTGTTGTGTGGCCCAGTTAAGTTCCTTTGCGGGTTGTCGGGTGCTGAGCACAGGGCGTTAGTGAACCTGCCGCTGGGGTCGCCACCCTAAGTTGCAGACTGTGATGTTGCAAAGACAGGGTTTTGCCGGTGAAAGACAATTCAGAGGTGCTTTGTTTTCTTGCCAGCTTGCATTAGGGAAAAGGCTGAGACTTATTTTCTGTGTGATTTTGAGGCAAACTTTGAGCCTCTGTTACTTGATCTGTAAAAAGTAGTATGAGGGTAACTCCCCTGTGCAGCGTTGATGGACATTAAATGATACACTACAGACTGTACCACCACGTACAAAGGCACAGTAAACATTTTAATAGTACTTTTTATGGTGTTTGCCAGTTCACTGACGACTGGACACCTCGTTTACCCTGCAAATGCTGCGAGCTTCTTATACAATGAATCCCCGCAAAAGGCAGCAGAATGAGGCGTTTTCAACACTCCAAACGGAGACTCGGTAGAGCGGTTTCTAGGTGATTGCTGCCGTCTATGGGACTCCTCTAATTTGCCCACTTCTACAGTTTGTAGTATGTGAACAGGGAGGGAGGGACGTTCCTAGAGCCAGGATGTGTCAACATAACTGTAACCTAGTAACCTCTTAGTTCCTCTTTGTCGTCTGTACGGTCAGGGTTTAACTGTACTCTGTGGAGAGAGTGGTACTGGTGAAAGTAGACTTTTTTTTTTTTTTCTTCTGGAAAGGGCACAGTACAGCTCTGAACAGCTTGCTAGGAGGTGGCATCTGCTAGGTGCCTTTGCTTTGCGAGGTCAGATGCAACAGCTCTTGGTTAAAGTTGGTATGCTTTTATTTAGGAGGCTCGAGTAAGGACAAACTCATGGCTGTTGTGAAACAGTTTGTCCTAAGTAACTCAAGCTCTCCTCAGCCTGGTTTCTTAGCATGCTGCTGCATCAGTGCTTTTGTGACGTTTCCCCTCTGGTTCCAGAAGCAAACCACATGGTTTTCAGCATCACATCCTGTCAAGAGCCTAGCCTCTAGTTTGTTAAATCCTTTCCAATTAAAAAATGCTGTACACTGAGACTATGCCAAACTTACCATTTCATATTTTGTGATACTGTAATTTTCTCTAAAATTTTGTGGATGGAAAAAATTATTCCAATACTTATATTCTGCAGAACTTTGTAATATTTAAATTACTGGTGGTTTACATTTTTGAATGCTGACTTTATAAAAACAGTTAGCTCATTCCCCTTCAGTGTTATTCTAATTATAGTGTACAGTCAACCCCAAATGATCTCCAGTCTGTCCATTCTTCTTTTGACATGCTCTCTCTTCTTTCACAACTGATAAGAAAGAAGACGGAGGTTCACCGTGAAGTCTTTTCTTGCCTCTTAGCCTTCCCTAACTTCTCATCGGGAATTTGTCCTATTAGACAATAGTATGTGTTTCTATAAAACCTGTGTTTGGTTACCTTTGAGATCTTTATGCTCTGTAGTACATATTCTCTTGGCCCTATAGAACGAATAATTTAATGTTTAACATGCACTGGGCCCTTTTTTGTTTGTTTGTTTGTTTGTTTTTTGGCTTTTCAAGATAGAGTTTTTCTGTGTAGCTTGGCTGTCCTGGACTCAATTTATAGACCAGGCTGAGCTCAAACTCACAAAGATCTACCTGCCTCTGCCTCCCGAGTGCTGGGATTAAAGGAGTGTGCCACCATGTCCAGCAAGTACATATATTTTTTTTCTTTAAGATTTTTTCCCTTATTTATTATGTATACAGTGTTTTGCCTGCATATACCCCTGCACGCCAGAAGAGGGCACCTGGTTTCATTATAGATGGCTGTGAGCCACCATGTGGTTGCTGGGAATTGAACTCAGGACCTCTGGAAGAGCAGCCAGTACTCTTAACTTCTGAGGCATATACACAATGTGTGTGTGTGTGTGTGTGTGTGTGTGTGTGTGTGTGTGTGTGTGTGTGTGTACATTTTTTTTTTTGAGTAGCCCTGGCAATCCTGAAGCTCTCTCTGTAAACCAGCTGGCCCTCAAACTCAAAGATGTATCTATCTCTGCCTTCTGAGTACTAGGTTTAAAGGCATGCACCACCACTGCCCAGCTTTCCTTTTATAAATCTTTCCTTTTATAAATCTTACAGCAAGAACGTATTGCATTTAGGCTCACTCCTAACCAATACAAGTTGATGTACTCAATATAGGTGTCAGTACACTTAGAGTTTGGCATAGGTGGACCAAAAGCCAAATGATTAAGACAAACTTACAGCTTCAGACCATCCAAATTGGGAATTTTTGGTGGTAGGCAGCATACTAGCTTTAGTTTAACATCTAAATTTTTTAAATTATTTTTATTTTATGTGCATTGGCGTTTTGCCTGTGTGTGTCTATGTGTGTCAGATCCTCTGGAACTGGAGTTACAGACAGTTGTGAGCTGCTCTGTGGGTGCCGGGAATTGAACCCAGGTCCTCTGGAAGAACAACCAGTGCTTTTAAACCCTGAGCCATCTCCCCTGCCCCTAGAATCTAAACTTTTAAAAATGTATTTATCGATGGGGGCGGGGTATGAACATGGGGGAATAATGCTGTGAGTGTAGAGGTCAGGTTATTTTGGGGAGTCCATCTTCTTGTCTACTCTGTGGGTTCCAGAGTTGAATTTAGATCATCAGGCTTAGTGCAGACACCTCCACCTTCTGAGCCATCTCCATGATCCCTAGTTTAGAATTTGTGCTAGTGTTATGAGTCATAATGTAAATATCTGTATTTCCTGATGGTCTTAGGCAACCCCTGTGAAAGGGTTATTTGACCCCTCAAAAGGGTTGAGACCCACAGGTTTGGGAACCACTGCTCTAGACCAAGGCAAAACAGTAAATGGTTTAGGCTTTGGGGGCTGTAGACTGGCACAATTACAGCTGTTCACCTCCTACTGTGTAGGCAAAAGTAGTCATAAACAGAATGAATAGGCATTATGTCTTTTTGTTTTTTCCGAGACAGAGTCTCACTCTGTCTCTGGCTGTTGGTACTCACCATATAGACCAGGCTGACCTCGAACTCACAGCAGTCTGCCTGCCTCTGCCTCCCAAAAGCTAGGAGCCAAGATGTGTGCTACTATGCCTTGCTTCATTATTGTGTTTTAATAAAACTCTTTGGACATTGAAATCTGAGTCTTTATATCATTTTTACATGTCCCAATATCTTGGTCTTCTGAGTTTTGTTTTGTTTTGTTTTCTCAAGACAGGGTTTCTCTGTGTAGCCTAGGCTGTCCTGGACTCACTTTGTAGACCAGGCTGGCCTCGAACTCACAGAGATGCACCTGCCTCTGCCTCCCAAGTGCTGGGATTAAAGGTGTGTGCCACCTTGCCCGGCATTCTTCTGAGTTTTTTATAATTAAAAACCCAGTCTGAATTTGGTTTATGGGACATGATCAACTCACAGGCTACTGGTGCGGACCTTGCTCCAGGTCCTGTGAACTGACTTTTCTTTTAAGTGGTTAGAGATCTGGAAAAAGCAACAACGAAGGTTGATTTCGCTGAGTGGGCGGACCTTTTACCATTTACTGTGAATTAACTTTTAGATACACATGGGAGTTAGGCAGCGTGATCGTGCGGTTCTCCTGGGATGACTGCTTTGGGAGGCATCCATTGTGAGGCTGCACTGAGCAACAGCTCATGTAGCTCCTAACAGGGCTGGATGTAGCTGAGCCGGAAGCCCCAGTGAGCAGAGGAGTGAACCAAGGTGTTTTTGGAAGGTTACGGGCAGAGGATAGGTTTAGGCCAGCGGCCTGTCTGTGCAGTGTGGTAAGGCCCACTAGGAAGAAGAAAGCACTTGTTAAAAAGGTAAATTTTATATTTCACCAGGATTTTGTAAAAGATGCAACCGACTGGGAAACGTTTGTGTACATAAATTCAGATCATCAATATTTGAGAATTCAGTGTGCTTCAGTGCACTGCTCCTAAGAGTATTCCTGTCTCCAAGCCCCACAATTTGTTCACTCAGCTATGCCTGCAGATGCTACTTGAAACAAACTGTTGAGAGATCTGTTTGCAGAGGAAAGCCCAGGCAGCAGGTGGCACCAGCCCTGAGACCTAGAAAAACAACCAAGGGGAAAAGAGAGTACATTTCTGTCAGTCCCTAAGCTATTAGTTTTTCCTTCCACACTTCTATAGTCATGTTAAAGCTGTCTTTACTAAACAACCGTGGGCTTAGCATGGCTGGGTTTTTTGTTTTTTGTTTTAATTAATTAAAGCATTTTTTGAAAGAAACAAAAACAAAGTGAAACATTGAAACCTAGCAAGCGGATTGTGTTTGTGCTGCTGGACAGCTGATGGGAAATGCTTGGCAGAGGCCGGAAGTTGGGGGTCCATTGGAGGGTTCATGTCCTGAATAAGGACAAATAGTCAGGAATTGAGTGTCCCACAGCGCCCCCTCCCCGCACAGGGTTGGAAGTTTGAGCTCTTCCTCCAGATTCATCTGGCAGATGTATATCATCAGAGAGGCTCAGTGCGCAGCCTCTGCTTGGGTAAGGATGGCTGGCATTCCTTCTGTACTGTGTTTGACCCAGCTCTAGCTGAGACTCAGAAGTGTTCCTTTAGCTGGAGTGGGCACTGAGGTCCAACAGTTTTTTGGTTTTTGTTTTTGTTTTTTTTAATTGCCCTTTCTTGTCTTCAGTATTCCTCCCAAGATTCAATTTATGTCCCCTAGAGCTCAGCCTCTTAGGACTGTTATCCACAACAGAGAGAGGAGAGGGGCCATTGCAGAAATGTCATCCTACAGAAATTTGCCTTCTCCTCCAAGGAAATCTCTTTTCTTCGGGTTCTGTCACCTCCTTGGGTTGTCCTTGAACTAGCTTGAAGAGGAATGAAGCTGAGGGCTAGGCGGCTCCTTCCCAAACACCACTTCAGGCCTCTGTCCCCCTTCCTCCTGTGGCTGGGGGCCCCCTGGGGGCTTCTCCCCTCCTAGAGCCAGCTTCCAGCTTCTCCTGCCACAGTCTAATCCCTGGCACATAACCAAAGCATTAAACTTTTATTGTTCAATTTACCACAAGGGCGAGGCCCTGTTCCTAGTGGGCTGAGGAGGCTGTGGCCGCTTCCCAAACCCGAGTGTCACACCACATTAGCAACTGCAGGCTCTGAGGGCTGGCCTTCTTTCAGTCTGGTTAGATTCTTGGTTAGAACCAGAACAGTATACTCACACTCAGAGTTTCAAAGCCAGGAAAGAATAAAAGCAGCATAGGCAACTTTTAAAGATGACTCATCATCGTGAAGGGAGCCATCAGCCCGTGTGAGGATCCTGTGTGGTTTTCCTTTTATCCTCAGATAAAAATATATATACGTTATACAAACAAAAAAATAGATACATTATGGTGTTTGTAGCTTTTTTAGTATCCCCCAAATCAAATAACACGGCAGCTAAGCAGCTCTCTTCTAGAATAGTAGGGATTGCTAGCCAATCCCATCATAGTATGTAAATTACTTGCTGCTGTTCAATCTATAAAAATTCATCTTCAAAGAAAATTACTGGGCTGGTAAAAATATTTTTAATAATGACCACAGAAGTCATATTTATTTTTCTTTGATGTTCTTCCGAAGAATCTTCTGGTTCTAATCAGTTTGTTCCCACATAAAATACAGTGGAAATCTACAATAATAAAATCCCCATTTCTCTGTCTATGGGGAAATAAACAGGGAGAGGACTGTCTTTTTCAGGGGCTTTCCCCTCGCCTTGCCCCAGACTCGAAGCCTTTATTACTGGTGGGTGTTTTGGCATCAGTTAAGGGCCTTCCATCCTCCCTCCCTCCATGTTTTGCTCTTTCATTAAAGTGTTTCTGTTGTCTAATTATATCCTTTCAATCAAATTAGAGACTGCAGCATCTGGTGAGGGCCCTAACTGCCACCATCTGCACCTCATGTATGCAGGCCTTTTCAGCTGAGAATCATTCAACCTCCAAATGGCAGGAAGAGATTTGGAAAAAGTTTGGTTGGAGGGGAGGTTAACTTAAAAAGAGCCTCTTCAGAGAGGCTGGGTGCTCCGTCCCGCCTGCCGTGATGTAGGCTAGGTGATGTGTACAGGACGTCACTGGCTTAGCTCACCAACATTTCTTCCTAGCCCCTGGAGGCTGAAGGGTTCCTAAAAGTCTTAGCTGCAGGACGAGGCTTTCTCCTCCCAGTTAGGATTTGTCCCCCACCCCCTCCCAGCCGAGAATATCTCCCTTGAGAACAGGCTTTTGTTATATGACCACTGGCTAATGGATGTGACACTTTCCCTTCATTTGGCCATTTCTTCTAACTCAGTGATTTCAGCAGACAGAGAGTTTGCTCCCTACCAATAGTTTGCAATCCATGGAGGCTTTTAAAAAAATTGTTACACGGGGGATGTTATTGCTGTCCAGCAGGTAGAAGCCCGGGTGCTGTTAAACACTCTAGAATGTATAGGACAGTTCCCCCCACACCAAAGAATCACCTACCCATCTGTACAGATAACAGCTGAGGGGAAAACCCTTGTCCCAACTGCGTCATTATTTTGTCTGCTCTAGCAGGCTACTCACATTATTGTTTTACCTATCCTGAAACTGGCTATGTAGACTAGGCTGGCCTTGAACTCACAAGAGATTTGCCTGCCTCTACCTCCTGGGTACTGGAATTAAAGATGTGCGCCACCACACCCCGCCAAGAAGTAGATTCTTGCTGGGAATGACAGCAGATACCTATAATCCCAATGCTCAGAAAAGCTAAGGCAGGAAAATCAACAGTTTGAAGCTAACGTAGGCACATAACAAAACCCTGTCTTTAAAGAAAAGGGGGGGGGGGGTTCTAGGCATCGTGGTGCACACCTATAATCCCAGCAGGCAGATCTCTGTGAGTTTGAGGTCAGCCTGGTCTACAAATGAAGTTCCAGGACAGCCAGGCTGTTACACAGAGAAAAAGAAGTACATGGTGTTAAGTGTGGTGACACACACCTATAACCCCAGCTCTCTAGATGTAGAAGTGGGGGGGGATGGAGGGGATCAGGAGTTCAAGGACAGCCTCCTCATATAGCACGAGACCCTATCTTGAAGAAGGAACACATTTTCCATTGTCCACATCTGAAGTTCCTTTAGCATTTCAGCGTCTACCATTCTGTAAACCTGCATAGAGTGAGGATGTCCACGACTTGCTGTCTTCCTACGTCCTCTTAAGAGTGTCAGATTAAGCCGGGCGTGGTGGCGCACGCCTTTAATCCCAGCACCCGGGAGGCAGAGGCAGGCGGATTGCTGTGAGTTCGAGGCCAGCCTGGTCTACAAAGCGAGTCCAGGACAGCCAAAAGGCTACACAGAGAAACCCTGTCTCCAAAAACCAAAAAAAAAAAAAAAAAAAAAAAAGAGAATGGAAGAGTGTCAGATTAAGTATAGGATGCTGAACTGAATCTGAGTTCAGGTAAACACAAAATAAATTTTTAGTTTTGGTGTGCCTCATTCGATGTTTGGGAATACTTCTGAGAAATTGTTCAGTTAGGTTAGGCATAGGGAGAAAAAAAATATGTTCTGTTTGTTGTTTGTTAGTCCTGAGGATAGAGTCCAGGACCATACAGTAGGCTAGGTAAGTGATCTACCACTGGGCTACACCCCAGGCCTTACTTAGGATTTATTTGAAACTCAAGTGTAACTGAGCACCTTGTGCTTTCCTTTGCTGAGCCTGGGACCCTACTCCATGATCCACAAAACCTTGCGTGAGCCTTGGACAGTCAGAGTTATTCATTCTCTTGGCCACACTCTGTCCTCAGTCTCGCTGGCCTGGATGTCTGTGGATGACAGCACTGCCAGTCCTCCTCCTACAGAATCCCCTCTAGGTTGGGTCCTTGTAGCTCCTCCAGTCCTCCTGCCTGGGCTAGGTCACTGCTAGGCTGAGTCCTGCCTTTCTCTCTAACCCTTCTCCCTGGCCAGCATTTCTGAAGCATGGCTCTTGAGTGGGCCTCTTAAATTCAGATCAATTAACAAGCACTTATCAAATGCCTGCTGTGTGCCAGTATCTTTCACTAGGGCTTGTTTGTCCCTGTGCCAGATCGCAGAGGCCAGTAACTGTTGCTGTAGGGTGTGCTTTGATGATGTGTCCAGAGATATCTTGTCCACCTGGCAATTAGCCCCCTCCTCAGGAACTCTGGTATTATTCGGCCATCTTATAGCAGCTAGAGGCAGCTGAAAAGGCCAGAGCCTAGCTTCCATGGAACAAAGGCTACACCCTCCAGGGCTCCATTACTGCAGAACTTTCTGGTCATCTGACATTAAAAGTAGGTCACAGGCAGTGCTGATAAAACTTGTCTGAAGGCTGGGTTTTATTAGTTTATTTCATCTCTTTTTAGTCCAATTGAGAGCTTTAGAAAGTACAAAATAGGATTGTTAGAAGCTGAGGCTATCACTCAGTGAGCCAGATCTCTTGCCTAACATTGCTGAAGTCCTGATTAAGAAAAATAGGAACGGGACTGCTCACATGATCATGAGGCAAGGTATAGATGTGAACCAGGTGTCTCCTGCTTTTGTTTGTTTGTTTGTTTGTTTGTTTGTTTGAGACAGGGTTTCTCTGTGTAGCCCTGGCTGTCCTAGACTCACTTTGTAGACCAGGCTGACCTCGAACTCACAGAGATCTGCCTGCCTCTGCCTCTGCCTCTGCCTCTGGAGTACTGGGATTAAAGGTGTGCCCACCACGCCCGGCCTGTTTCCTGCTTAATGCAAACCCAGAATATAAAAATGGCTCAGTTGGCCGAGTGCTGGCCTAGCACACGCCTGTAATCCCATCACTTGTGAGATGGAAGCAGGAAGACCAGATGTCCCAGGTCATCCTCATCTGCATAGTGAGGTCAAGCCCAGCCTGGGCTGCTTGAGACTGTCTTAAAAAACAAAAGGGCACAGGAGTGGCCGTATCATCTATTTCATTTGTTTGTCTGGTTTTGTTTGTTTGTTCATTCACAGACAGGATCCGTGTAGCCTAAGCTGCTCTTGAACTATGATTCTCCCACCACTACTTGCTGAATGCTAGGACGGTAGGTGTGCAGTCACCATGCCTGGTTCATTGCTAGGTGCTGGAGGCAGAACCCAGAGCTTCGGTTACGCTAGACAAGCGAGCTACATCCTTTGTTTTTTTGAGACAATGTATCTATGAATCAGAGGAGAGGTTAGTGTTTGCAGTCCTCCTGCCTCAGCCTTTTGAGTGCTGAGATGACAGGCGTGTGGTCTGACAGGGTTTCTTCATTTTAATTAGCAAGTATTCGACTTTCAAGTACTTGATTTACACAAAACTTCCTGGGACTTCTCAGAAGTGATTGCTAGGCAGGCAGAAGGCTCATCTACAAAGAAACTGGGGTACTAGATTGTATAACAGATTCCTCCCAGCAATGCACTTAGGGTCTTCCCTCATTTCACAAACATAAGCAAAAGCAGCCTTTTCTGTGATCTGCAGTTGCGCATGATTCAACGTTGGCTGTCTGGGACTGTTCAGTGGTAGAGTGTGTGCTTTGCAGTGCGAGGCGTGGGTTCGGTCCCTAGCAGAAAGAATATGGCATGAAAGTGGCCAGAGGCAGGGAATAAAGCTCAGTGATCAAGTGGAGCATTCAAAGCTGTTGTGGTTTGGTTTCTAGTTTTGGTGGGGGTGGGGCATTAAGATGGGGACTCAAGTGTGTAGGAAGTTTCCTACTCACTCTGTAGCTGAGGATGCTCTTGAGCCCCTGGTCCTGTCTTCCAGGTGTTGAGATTACAGATGTACACCGGCATTGCTAGGATGTTTGTGAGTCGGGGGTCTCACTCTGTAGCATACACGAGCCTTAACCTCAGGCCTCGTCTTCCCTAGTGCTGGAATTACACGCGGTAGACTGCTTGCCTAACATATAAGTATTGCTTTAACTTCTCCCAGGGAAACGTGAGCAAATGTCTATTTTCCCCAGACAAGGCACCAGGAACAGTTTTGTCAAGCCCAGCTTGGAGAATGAGTGAGTTTATTGGGCTTATATACAGGAATACGTGTGACCCCAAAAGAGCTAGCTGGAACAGTCCCATTCCAGCCACCGTTTGTCACCTCTCAGCGCTATACAGTTAACCTTCCACCTCCCATATACTCCCAAGCTTCCACAAAGTGCAGCTGGGCTGCAATCATGCAGTTCCTTCCGAGGTCCAGTCCTGTGAGGGTCTCTCCCAGGTAATCACGGCTGCTCCGATTAAAATTGTTAACAGTCACGTCATACTTGGAGGACGGTGAATTACAACAGTGGGATATCCTGAGCTGAATCCCCAAAATAAAAAGAAAAGGGGAAATTCTTGAGAAGCTCACTGGCACCTCCAGGAAGTCAGCGTCTGGGGCACCAGGAACCCATAATCTGTTTAGTGCCCTTCCTCCAGGATCGTAGCAGTGTCTGTCCTGGTCCAGCTTTGCGGCAGCTCACCTTCTAATCTCCTGAGGCTTTGGTTTTTAATAGTGAGCTGAGATACTGCCTATCAGAAAGCTGGGTTTGGAGCTTGAAAATGTCGTGTTTACTGTTTCCTTATCTGAAAAGTTTTTTTGTGTGAAATTTGATTTCAAGATACAACAGGCTATTTATAGATACCTCGTGTAGTAGTGCGTTGTGGTGCTCACAGATTACATGTACCTAATGTACCTAGTGAAATGTCTTAGGGCTCTGCTGAGGGGGAACTTCTTACTACCCTTCTTTTTTTCCCCCAAGATAGGGTTTCTCTGTGTAGCCCTGGCCGTTCTAGACTCACTTTGTAGACCAGGCTGGCCTCGAACTCACAGAGATCTGCCTGCCTCTGCCTCCCAAGCGCTGGGATTAAAGGTGTGTGCTACCACGCCCGGCCTCCTTACTAACCTTCTTAAGCTAAGGTTGTTTAATCTCTCCATATGCTAGGAACTTCAATGCTACTAAATTAGTGCAGAAACTGTCGGGGCTGAGGGTGTAGCTGACGGACGGTGAGAGTGCCTAGCAGGTGTGAGCCGCAAGGGTTCCATCCTCAACCAACCAGGAAGAGAAGCACTAAGCAAAGCCCCAACTGTCTTTTGTGTACCAGGGAGATGATTTTACGTGCTTGAGGTGTCCTACATGAGTGGTTCTCAACTTGTGGGTCTCCACCTCCTTGGGGATCCTGTATCAGATACCTTGCACATGAGATACTTACATTAGGAGTCACAACAGTAGCAAAATCACACTTACAAAGTATCAAGAAAATAACTTTATGGTTGGGGGAGTCACCACAACATGAACTGTATTAAGGGTCGCCGCCTTAGGAAGGTTGAGAACCACTGCCCTACATGGTTAGTAGAAATTCCTCATGGACTACTGCATATTCACGGTGCCTGTTCCTGGCAAAAGCATGTGTTCACATCAACACCCATAGCGTGTTCCCCAGTGGGCCCTGCCTGAGTGGGAGGGATCATACATACTCCAGATGGGAGCCAGATGGGCTAGGGTGTCACCAAGACACCTTCTCTACTTTGACAATTGGTGTTGTTTTTTAAAGTCTTTTATTTGTTTGGTTGGTTGGTTTTGGCCAGGATTTTGACTATCCTAGAATTTATGTGGATCCTCCTGCCTCTGCTTCCTCGGTGCTTGGGATTATAGGTGTATACTGCTATTCCAGCTTCAGTTTAGAAAAAATGTGAATTACGTGTGTGTGTGTGTGTGTGTGTGTGTATCTGCAAGAGTGGGGAGGGAGAGGGAGGGAAAGGGGAGATGAGAGAGAGAGAAAGAGACTGAGCTGCTGCCGTGCTTACATAGGAGGTGTGATAGCAACTTGCTGGCATTGGTTCTATCCTTCAACTCTGTGGGATCTGGGTGTCGAGCTTAAGTTATTCTTGGCCTCAGTCACCTTTACCAATTGAGCCATTTTGATAGTCCTCAGCTTCATTTATTTTTTATTTTATTTTATTTATTGGGGGTATTCAAGACAGGCTTTCCTTGGCTGCCCTGGATCTTGCTCTGTAGACCGGGCTGGCCTCAAACTCAGAGCTCCACCTGCCTCTGCCTCCTGAGTGCTGGGGTTAAAGGTGTGCGCCACCACTGTCTAGATTGATTTTTAAATCTTTGTTTAACAAATAATTAGAGCTCTCTATGCTGTCTTCTGAAGCCCGCCCTCTGGCCCTGTGCTTACTGCTTCTCTTAGAATGCTCTCTTATGTAATATTTCATTTCTTATAGAGAAGACTAAATTAGAGAGCCAAATAGAAGAATCCGAGCTCCCTTTCCACAAGTATTCATCCTTAGTTCTCACTCAGGTGAGGCAGGCGTGAGAGGGCAGCCAGAGTACATAATGAGATCCTGTCTCATAAGAAAAATAAAAATAGGGGAAGAGGGTGGGAGAGGGAGGGATGGTGGGAATGGGAAGATACAAGGGAGGGGATAACAATTAGGATGTAATATGAATAAATTATAATAAAAAAAAAGAAAACAATATAAATAAAAATTCAGCTAAAATAACCTGGGAAGCACGGTCTTTTCTTTCTGTTGCTTTAATGTCGTATGTGTAAGAACATAAATACTCAGAAGGTGCCCTCTCACTGAGCCACACCCCCAGCTCCCTGTCTCTGCCTTTAAGACGTTGTCTCCTTAATGAAAAGGAAGCTCTGGGAGGTATTTTAATAGAAAAGCTACTGATGCCTAAAAAATTACAGTGATTATTTAAGTGCTTACTCTGCTTTGGGCAGAAGTGCAGCTTGTCCTATGGTCACTTTGCAAAGTTAACATGTAATCCAAGAACATAATTCATGAGTGATTGTGTGCACTTTCGACGGCTGCAAACTTGGCTGCTTGAGTTTACGGTTCTTGACAAGAAGCTAAGGAATATTTATTACAAAACAGTATGCTAGTAATGATTTTAGAGTGGCTTCCTTTTTTATTATTATTATTATGGGAAATTGAGAAATGCACAAAAATAGTCTAGAAAAGCCACAAATACCTATTGCCTAGGGCCACAGTTCCCAACTAGCCGCTGCTAGCTCATTCTCTGCCCTCTCCTCAGCACTCAGCGGATTTTATAACCAATCTCAGATATCAAATCATCTCATCTGTACATGTTTCAGTCCTTATCTCTAAATGAGATTCTTTAAATAAATAAATATATATATATATATAATTTATATTTATATTACACTACACATTGCCATTATGGAAACTAAAAATGTGACAATTCCATGAGTCAGTAAATATCCATTAAATGTCAATGCCCTGATGTCTCCTCAGAATTTTATTTTATTTTTTGAAGCAACATTGGAATTTACTAAGAAAAAATGGCGGGGGAGGGGAGGCAGGGCTGAAGAGAGATTGCTCAGTAGTTAAGGCCACAAGCTGCTCTTCAGAGGTTCTGAATTCAGTTCCCAGCAACCATGTGGTAGCTCACAGCCATCTATAATGTGATCAGATGCCCTCTTCTGCAGATACAGCACTCACATAAAATAAATAAATAAATCTTTAAGAAAAAATCGTTTTAGCTGGGAATGGAGGCTCATGCCTATCCCAGGATTCAGGAGACTGGGGCAGGATTGCCACAAGTTCAAAATTAGGCTGGGTTGTATACCAAGACCCTGTCTCAAAAACAGATTTTAATATAGATTTAAGTACAGATTTAAGAAGAGAAACATTTTAAAAGGCAGCAGTGCATCCGAAGAGTAGGCAGGCTTCTCAAGAGAGTGGCCTCAGTGCCTGCCTTGTCCCTGTTCTGGTCCAGATCTAAACAGATACATTTAAGCCTCTACTAAAGCTTCCCTTCCCTTTCTCTTCTTTTCCTGGGTTATTGCTTGTTTAAAGACAGAGTCTTGCTATATGGCTGTTCTAAGCCTGGAACTCAGAATGTAGCCAAGGCTCATCCCAAATTCACAGCAATCCCCCTGCCTCTGCTTCTGAGTGCTGAGTTTTCAAGCATGTCTAATGCCCCTGGTTTGCTTTTTCTGTTTGTGTGTTCTCCCTTTGGATAACTTACCTGTTAAAGATGTGGTTTCCTGTATGTAGTTGGAAGACTAAGTGGCACGCGGAAAGGCCTGATAGGAGGCCAGTGCCGCGCTCGGCTGTGTGAGCACAGAGGCAGGGAGACCTGCAGGAGTTTACGCCTGGAAGACAATGTGAGCCCCCAGTCTTTCCTAGTCAAGTCACCCCAGCCTTTTTTTTTTTTTTTTTTTGAGACAGGGTTTCTCTTGTAGCCCTGGCTGTCTTAGACTCACTTTGTAGACCAGGCTGGCCTCGAACTAACAGTGATCCACCTGCCTCTGCCTCCCGAGTGCTGGGATTAAAGGCGTGTGCCACCAACGCCCGGCTCACCCCAGACTTTTGAATATTAGTTCTGTTTTCTTAAATTTTGGGAATTGTAGCTGTTTTGAGTTGAAAGTAAAGGGAGACCAGAACCTCCTGAGCCAAAACCCCTCATTTCACAGGAGAACAGAAACAAAAAAGTGAAGGCCAGTGTCTGGGATTTCTCAAACCACGCAGTACCAACTATTTATCTAGGTGTCTTTTTTTTTTTTTTTTTTTTAATAATTCTAGTGACTCTCAATATGTCCTGCATGTGTAGAGGGCTTCCTGTTCCTGTCCTCTTAAACTATCCTCTCTCTCCTATAAATCTGATAACCTCCCTCCATGAAATTGCAGACATCCATTCTCTTAAGAGCGGCTGGGGAGGTGGGTGGGGTGGGGGATGGGGTTCCTGTTGTGCCTCAGTGGTGTTGTATGGGAGAAGGTTGGGGACCACTTGCTTCCCAAGGTCACATGCTAATTTACCACAGGGTCACTCATAGCTAAAGTATCCCATGGTGTTTTGGAGTACTGGAAGGCGAAGGGCAGTTCGCCTGAGAACACTGGCTTAGGAGATGTACCCACTTTAGCTGACACCCCTCAGAACAGCAGGTATTGTATGAACATGTCATGCTTTCCTCTAAATAATGAGTTTTTGTAGGTTTTTTTTTTTTTTTTTTTTTTTTAAGATTTATTTATTGCCAGATTGTGGTGGCGCATGCCTTTAATCCTAGCACTCTGGAGGCAGAAGCAGCCTAGTTTACCAAGTGAGTCCAGGACAGCCAAGGCTACACAGAGAAACCCTGTCTCAAAAAAACAAAAACAAACAGACTGGAGAGATGGCTCAGAGGTTAAGAGCACTGACTGTTCTTCCAGAGGTCCTGAGTTCAATTCCCAGCAACCACATGGTGGCTCAGAACCATCTATAATGTGATCTGATGCCCTCTTCTGGCCTGCAGGTGTACATGCAGGCAGAGAGAGAGCACTGTATACATAATGATAAATAAATATTAAAAAAAAGAAAAGCAAACAAAATTTATTTATTTATTAAGTATACAGTGCCCTGCCTGCATGCACACCTGCATGTCAGAAGGGAGTATCAGATCACATTACAGATGGTTGTGAGCTACCATGTGGTAGCTTTTTGTAGTTCTATAAACTATACATCTACCAAGTTTTATAGATGTTTTAAGAACAGAAGGGCTGGCAGGATGGCCCTGTGGGCACTTGCCACTGACCCTGGAGACCTGATTCGGTACCCGGATCCCACAGAGTGAAAGGAGAGAACTGGGTCTGACAGGCGGTTTTCTGACCGTCATACACACACCGTGACACACTCCCATCCACACACGTGTACATGCTTACACAGAATAAATAAATACAACTCTGCTTTAAAAAGCCCAGAAGATACTCTCATCAGAAAATGTTCTCTGGTATCTCGTTTTAAACACTGGAATTGGTAGCCAGAACAACTGGCTCACACTTATAATCCTCACACTTGAGAGACCAAGGCAAAGCTGAGTTTGAGGCCACCCTGTGCTAAAATGTGAGACGTTGACTCAAAACACAAGAGTCGGGCGTGGTGCCAAAGCCAATAATCTTAGCACTTGGGAGGCAGCGACTGAAGGGTCAGGAGATTGACGTGAGCTTGACTGTCTATCAAGTTTGAAGCTAGCCTGTGCTATGTGAGGCCCTGTCCCAAAGAAACATAAGTATGTTTCCATATTGACTTCTTTTTCATACCCTCTTCTTTTTACTTGACACAGCTTCTCTGTGACAAAGCTCTAGATCAGGCAGGCCTTGAGCTCACAGAGATCTGCCTGTTTCTACTTTGTGGACACTGGAGTTAAAGGTGTGAGCCACCATGCCCAGCTTCCATGTTAATTTCAAAGTAGGCTGAAACTGGCCGGATTGTTCTAATACACGGTCCATGGAGATGCTGAGTTATTGCACACAGAGCACAGACTTAAGTTTGGTGAAATAAAAGAAACATGGGGGGGGGGGGGAAAGAAACATGGACTCTCATACATGTCACATAGAGACACAACTAGCAATGCTACTAGAAAACCAGTAATTTCATAGAGTCCCTATGTGAAAAAACATTCTTTCTCAGTAGCATATAGTTTGGACAAATAATATGTTAGGTGCTTATTTTGAGACACGGTCTTCTGTAGCCCAGGTTAGCCTTGAGCTCGCTCTGTAGTTGAGGAAGAACTTGAACTGAGCCTTCTGCCTCCACCCCTTATGCACTGGGTTTGTCTCCGTGAGAGAGGGTCTTGCTATGTTATCTGGGCCGGCCTGGAACTCACGATGTTTCTCCCACCTCAGCACCCTCAATGCTGGGATCACAGGCATGGGCCGCCACAGCAAATGTCTGAGGTCACCAACTGAAAGCGCAGGCTTATTTGGGAGTCACATTTGAAGGCTCCAGTCGAAGGTCTGTGGGCCTTGTTGCTTTGGCACCTGGGACAAAAGCAGTCCACAGGGCCGAGGAGAGGCCCGAGGATGCCAGGCCTCAGTGACAAGTCCTTCCTTCCCCGTGCTGACCACGACTGTGGACTCTGGTTTGCCATGGCAGCATGCGTGGGTGTTTCTTTTTTACATAGCACCCGTTCCCTTCGTGCGTGCAGTGTGGCTGCAGGAATACTTTGTCATTTCTAGAAGGCCGAAAGAACGTTTTTTGGTGCCCTGTCCTCTTTCCTTTGTGCTCATTCTAGTGGGTAAATGCTTTGTCATCGTTTGGGGGGTGTGGTTTTTTGTGTGTGTGTTTGTTCTGTGCCCTTCAGAGACAGTCTTTGTCTATAGACCTGGCCTGGAGTTTATTGGCCTTTATAGTGTTACACAGGATTGTTTGTGTTTTGTTTTGTTGAGACAGGATTTCTCTGTGTAGCCCTGGCTGTCCTGGAACTCACTCTGTAGACCAGGCTGGCCTCAAACTCAGAAATCCACCTGCCTCTGCCTCTTGAGTGCTGGGATTGGAGGTGTGCCCCTCATACTTGGCTTACCCATGAACTTTAAAATGCAATACATGTATTAATTTGCATTTTCTTCCTAAGTATAACTACTGAATTATGTAATTCAAGTGGCATTTATAAATGAAAGTGTGTATTATCACTCTGACAGCTGGGTTTTGATCAGAGAACCGTCTACTCCATCTCTTTTCTTTCCTCTTTTTCCTTCCTTGCTTTGTGTGTGTGCACTCAAGTGCGGGCCTGTGCCGTGTAACCCCCAAGACCCTGCCATGCTGGCCTCGCTGGTCCTTCCCTGCCCACTCACCGCCTGTCAGGGAGGAACAGCAGCTTTCTGGGCACTGAGCTGCTGGCCAGGGTTCGCCCTCCGTGCACCCTGCCCCCACGGCACTCTTCCCACTCTGCCTCAGATCCCAGCGTCTGTCCAGGCCCTGCCTGGCCCCTCCATCTCATTCCACTGACCACTGTGTGACACTGACCTGGGTTTATGAGCCCGTGTTCTCTGTGTACATGAAAATACCAAGAATTCACTGTCCGTTCGCTGTAACTCTAGGAAGGTAAAGACTGAGTGAATCTCCTGCCTTACTCATTCATTCTCCTTTATTAAAAACGTGACTATACAAGGCACCACGGGATGGTCTTTGTTGTTTGAGCATCTCCTTTCTTATCTAGACACAGCTTATGTCAGTTCCATCGCAGTAGAGAAGGGAGGCTGGGTCCTTACTACCTCATCCACACCCTGAGGAAATCAAGATGCAGAGATAACTTTCAGTCCAGAACACTGTTGGCTTTTCTTGTCTTTTCCTCACCATTGGCATGCACTAGGCAAGTCTGATTTTTTTTTTTTTTAAATCATTAAAATTTAGCATGCTTATTTAGAGTGGATCAAAGAACCGCCTGAGGAGGCTCCCACATCTGTGACCTTGGTGCTTGAAAGGTACGGACAGGAGGGTCAGGAGTTCAAGGCCAGTCTCAGCTGCATGGTTAGTTCTAGGCCAGCCTGAGCAACCAAAGACCCTGTCTCAAAAAAAAAAAAAAAAAAAAAAAAAAAAACATTAAAAAGAGTAGATCTGACAAAATCAAACTGAACCAGAAAAGACTTAACTGCTGCATTCCTGCTACTAAATGACATCCCAATCCCATTCGTGGCATATTCTTTTGTGTTACAAATAAAATCATCTGAACCCCCGGGAACACAGCCCACCAGTTGCTTGTTAAAGCCTCTTTTTTTTTTTTTTTTTTTTTTTTTTTTTGGTTTTTTTGAGACAGGGTTTCTCTGTGTAGCCTTGGCCATCCTGGACTCACTTTGTAGACCAGGCTGGCCTCGAACTCACAGCGATCCGCCTGCCTCTGCCTCCCGAGTGCTGGGATTAAAGGCATGCGCCACCACGCCCGGCTGTTAAAGCCTCTTTTGACAGCTTGGGAGTCACTGGTGTTTTTTGTCTGTTTGCTTGCTTGTTTGAGACAGGGTTTCATGCAGCACAGGCCAGACTTTAACTGGCTTTGTAGCCAAGGACAACCTAGACCTCCTGCCCGCTCCCGGCTCCAAGTGCTGGTGAGTGCTGCCACACCGAGCTTTCTTGCCACTTGTTTTTTTGTTGTTGTTGGTTTTGGTTCTTTAGATTTGGTTTTCTTTTTATTTGTGTGTATGTGTGCGTGTGTGTATGTACCATGTGTGAGCTGCAGACCAATAAGCCGAGCCATCTCTCCAGCGCCCCCCACAGCAACTTTTTAATTTTTTTTTTTTTTTTATTGTCTATATTTAAGGTAAGCAACATAATGTATTTTTTGCTGTTTTTTGTTTCGAGTCAGGTTTTCACTCTGTAGCTCTGGCTAACCTAGAATGCTTTTTATATAGATGAGGTTAGTATCAAACTCTCAGAGATGCACCTGCCTCTGCCTCAGGAGTGTCAGGATCAAAGGTGTGCACCACCACACCCAGCCCTGCAACATAATGTGTATAAGATTAGATAGGGCAAAAAGATTTTTTTGTTTGTTTGTTTTACCTGAGACAGGGTTTCTCTGCCCTGGACCAGGGTGGCTTCAAACTCACAGCAATCCGTCCGCCTCTCCTCCCTGAGTGTTAGGATTTCAGATGTGCACCACCACGACTGGCACTTTTTTTTTTTAAGGATTTATTTTATTTTGTAGGTATGAGTATTTTTCCTGTTCCCCACATGCATGCCTGGTGCCTTAGAAAATAGTGAGCCTCCATGTGGGTGATTGGAATCAAACCAGGCCCTTTGCAAAAACAAAAAGTGCTCTTAGCCACTGAGCCAACTCTCCCCCTGGACAGCAGTATTTGTTGGGTTTTTTGTTTGGTTGGTTTCTCGAGACAGGGTTTCTTTCTCTATGTTATCTTGGCTGTCCTGGACTCACTTTGTAGACCAGGCTGGCCTCGAACTCTCAGCCATCCACCAGCCTCTGCCTCCTGAGTGCTGGGATTAAAGGCGTGTGCCACCACGCCCGGCTTGGACAGCAGTATTTTAACACAGCATTGAACATTGTAGCTATTGACAGAGGCTGGTGTGATGTTTATAGAATCGCCTAGTCTTGTGACTTCAAAGCTGATCAGACAACTGAATTCCTTGGATGGGAATAGGGCTCCCCCCCACCCCCCACCCTGCACATATCCTCTCCTCCCACCCTTCAAATACAGGCCCCTTGGAGCCTGTGGGGTATTTGTTCTAGGCCTCTGAGGACACCACAATGCAGATACTTGCCCTGTATGACGTCTACATACCCTTCATAAGCGTCAGGCATCTGTATTTAGAGTACCCACACCATCAAAGAGCTGCGTGAACAGTTGTCAGGTCACACCACTAAGGGAGTAACGACGAGGAAGATGGCAGTATGCGCGCTTGGATGAGTCGATACGTGCGCAACCTGGCCGAATGTAGGTATATTCCCCATGACAGTGAGTGCTGTGGACAGACAGAGGAAGGAGGGATGGGAAAGGACTTCTGAGGAGGCAGTGTTTATCTTGCAACTGAAAATATTAGAGGAAGAACATTTGGGCAGGAAATGGGGAAGTGTGTTCCCAGGATTAAAAGCAGACCAGCATGGCTTGACCACAGTGAGTGACTAAGAGAAGAGCCGGGCTTACGGCAGAGAGGCCTTACAAACACCGGAAGACAAACCTTCATTCTCCTGAGACCTTTCTGTGTGGACTAAAGAGAAAGCAGTGAGGAGACTTAACTGCTCCCTCATGATCAGTGGGACCAAAACCGAGGTGCCAAAGAGAGAAGGGAAGGAGTGTCTGGGAGTCAGCATGGAAGTGGGGTGAGGAAGGGAGAGAAAGCATGCCTGGCTAGAGTCCTGTGGGGTCAAATGCCCTGGCTACCTCCTGTGTAAAACAGTTTGGTGCACACCTAATCACTGTGTGAGTCCTAGAACCGGTGAAGATGGTGGTGACTCATCCATGGTCATAGAGCTGGTCAGCAACAGTCCAAAACAGTCAGCCTAGGCCGAGCCCTCGGTCTGTGCGTGTCATTCTGTTCTGAGTCACCGTCATCCCCTATCACCTTTGAGCTTTTTATTTTATTTTATTATTTATTTATTTATTTATTTATTTGGTTTTTCAAGACAGGGTTTTTCTGTGTAGCCCTAGCTGTCCTGGACTCTCTTTATAGACCAGACTGGCCTCGAACTCACAGCAATCCACCTGCCCCTGCCTCCCAAGTGCTGGGATTAAAGGCGTGCGCCACCACCGCCCGGCTTGAGTTTTTTATTAATGCAGACCCCTAGTAGAAAGCCCTCAAGGTACTTGAGGACTCACCCTTAATACACGGTTTTCTGCGTCTCCTAGAATTCCAGATTATTTAAGCTGTCCATAAATGGTGGTGCTGTTTCAGACAAAACGCAGAGCCATGCTGGTGGGAGGAAGGTGTGGCTGGAAGAAAGATGTTCTGTGGACGGTTTCTAAGTAGCCAGAGAAATGTTTTCCGGAACAGAGCTGTGCTCCTGCTGTCCACATGCCTATGAGTCTAGAGCAGGCACATGCACCTTCCAGCAGGAGACGGCGTCGCGTCCTTATTACCAGAAGTTATAGGTCACTGTGTACCAGGAGGAAGAAGGGAAGGAAGGTGGTGAGGATGTTGGTGTGACTCCCCTAGTCTGCCAGGGCTCTAGTGGTACATCTTAAGGACGTGTTTGAAGCACTTCTATCTGTCAGCTTCAACTAAGCTAATTTTAAAAAATCGCTCTTTGTACTCTGCCTTTCTCATGAACCTCTCTGAGTTTAATGCATACAATATGTGGGCGGGAGCCCGTGAGCCTCAGTCCCATCCCCCGGAGTCTGAGAGGCAGATTTTAGACGCGCTTGATTGCACCTGCAAGGGGTTGTCATTTCGTAAAACGGGACCTGAGACCATTTTCAACACGCTCTCTAGGAAAGCGCTTCAGGATGAGGTGAGCGAAGGTGCCACCCCTGCCCTCCGCTGCCCCCTGTTTTGTTGCACCTCAGACCATGCAAGGAGAACTGTTCCTCATTACCAGGGAATGTGAGTCATTCCCAGATTTGTGTGATTGGGATTCCAAAGCACTCTGCATCCGATGGCCTTATTAAATCCAAGTGTCAGTGCAGCTTTTCAGATTGTAGGGGGGCTCTCAGTTACAGCTGGTGACGTGGTTCTAGTTACCACACGGAGCCGCGCGAGCAGGCGAGGGCAGTGGCCCCCTCCCAGTGCCCAGAATTCCATGTGCGTGGCTGTTAGCAACTATTCTAGGTTTAGGGGTTTCCTGGTTCACTTTATGGACTCCAGTACACTTCAGTTCTGCGTTTATCTCTTCACTGGGACCTGTGGACTTCAAAGGGGAAACATCCCAGTGCCCCAACAAGCTGGTGCCAACAGTGTTCAGCGTTGCAGGGCACCTCTTTTCGGATTCACTCAGCCCAGCCACCCCGCCAGGATCTAGCAAGACACGATCCATTTCTAGCCTGGTCCAAACAAAACAAAACATTCACCAGAGAGGGAGGAAACTATAAATGTTGCCAGAAAATTAGTATGCTGTTTTTTCCTTCTTCTAGAGTGTTTCACAGCCAACGGTGCCGATTATAGGGGAACACAGAGCTGGACGGCACTGCAAGGCGGGAAGCCATGCCTGTTCTGGAACGAGACTTTCCAGCATCCGTATAACACGCTCAAGTACCCCAGCGGGGAAGGAGGCCTGGGTGAGCACAATTACTGCAGGTGAGATGGGGCCTCGCGCTGCGGACTGGTCTCTGCTTTCCTCTTCCAGCTTCCCCGGCGCGTCCCACAATCGGGATGCTTTCTCATGCCCAGTCAGCCAACTCAGAGAGCCATAGCACTGTTTTAAAAACCAAACAACCTGGAGCTGAACAGATGGCAACAGTTAAGAGCACTTGCCACTCTCCCAGAGGACCCGGGTTCGATTCCCAGCACCCACGTGGCAGCTCAGAACAAGGTGCAACTGCAGTTCTAGGGGATCTGACACTTCCTTCTGGCCTCTGCGGGCATTTCACATGGTACACAGACAAATATACAGCGAAGCACACGTACACAAGAAATACAAATAAATAAAAACGGATCAGTCTCTTCCTGTCTGCCTTTCTGTGTCTCTCTTTTCTCTAACTTAGTTTGCTTCTCTACTGGCTTTCAGAGCAGTGTCTTGCCTAGGCACTCTTGTCTCTTTGGGAGGATTTTCTCAGGGGGTCCTCTCACCAGTGAGCATTTCCTGGGCATCAAAGCCACTGCTGCTGTTCAGACCAACTGGCACCCAAACCTCCCTCCCCGCCATGTTACTTAGGCTGTACTTGAACTCCTGGATTGAAGTAACTCCACTCTTAAGCATCCAAACTATCTGGGCTACAGGCATGCACCACTGTTTGAGCCCAGCAGGGAGCTCTAATCTCACTCCATGGCCTTCAAATGTGTGTCTTTATGGTTTTCGGCAGGAGGTGAGCCACAGCTTGGATTGCTTTCTCAGTTGTCTGAGATTAAAGACAAGCTGAGAATTACTGGAGGCCAAGGGCATAGGTGGCCCAGTGGTTTAGAGTTGGGATCCGGAGAACTCAGGTAAATGCTGGGCTGTCCTGAAAGCCCACCTGTCATGCTGGTGCTCAGAAGGCAGAGATACAATTCCAGAAGCTTGCTAGCTACCTAGACTAGCCACCTTGGCTAGCTTGAGTTCAGTGAGAGGCACCATCTCAATGAACAATGCAGAAATGGAAGGAGGAAGCCTCCAAAGTCAACCTCACACCACCACATAGCAAACACACATTTGAACACAAAAACATATATTATGTATACACACACACACATGCATGCATGTACATGCATGGTGCACACAAGCAGGCAGAAAGATAAGAATAGAATTACAAGTATGTAGAAAATCAGGGCAAAAATTCCAAGCACTTTCGTTCATACCTTTCAGCTACTTACACGCAAGATCATGATGGCATGACTCAGGTGTCAGCAATGTGGTGAATTTAATCAATCTTGGGACAGGCGCACAGGCTCCCTCCAGAGCCATTAGGACAAGGGAGGTGATCCCAGAGCCCTGCCCTGAAGCCCTGGGGACCACAGTTTCACGCTGTGACACTGCTTTGTTGGTGCTCGGGGCACTAGGGGCCCAGTGGAGCCAACACATACACTTCTGCATTGTGTGGGCTGCTGTGTGCCTCCCACCCTCCACAGGCCTGTGCTAACACTCTAAGCCTTCGTGGCTGTCTTGATGCTACCAGACTTTGGTCCATGTTTTTGGGTTTTGTTGCTGCTGCTGCTGCTGTTGACCTTCCTTCAGCTTTTCCCTTCACTTCTATCCTAGCTTGTATAAACTGACTAACCTCCATGTTTTCTGCTGCTATTGCTTTCCATTTGTCATTGTAAAAAGCATTAAAAGTTAGTTTCTGACTGGCCTAGAAAGATGGCTCAGTGGTTAAGAGCACCATCTGCTTCTTCCAAGGTCCTGAGTTCAATTCTCAGCAACCACATGGTGGCTCACAATCATCTGTAATGTGATCTGATGCCCTCCTCTGGCCTACATGTAGGCAGAACATTATATACATAGTAAATAAATCTTTAAAAAAAAAAAGTTAGTTTCTGTCCAGGCACGGCTGTGTGCCTTCTGTAATCTGAGCTCTTTTTTTTTTTTTTTTTGGTTTTTCGAGACAGGGTCTCTCTGTGTAGCCTTGGCCATCCTGGACCCACTTTGTAGACCAGGCTGGCCTCGAACTCACAGCGATTCGCCTGCCTCTGCCTCCCGAGTGCTGGGATTAAAGGCGTGCGCCACCACGCCTGGCTGCATAATCTGAGCTCTTGAGAGGTTATAGCAAGAAGATCGAGAGTTCAAGGTCATCCTTGGCTACATAGTGAGTTTGAGGCCCATTAGGCCATATAAGATTCTGTCTCAAAGACCTAAACCAAAACAAAGTAAAAGCTTTATCTGGTTTGGATAGCCTCCTGTTGCTCTTCTCTGCCTGAGCCCTGCCCGGCAGAGCTTGAAAGTAGTGTGTGTGCCATCTTTCCACTTGGCTGTTGTTTGTGTTTTTAAGGACATAGTTTACTATTTTAAATTATGTGTAAGTGTGTGTGTGTGTGTGTGTGTGTGTGTGTGTGTGTCTGACACAAGTGCAGGTGTCACAGAAGGCCAGATGTGTCAGATCCCCTGTAGTTGGAGTTGTAGGTGGCTGTGACCTAGCCGATGTGGATTCTGGGAACTGGGCTCCAGGTCCACCTGAAGGACAGTGCATGCTCTTGACTACTGAGTCATCTCTTTAGCCCCTTTTCAAAGTTTTACATATTAATATATTGTATAATAAAAGTCATGCAAGCTGGCGAGGTGGTTTAGTGGGGAAAGGTGCTGGCTCAAAGCCTGATGGCCTGAGTTCGATACTCTGAACCCAGAAGGCAGCAAGAGAGGACCAACTCACAAGCTCTGTGTGTGTGCCATGGCACATGCTCCCTATACATGTGTGCATGCAGGTAAGTAAATGAATGTTAAATTAAAATGCTAGGGAGGTAGCTTGGTAAAGTGCTTGCCCAACGACCTGCCTTTGATCCCCAGATCCCACATTGTAAAAAAGCTCTGCATGGTTGTGCTCTTACAAACCCAGTACCAGGGAGACAGGGACAGGTTGATCCCCGGGGCTTCTGGCCTCCATGAGGCAAGTTTTAGGCCAGTGAGAGGGACCCTGTCTCAGAATAGAAAAGGTAAACTGCACCTAAGGAATGGCACCCGAGGTTGACCTCTGGTCTCTAAATGCACAAGCATATGCATGAAATGCACAACACACACACACACACACACACACACACACACAGACACACACGAATATGCACACACATACACAAACATGGACTCACAAGAACATGTGTGTGCACGTGTGAACATGCATGTGCACACATGAACATTGATGCATGCAGGAGCACCCATATCCATGAACATTCACAACACATCTATCCCCGTGGTCACTTAATTTCTGCTGTGTTTCCTTCCTGTAATTTTTCTATTCAAAGGAGCAGCTGGGTTGGGAAGGGTAGTTAGGCAGAAAAATGAGGGGTTTTATTACTGTCCACTGTCTTTGTTTTATTGTCTTCTAAGGCGTTTTTGTTTTGTTTTGCAATGCTGAGGAAATGTTCTGCCACTGTGCTGTCCCTGAAGTGTCTCTTGGTAGGTTTACTCTGTTACTCTCTAAATTTTCTCAAATCTCAGAAGAGCTATTTTTAAGTTTGATTTTAAGGTGAATTTTAAATTTCCAGTGAGAGCAAAAGTGCCATGTCTACTCTCACAGGCTTGTGGGAGTGTGCTCTTAAGCACACCTGCGGGTTGCACCTGCGGGTTGCACCTGAGGGCTGGGAGCACCTTCCCCCAGCACCTTCCCTCTTACCTCCTTGGGCTATGGCCCTCCGATTTGATGGAATGTACCAGACCTGAATTACCAGTTTCTACTTCAGAAGAGAGAGGCTGAACCTGTTGATGGTATCACATTAGAGTCCAGGCCTTGTGCTTTCGTGTTGCAGAGAAGTCAGGATGGGCTTGCCTGCTCCTGATTAAGCTATACAGATGCTTTTCAGAACGGCTTTGACATTGATAATAAGCACTCGTTGTTCAGGGCTTTATCCAATACTACATCAAAGCTGAACAGAGAGCCCGGGGAGGAAGAAGACGGTGACATTCTGTTTAAAGAAGGGCTTTGTACAGTCGCGGCCACTTTGATTCCTCGGCTGACATCTGACACCATGGTTGCCTTGTGTGACTTCTCAGATCCATCTCATCTGAGATATCTACATGCTATCGAGTGGTGGGAACAGGCGTCTCCTGGCTGGGCCCGAGGTATCTGGATTAGAAGGGAGGCCGAGCGAGGGAAGAGCAGAGCGGTCTGCACACCTGCCTCGGGCACAAAAAAGAAAAGAGTCCTTTGTGCCAGGGGAAGCTTATCTTTAGCCCGCACAATGAGCTTGTAGGGTGGGGGGTCCTCTTGCCCATTTCCTGCCTAAGTGGAGTGTCAGGTTCCCAGCATTCTGAGTCTAAATAAAGGGGGGTTGGGAAGGGGGGGAAGAGAGGCCGGCTTTTCTCTCTGTCATTTGTTGGACTGCGTCACCAGTGTCACCCTTTTCTTGTCCTGATGTTTCTGGACCAAAATGACCATGAAGGTCATTTATTCCAAGCTGTTCTCACTTGGGGACATGGAAACAAATCTTTAAAAACATGAGTGTGGCCGGCCGTGGTGGCGCACACCTTTAATCCCAGCACTTGGGAGGCAGAGGCAGGTAGATCACTGTGAGTTCGAGGCCAGCCTGGACTACAGAGCGAGTTCCAGGACAGCCATAGCTGTTACACAGAGAAACCATGTCTCAAAAAACCAACCCCCGCCCCCCAAAAAAAAGCAACCAACCAACCAACAAACAAAAACCCAGGAGTGTGGTGGTTAGAAGCTGGTGTCTGTGGGGTCTCTGTGGTGATGAAGGAGTACATACCGTCTCTGTCATGCCTGAGTTATCAGTCGAGGCTGAGCAGGCTTGCCAGCTGAGTTTTGTGTTATGTGACTTTATGTGGCTGTTTGGAAACTATATACTTGGGATGTTTGCTATTGAAGAAGGTAGAAAATAAGACCATAAAAGAGGAAAAAAAAAAAAACCCTAAAATTGCCAATAGTCTTATCACCTAGAAATAAACATTTTTAAGATTTGAGATTAAGCTGAACATTATGGTGCATGCCTTTAGTTCCAGTACTCAGGGAGGCAGAGGCAGGTGGATCTCGGTGAGTTCGAGGCCAGCCTGGTTTATAAAATGAGTCCAGGACAGCCAGGGCTACATGGAGAAACCCTGTCTGAGAAAAAAAATTTTTTTTT
The DNA here is from genome assembly GCF_903995435.1 of Acomys russatus. Lineage (NCBI taxonomy): Eukaryota > Metazoa > Chordata > Mammalia > Rodentia > Muridae > Acomys > Acomys russatus. The sequence continues at coordinate 11,512,375 of NC_067158.1, read as the reverse complement.
CTTTTTTGAGATGAAGCCAGAAGTTGTGGCACACCCCTTTAATCCCCGTGGCAGGAGGATCTCTGAATTCAAGGCCAGCCTAGTCTACAGATAGAGTTCCAAGACAGCCAGAGCAACACAAAGAAACCTGTTTCAAAAACCAAAACCAAAGCCAAACAAACAAACAAAAGATTTGACAGGGCTGGAGAGATGGCTCAGCAGTTAAGAGCACTGACTGCTCTTCCAGAGGTCCTGAGTTCAAGTCCCAGCAGCCACATGATGGCTCACAACCATCTATAATTAGATATGGTGCCCACTGTATATGTAAAAAAATAAACCTTTAAAAAAAAAAATTTGACATTAAGTCTTTCCCTAAATACACCTTTTCCAAACTCAGGAGGATTGTGTCATCTGTGGTTTTATTGTTTTGTTTGTTTGTTTGTTTGTTTGAGACAGTGTCTTGCTGTGTAGCCCAGGCTGGCATAAGACCTGTAGCAAATCCTCCTGCCTCAGCTTCTTGGGTGCTGGGGTTACAAGTCTGAGCACTGAAATGTACACCAGTTATTAGAAATGACAGGGATCTCAGTGCTGCAAAAGTAAGTGGGCCAGGTGACCTGAAACACAGCAGTGTCGTCAGTGTGTCCTTATTCCCAACAGAAATCCAGATGGGGACGTGAGCCCCTGGTGCTACGTGGCTGAGCATGAGGACGGCATCTACTGGAAGTACTGTGACATCCCCGCCTGCCAGAGTAAGGCCGACGCACCCTCTGCGGGTTCTGGGGGGACGCACCCTCTGCGGGTTCTGGGGGGACACACCCTCTGCGGGCTCGGGGGGCTGCTGCCTGCCAGAGTAAGGCCGACGCACCCTCTGCGGGTTCAGGGGGCTGCTGCCTGCCAGAGTAAGGCCGACGCACCCTCTGCGGGTTCCGGGGGGACGCACCCTCTGCGGGTTCTGGGGGGGACACACCCTCTGCGGGCTCGGGGGGCTGCTGCCTGCCAGAGTAAGGCCGACGCACCCTCTGCGGGTTCGGGGGGCTGCTGCCTGCCATAGTAAGGCCGACGCACCCTCTGTGGGTTCTGGGGGGACACACCCTCTGCGGGTTCAGGGGGCTGCTGCCTGCCAGAGTAAGGCCGACGCACCCTCTGCGGGTTCCGGGGGGACGCACCTTCTGCGGGTTCTGGGGGGGACACATCCTCTGCGGGTTCCGGGGGGACGCACCCTCTGCGGGTTCTGTGGGGACACACCTTCTGCGGGTTCTGGGGGGATGCACCCTCTGCGGGTTCTGGGGGGACTTACCCTCTGCAGGTTCGGGGGGCTGCTGCCTACCAGAGTAAGGCCGAAACACCCCCTGTGGGTTCTGGGGGGACACACCCTCTGCAGGTTCTGGGGGCTGCGTTCTAAGCTCCTGGGCTGTGGGCTTCCACTGTCTTTGTTGGGGTTCTTAAGAACTAGGAACGCAGCTGGGCCTGCCTCGGAAAAACAAAACAAAACAAATAAACAGCAACAACAAAAGAACTAGAAAAGCCCAAGTCCATGGCACACCATTTCCCGGTGTTTCCCAGGTGGGCGAGCGCAATAAAAATGTCCATATTTAGTCGGTTGGTGGTGGCACACACCTTTGATCCCAGCACTCCAGAGGCAGAGGCAGGGGTATCTCTGAATTCTCGACCATCCCAGTCTACAGTTCCAGGAAGTCAGGGCTACGCAGAGGAACTTTGTCTTGAACACCTCCTTTGCGGGGGGGGGGGGGGGATTACACATGCCAACACACACATACACACAGTTAAAAATAAAGTAAACCTCACTATATAGTCACAGCTATCCTAGAACTCTTTCTATAGACCAGGCTGGCCTCAAACCCACCTGCTTCTGCCCAGCCCCTGCCTGTTTTTTTTCTCCTTCTTATAAGCCTGCTGCTTGCCCTGCGCCCTCGTCCTCAGCTCAGGAAGCTTGTGTTTGTACTGTGGTGTGGAGGTCTTCCTGGGACCTGGCATCAGCCCCCACTTGCCTAGAGCAGTCTGTCCACTGATGGCTGCAGGCAAAGGCAGAGGCAGAGCCGGACCTGTGGGCCCAGGACTCCCACTGTCACCACCCTGCCAGCCTGAGTGTGCTTTAGTGCTGGGCTCAAACTGAGCGACCGGTAGAGACCAGGAGAACGGGCTCTTTGCTCAGTCCATTCAACCAGATTTTTTAAAATGATAAAACATGTCATTTGGCGGTGGCAGAGAGGAAAGCGGATTTCCCTCGGTCCATTTGTTTTACACAAAGATAGCCTTTTCCTCATAGTCTGTGCCTTTCTCTCAGGAAGGACAACAGGATATTTCAATCTGGGCACTTTTATTTGGAAAGATAATGTTCAGCCCACATTTATAAAGTATGATCCGGGTCAGTAGGAGCTGAGTCATGTAGTCATTGAAACTAGATTCGAGAAGAGGAAATTGTGGTAAAATAATATGCCAGCGAGTGTATCTCCAGTGTCCCCACGGTCTAAAAATGGAAAAGAAAGTCCCATTCCCATCCTTCTGGGCCTTTGATAACCTTCTTAAATGGTCATGGTAAGGGGGCTTGCAAATGGTAGAAAGGAGAGGTCAGTAGTCCTAAGACGGGAGGCGGAGGGTGGGCAGTGGCCCCAAGGCGGGAGGCGGAGGGTGGGCAGTGGCCCCAAGGCGGGAGGCGGAGGGTGGGCAGTGGCCCCAAGGCAAGAGGCGGAGGGTGGGCAGTGGCCCCAAGGCGGGAGGCGGAGGGTGGGCAGTGGCCCCAAGGCGGGAGGCGGAGGGTGGGCAGTGGCCCCAAGGCGGGAGGCGGAGGGTGGGCAGTGGCCCCAAGGCGGGAGGCGGAGGGTGGGCGGTGCCTGGTTTCCATTCTTTAGGAAATCCCCCAGTTGACTGAAACCTCCTTATCAAGCCAAAGCTCAGGCCTCAAGTCTCCAGTGTGCTCGACTAACAGCTGAGGAAAAAGCCATGTGCTGTTATAGCAGGAGTCCTGGGGAGTGGCCGTTCAATTTAATAGAGATACAGCTTGCCTGTTTTGGGCCTCATTTGTCCTTGTTCTGGCCGTGGAGTGGAGTGGAGTCACTTTTTAGGAATAATACCAGCCTCTATAAAACTCACTTATTCATGACTAGCACTGGACTTGTCATACAGGAAAAGGCTTGTAACAGGATCAAGTTCCTGGAAAGCCCACATCTGAATATAACAGGCCCCACAGGAGGCAGGGGGATGAATGTTTGTTTGGGGACAAAGTCGAATGGTGAGCCATGGTGTCTCTGGCCCTTGATATGATTTGAGCAGGGCTGCGGCAGCAGGAGGTGGAGGTGGAATAGATTCAGAATAGATTCAGGAGCTGGGCGTGGTGGCGCTCGCCTTTAATCCAAGCACTTGGGAGGAAGAGGTGAACGTATCACTGTGAGTTCAAGGCCAGCCTGGTCTACAGAGTGAGTCCAGGACAGCCATGTCTATACAGAGAAACCGTGTCTCAAAAAAAACAAAAACAAAAAACAAAAACAAAACAAAAGAAAAAAGAAGAGAAATCAGATTGCTCTCAACTCTATAAGCTTAGAGGATTTGCCCACCCCACCCCCACCAACTGCTTTGGCCAGTGTGTTTCTCAGAACCTCCACTTCTTATCACTTCCAAGAGAAATGAGACCTTATAGGCAGCTTCCACGGCTGCCAGGTCTGAAGGAATGCTGGGCCTGAAGGCCTTTGCATCTTTCCCTTATGCTAAATAATCACTGAGCCATTTCTCCAGCCCCTGGATTTTTATTTTCTATTAAGATAGGGTCTCACTCTGCAGCTTAGGTTAGACTAGAACTCATGACACTCATGCCTCAGCCTTCTGAATTCTGGGATTACAGGCATACTGCCACACTTAAAACTTAAGGTTTTAGAAGTAAATAACATAATTATTGAATGGGGGAAATGATCTGCAAATGGCACTTAAAGGCAGATACAGGACCCAGGAGATGCTCAGCAGGTCAAGGCACCTGTGCACCTGGTGACTTGAGCATGAGCCTCAGGACCCCAATGGTCCTAAGCAGAGAACTGACTCCCACAGTGCTGTCCTCTCATCTTGCATATGTGCTCCCTTCCTCCAGAAATAAATAGAATGTCACTAGGACAAACTTGCAAAGATTTTATTCTAATTATCTGTGTCAGAGTATGTGTACATGTGTGCAGGTACCCGTGAAGACTAGAGGTACCAGATCCCTCTGAACTGACTGTGAGCCACCGGATGTGCACACCAGGGACTGAATTCAGGTCCTCTGGAGGCTCAGTATGTGCTCTTAGCCACTGGGCCACTCTCTAGCCTTTTCTTGTTTTGTTTGTTGAGGCAGGGTTTCTCTGTTTAGCCTTGGCTGTCATAGACTCACTTTGCAGACCAGGCTGGCCTCAAACTCATAGCAATCCACCTGCCTCTGCCTCCTGAGTGCTGGGATTAAAGACATGTCTTTTTTTTTTTTTTTATTTAAAAAGTCAAATAAAGTTTTGCCATATAGCTGACTTGGGTCTGAGGTCCCAGGCATAAAAATTTTACCTTTTCATTTCTGAGAGCTTTTTTCCCCCCCTTAAATCTACCCAAAAAAATGTTCATCTATGACTCTACCTATAAAACTCCATCTTTGACTTAGATTTGAAAGGCTGAATCCGATGATATTAATAAATTTCTATTAACTTTAGTAACTAAACAGTCAGATCAGGTCATCTGTGTCAGCCTCCTCTGACAGGACCCTTGGCTCCTGAGGATCAAACTCTAGCCAGTCCTGAACCAGCCCTTGAAAGCGCGTTTCCCCTCAAAACGAAGTTCTTCCGTAGCTCTGGTGGCCTAGGGCTCCCTACGTAGATGAGGTGTGCCAACATGCCTAGCTACGTTATTTTTTTTTTAAGTAAAGTTTGAAACCTTGTGAGATCTTCAATATTTAAAGTGCATCTATCTGTGTAGCATTCGGAATGTCTGAGTTGTAGTATGTATGCGGCCTGAGATCAGCGCAGGGCCTCTCTCCCAGGTTGGCCAGCAGCCCGCCACCAAGCAGCGTCCTCAGCTCCTCAGTGCTTTACATTAGCTTGTCAGTGCCTGAATTTGTTGTTAAAGTTGGTTATTAAGGCTTTAATTAAGCTTATTACAACTCTTAATTATTACTTAAAGTTGTGAAGACTATTCATTATTGAAACAGTTATTAAAATTAATTATTAAAGTTTAAAATCATAAGAACTTTAGGAGCCAACAAGATGGCTCAGTGCATAAGGATGAGTGCAAAAAATCCTGATGACCTGACCCTAGTGTTTACATAGTTCAGGAAGAAACCAACTCCTGCCGCTTGTCCTCTGGCCTCCATGCTTGCTTGCAGCATGCTGGCTCACATGCGTGCACACACACCTGGATAAATACATGTAATAAAATTATGAGAACTTAAGAGTTGTTAGCTGTGACAAATTATATTTATATCTGCCCGTCGATGTGTGTGGTGCTGGAGGTAGAACCCAGGGCCTCAGCACATGCTAGAAGCATGCTCTACAACCGAGGCACACTCCCAGCCCAGTTTCTTAGGTTCTGACTATACCCAAAACGTTGTGGTTTCAAGACAAAAGACTGGTACTGAGCAGATGCACGTGTTCACAGGACTCTGTAGAAGTGAGGTTGACAAAAGCTGCAAACGTGAAAGAGGGTGTGTGCCAGGTGTAGGAGGAGGCTGGGTCACTGGTTGTCAGTATAATTATAGGTGGTGACGCTGTGGACTAGCAGTTCTCAACCTGTGGCTCGAGACCCCTCGAGGTTAGAATGACCCTGCTGTGCCCAGATTGCGGACTCCCAAAAAAGACTACCAGGACTTGTTACTGATGCAATACACCCGAAGATCTTTAATTTTTTGACTCGAGCCGGGCTCTGACAGTCACTAACTCAGTGGTATCGGGAACAGTGCCCCAAACTCTGAGGTGAGGGTAAACTTATAGGTTCCTATCCCAGCACCCCAAAGCAGGGGAGCTCCAGCCTGGCAAGTGCCTGTTGGTTGGGTAGGCCTAACGTCCAAAGATGACAGGCTACAGAAAAAGGTACCAAGACTGCCCATGGCTTAGCTTTCTTTGTTTACTGCCTTGTCCGGGGAAGTGTCTGGTTTCTTAGTAACCCTATGTCTGGTGGGCAGAAAGGAATCTGGCCATAAAACTGGGTCTCTTAGCAACTCTATGTCCAGTGAGACCCTTTGAGTCAGTCGCTAGGCAACGCTATCTCTGGTGGGGCTCTTCTTTGTAGCTGTGAGCCCAGATCTCCTTACAGCTGTGTTTCTACCTTTGTTTTGTTTTTTTGTTTGTTTGTTTGTTTGTTTTTGTTTTGTTTTGTTTTGTTTTGTTTTTTGAGACAGGGATTCTCTGGGTAGCCTTGGCTGTCCTACACTCACTTTGTAGACCAGGCTGGCCTTGAACTCACAGCAATCCACCTGCCTCTGCCTCCTGAGTGCTGGGATCAAAGGCGTGCGCCACCACCGCCTGGCCCTGTGTCTCTACCTTTTAAGTCTGTTTCTTCAAGGGACTTTATGACCCTGAGATAGGTGCCGAGTCCATGCATGATTATGGCAGCCCATGTGGCTATGTGACCTTTGGCCGTATTTTCAGTGGCCATCTGGGTGGGTTGTTAGGGAATGGTATCATGTTAGCTCAGGAGGGAATCCAGCCCCAGTTACTCCCTGGGTCTGCCTGCCTGTCTCTCATACCAAGGGGTTAGCCATTTTTAAAAATCTTATAGGCCTCTCAACCCTTTCACAGGGGTTACTTAAGACCATCAAAAAATACAGGTATTAAAAAAAAAAATACAGGTATTTGTATTACAATTCATAACAGTAGCAAAATTACAGTTATGGAATAGCAATGCAGTCATTTCATGGTTGAGGGGTCACCACAACGGGTGACAGCATTAGGAAGGTTGAGAACCACTGATCTGGATGTGAGAGTAGAGAGATGGCCCAATAGGTTAGAGCACTGGCTACTCTTGCAGAAGGACCCAGGCTTGATTCCCAGCGCCCACACAGCAGTTCACAACTATCTGTAACTCTAATCCCAAGAGATGTGACACCGTCTTCCAGCCTCGACAGGCACCGGTCATGCACATGGTGCACAGAGAACATGCAGACAGAAGACCTGTATACATTGAATGAATGAATGAATGAATGAATGAAAGAAAGAAAGAAAGAAAGTGGAGCTGAGTGAGAAACTTGCTCTGACACTTAAACTGAACTATAGGAACAAGTGTGATGGTGACACACACCATTAATCCCAGCTCTTGTTGGGCAGAGGCAGGTAGATCTCTGTGAGTTTGAAGCCAGCCTGATCTACACACCAGGTTAGTTCCAACCATAGCTGCATAGGCCTTGTCAGAAAAGCAGGGAAGTAGAGAATAGAGTGAGGTGGGACAGTGGAGGCAGAAGGAACAAGACTTGCCAGTGGCTCTCACTCTAATAAATGCCAAGAAGGAGCACGGATGAGCTCTGAGATGCTGGGAAGCTGCCGTGGACAGTCGTGTGCTCTGTGAGGGAGTCGCTCAAGCAGGAGGCGACGAATGCCTCCAGGGAGATGCTTCCCCATCGCTCCTTTTTTAAAAATTACATTTAGTCATCTGTGTATGTGTGGAGATCAGAGGCTAGCTCGTGGGAGTTGGTTTTCTCCTTCCACCATGTGGATTCCGGGGGTCCAATTTCATCTGTCAGGCTTGGTGGCAAGCCCCTTGGCCTGCTGGGCCATCTCTCTTGCTCTTCTTAAGTCTGTCTTATGGGTATGGGTATGAATTTCTGTGACCTTTGAGACGTTCTCTATTGACTGGCACTTACACAGGCCAGCCATGAGAGCATGCCAGCAGAGGCATTTCTGCCACATGGATCTCAGGTCTGTCTCAGCCGGTTACATCACCAGCTGTATTAGGGTTCTCTAAAGGAACAGAATCGATAGACTATCCCCCCCCCCCACATATATGGGATTAGTTTTAGAGTGGCTCACAGGCTATGAGTAGTCCAGCAATGTCTACTCCCAGCAGAAAGACTGAGGACCTGGCCGTTGTTCTTGTTATAATTAAAGATTAAGGCAGATGATAGATTACAAGGTACCAGACAGCAGATATTATGTTATACAAAGTTTATTAAATGAACATGGGGAGAGAAGGAATGGGAGAAGGGATACCCCAGAGAGAGAGAGAGGAGAGGAAGGAGACAGAGAGAGAGAGAGAGAGAGAGAGAGAGAGAGAGAGAGAGAGAGAGAGAGAGAGAGAGAGAGACCGACCATATGAAGGGTCTGTCTTTTATATGGCTCTGGGCAGGGTCACGCCCCCATGGCAGGTAAGCAGTGACATCACAGGTAGGCAGACTGAAGCAGGATGCTAACAGTTCTGTCTATGAGCCTAAGTCTTGGGTGCTGGAATCTTAGGAAAGTCATAGAAAAGTAAAAAATAAAAATAAAATTAAAAAAAAAATGAAGGAAAGTCCCAGAGAGCTGCCATTTTTTCAGCCTGCGCTGGAATTCCACAGAAGTAGATTCTACCAGCAGTGAAGGGGTGTCTGAGGAACAGGGCAAGGAAACTTCGCAGAGAGAGTCAGGGCAAACAGCTGAAGCTTCCTTCCTCCACTGCCTTTCATGTGGGCTGCCACCAGAAGGTGTGGCCCCGATTGGGGCGATTGGGGCGGGTCTCCCCACCGCAAAAGATCCCAGCAAGAAAAAGCCTTCCCAGGTGTGCCCAGCTGCTTGGGTTTTAGTTCATTCTGGATGTTGTCACTGACACCGAAGATCACTTATCACTCCCACACAGGCTCCTTTTGACTAAGTGGCACTCTGGCAGCTTTGTTCTCCCCTGGCTGTTGTTCACTCTCACCCTAAAACAGAATCCTTTCTACTCTGATCTCTTAGAAAAGTCTGGAAAGCTGCAGGAAGGGCACTTGGGTAGTGGTGGTCAAGGCTGTCCACACAGGAGGACGTGTGTAGTGCTGGCACTTCTGTGTCATGGCTGTCAACACTGACCTTCGTGCTGTTCGCCTTTAGCTGAATACCCAGCTTGCACCACGCACTGCAGCCATGCTCTCTTGCTGACTTTGGTAGCAGCAACACTGTGTCTGCTTTTCCCTTCCCCTTTCTTCAATAAGAAAAAAAAAAAAAAAAAAAAAAAAAAAAAAAAAAAAAAAAAGAAAGAAAAAAAAAAAAAAAAAGAAAACCGAGGCTGGTTGGTTCTGCCACATTCTGAGTCAAATAGGATTTGAATACAGGACTTCAAGGGTGGGGGGTTGTTCTTTAGGAATTAAGATTGAAATTTAAAAAATATACAGAAGTGTTACAATTCCCCTTTTCACATCACGGATGGCAGGTGTAACAGGTATGTGACTCATGCTGTTAGCTCTGAGTTGTTTTCTTTTCTCTGGCTTCAGGAAATCCCAAGCCCTGGGAGCAAATCAGGCTGCCACGATAGCCAGGAAATCTTTGCTGCATAGCGCAGCTGCACTGATGCTGGGCTGGCACTGTCGGTGTTCTCTGCCCAGCTGTTGCCCTCTGGGAACTGGCTTCAAGGCTTGGACCCTGTACACAGAACACTCTGCCAGCCTTGTCAAGGCCTTGGGGTCTTTCCCAGCTGCAAGCTTCACTGCGAGTGTTGAAGTTCATCTCTTAAAGGCAGAGCTCATTGCTTCATTTACATTTCACAGCCAAAAAGAAACCTCTTGCTTTCATCAGTAACCAAAGCAATGGAGGAGGCAACGTAAATGCTACATACAGATCTGAGGCACCTTCCTGTCTTGCCACCATGACCGCTTAGCATTTTCATTCATGCACACACATTAGACTACCCATGTTAGCATTGCCAGAACCCTGTTTTAGTACCATTTGTTCTTGCTTTCTGTGGCACGTTTTGTCTTTCCAGCAAGGTGAAGCTGCTCAGTGACAGGGCTGGGATGGCTCTGGCATTTCCGGGCAGTGGAAAAGCCTAAGTCAGAGCAGGGTCTCAGGGACCTCACAGGAAGCTGTGCTTGCATCGTGGTCACCCTCCACTGTGATCTGTGTGTATCCGTGGAAGGCACGTGCAAGTTAGGGGACATTGCCAAAAGAATGGAGTGCTCCAAGTCTCCCCCCTAGTGCAGCAGCCTAGAACAGGTACTAAACGCTCTTCCTCCATCTGGTAAGGATACAACCTGAGGGAGTGAAAAGCACTGGGCCTTAACATTAGTGGCTGAGGTACACATCATCAGTCGTTCAGTGGCTTCTCTGTGCCTTCTCGGCTATTTTGAAGAGTAATAAAGTGCACACAACCTCAAGCTTAGGACCTCACTAATAGCAGGCATGGAGGTGTCATAGCTGTTGTCCCCAGAGAATGTGCTATGCCCCACTCCATGCTCCTGCCATCTGGTTTCTATCTATCTTTCTTTCAAGATTTATTTATTTATTATTATGTATACAGTGTCTGCCTGCATGTACACCTGCACACCAGAAGAGGGCATCAGATCTCATTATAGATGGTTGTGAGCCACCATGTGGTTGCTGGGAATTGAGCTCAGGACCTTTGGAAGAGCAGTCAGTGCTCTTTACCTCTGAGCCATCTCTCCAGCCCTCTTCCTCCTCCTTCTCCTCCTCCTCCTCCTTTTTTTTTTTTTTTTTTTTTTTTTTTTGCTTCGAGACAGGGTCTCTCTGTGTAGCCTTGGCTGTCCTGGACTTGCTTTGTAGACCAGGCTGGCCTCAAACTCACAGCGATCCGCCTGCCTCTGTCTCCTCCCGAGTGCTGGGATTAAAGGCGTGCGCCACCACGCCCAGCTTGAGGCCCCAGGTTTAATCCCTGGTGCTATTCAAAGAATAAAATAAAATACAAGAAGGAAAAAGGAAAAGGAAAAACAGCCGGAGACTGTGAACCAAGCAGCACAGATGGTGTCCTAAGGACAGTTGTGCAAAGTGTACTCCTAACAAAAGAGGAAGCTGGGGTGGGCAAGATGGCTCGGTGGCTGAAGGCACTGCTGCAGTCTAAGTCCACTCCTCAGGAGCACACAGGGTGGTAGGAGCCAACCCACATATCCTCTGAGCCACACACACACTGGTGCACACATGCCTCTAGTAGAAAAAAAAAAAGTAAATAAATAGCAAGTCATAACTTCTAAATTGTGTCAATTCTGGGTAGCACAACTGTCTTAGTTAGGGCTTTATTCCTGTGAAGAGACACTATAACCAAGGCAACTCTTATAAAAGGAAGACACTTAATTGGGGTGGGATTATTCAGAGGTTTAGTCCGTTATCATCATGGCATGACTCATGGTGGTGTACAGCAGACGTGGTGCTGGGGAAGGAGCTGAGACCTCTACATCTTGATCTGCAAGTAGCAGAAGGAGACCGTGTGCCTCACTGGGCATAGCTTGAGCATAGTCGACTCACAGCCTGCCCCCATAGTGACACACTTCCTCTAACAAGGCCATGCCTACTCCAGCAAGGCCACACCTCCCAATAGTGCCACTCCCTATGGGCAGCATTCAAACACATGAGTCTATGGAGGCCAGACTCTTCAAATCACCACAATGATGAGATCTCGTTCTCCCGACTTCCCGAACAACCTTCAATGCTGTCTTTGTTGCTTACCATCAGTCCCAACAGAGGTGGCACCTCTTGTGTTCAAAATGACATTCATTCACTCATTCATTCATACCGAGGAGAAGCCCTAAGGGACTTTGTTTAATGAAATAGGGGAAATTTCCTAATCAAAGTCTTTAGGGCAAAAGCCTGGGCTCCAGCTGCTAGGCTTGACCACCTGTCCTCAGTATGCCAAGGCTTGGCCACCATGACATGAACTCCAGGCCTAAATAGTCTCAGTTCTGCAGAGTGGTCCAGAGAAGTCCTTGTCTCTTGAGAGGACAAAGTGGTTCTAGTAGTGACCACTTCTCCAAGATGCAGCCCCCCATCACCCATCGCTCTGTGATAACTCCCATCTTGGGAGTTGTGCAAGGTGACTGCAGATTTGGGGCAATGACTCATCTCTGTGCCTTCAGCCCAAGTTTAAAAAAAAAAAAAAAAAAAGATGATGACACAAGATGAAGGCAGAGATGTCACGCTGTCATCTGTTCTTGGCTTGCCTTGTAGCTCCAAGTGAGGAGTCAAGGTTTTTAAGCAAAAGTAGCTCCTGAGTCTTTATAGACTCTGTCTATATGAAACACAGCTCAGTGGTCTGCCCAGGTAAGAGTGATCATAGCCTGGGAGCAGAGTTCTGTTTGCCCTAAACACCATGCTCCAGTGTGGTAAGTTTCATGAAGTTTTTATTGTGACAGGACAAGTGAGGACAATTAGCTTTCAAGTGTATTGGTGAAATGTGAGGAAGGCGGGCTCACAGCCAAGCAGGGAAAGCCGCACTGTAGGTTTCACCTGCTGTTTTCAGCCTTTGGGTTCCTGGAAGCTGAAAATCTGTGAAGTCAATACGTCCCCAAAGTGACAGTCACAGGAATGTTAGATCAGACGCAGAGGTGGACTGTGAGCGGGTAGTAAAGGAGCTAAAGGTATTCTAGGGCATTTCAATTCTAGATCTGCCACATTCCACCTCTCCACAGCCGCAGAGTTCTAATCAGTCCATCAGCCTTGCGGAATCCCGGGCATGGCTGTTTTCTTGGACCGTGAGCTCACAATCTTAAGTTTACTAAAGAAAGGAGAAACGTATGCTGAGGTTTCTAAACATTCCTGGTAAGATGAACCTTCTCTCTGCACAGATGCGAGGAAGGGAAGTCAGTGCCAGCTCTGTGGTCACACCTTGCTCGGACTGCACACGTCTGAGCCGTGGTGTGTAATAAGGGCTCAGTCTGAATAGAGAAGGCACTGAGTCTGTGCACACTGCTATAGGAAGGCAAGTCGTGTGTGTGTGTGTGTGTGTGTGTGTGTGTGTGTGTGTGTGTGTGTGTGTGTGTGTCTGGGAACTGTTTGTGGTTCCTGGCATCCAGTGGAGGACTTTGGAATGTATCCCTGCAGATAAGGGAGGGGCCTACTGTAATTGTCATGAGTTTCAAAGCCTCAACTGTGATAAACAAGGCTTCCATTTGTGTGTTACAATTTTTTTAATTTTAAGTCATGAAGCCTCCTCGTAAGAGGAAAAATGTATGACCAAGCCACAGGACTTCCAAGTGGCCCTGGAAGTAAAGGAACTTGAGAACAAGTATCCCTTTTCAGTGAACTTTCCCTCCCTGCTGCTGGGAAGAACTAAGGGTGGGACAGAGTCTGGAAATCCTGCATGACGTGTCTTCTCTGGTGAGACTTGGAGCCACATTTTCCAATTAAAGAGCTGCGGCACCCCCACAGGCTGAGGCTGCCCCAGAGGCTTCCTGTGGGTGCACAGAACCCTGAGGGACCGAGTCTTGGCAGGAGATGAGGAACATGCCTGTAATCATCAGATTGGGAAACTGAGGCAGGAGGAGCAAGAATTAGAGACCAGTCTGGGCTACATAGCAAGGCCATGTCAAACAAGAAAGAAAGAGAGACAGACAGACAGACAGACTTCCATCTTCGGCTGAGGTATATAGTCAATGTTAGACTGCCAGTTGCCTCCTATGAGGGGAGGAGGGGCCGTGGCTGTCTTTTTCAGGTGGTGTTGTAGGACTTCGTCTAGGCAGTGTGAACAGACATGCATCGATCCCACTGTGGGCACCCATAGGCTGACCCTTTAATGCACTGGGGTGATTGGGGTTACAGGAGCTTGGGCTACTCAAAAGCAGCGGCATCATTGGAGCTATCCCACCCCCACCCCCCAAGTCAGCCCCCCTCCTCCGTTTTTCTCCAGCACTTCCGCAGCTGGGAGGCTGAGCTGGATGTAGTCAGGGTCTGGTGAAGTCCCTCCTCCCACAAGGGGATGCAGGCAAATGAGTTACCCTAGCTTGGTACAACCATGTGGCCTTGCTTCCTTTGTCACAATGGCTGTAGGCCAAGCTGTAAGTGACCACAGCAGCTTCTCTTCCTTGATGCACTGGTCACGTACAGTCAGCAAGCATTTGCCCCTTGACTTTGTCCTCCCTCCACGGACTGCTTATGTGTCCCTGTCCCTTCACCTGCACAGTCCTTTGTCCAGAACGAATAATGTCTCTTTCCTGCATTCCCTAGAGGGCTGGAGCTTCATGTGAGATGACCTAGTGAAATATACTGTGCAGCACAGATGTAAGAGATGAATATTTTAATACCTGGAAAAGACATTTCTGAGGTGGCCGCCTTTGGTGTTGTCTTTTGGTCAGTGCTATTGTAATCTTCTCTTACTCAGCAAGTTACTCTTGTTTGTGTGGTGAGCAATGAAAGGCTTACTATACAGACCCGTGGTCCCTGTCTCTATTCAGCGTATGCCATCCTGCCTGGCCTTGGGGTATTTATTTGCTTTGTCCACTTCTCACGGAGACGCTTTGAGGGCCCATTTCATCCCTCATTTCACTAGGAATGACCTGAGCATAGAAAGGCTGCCATGGGGGGGATGGTGGTAGGACACTTGCCTGTCGTGCATGAGCCCCTGGGTTCCGTCCCCAGAACTGAAAAGGGAGACAGAAAGGAAGACATGCAGGCCACGATGGAGCAGCCAAACATACAAGCACTGGCTGTTGCTGGGCAGCGTGGGCAGATCAGTCTTTAGGCTATTGCCAAGAACTGGGGATGAGCAAACTGAAACAGTGGGCTACTGCATGGATGGCGAAGAGTGAGACAGCTCGCTGTGCAGCCCAAGCTGACCTGGAGCTCAGTCGTCCTGCTTCCACCTCAGGTGCAGGTACAGGTGCAGGTACAGGTGCAGGTACAGGTGCAGGTACAGGTGCAGGTACAGGTGCAGGTACAGGTGCAGGTGTGCAGCCTCACATCATGCTCAGTACTCATCCTTTTTTTGTTGTTGTTCCAGAACTCTAATAAGCTGTATAGTTTTCTTCTGAGCCCAGAGTACAGGTACCAACAGCAGTGAGTAGATGACCCCTTAAGATCCCTCTGAGGGATAATTTCCAAGGTTCCAGACACTTCCACAGCATAGACATGCCCTCCCAAATTTCCAGCTGGGCATGGTAGCACATGCCTTTAATCCCAGCTCTCAGGAGGCAGAGGCAGGCAGATCTTTGGGCCAGCCTGGTCTACAAAGTGAGTTCCAGGAGAGCCAAGGCTACACAGTAAAACCCTGTCTTAAACAAACAAAACAAAACAAAATCTTATTTTTTTTTCTGAGACAGGGTTTTTCTGTTTATCCTCATCTGTCCTGACTCACTCTGTAGACCAGGCTGGCCTTGAACTCAGAGATCTGCCTGCCTCTGCCTCCCGAGTGCTGGGATTAAAGACATGCGACACCATGCCTGGCAGCTTAGTATTTTTTAATTTGTAAAGTTAACCTGCATGAAACTGGTGTGTGTTTTCTGGATAACAGGACAGCCATAGCTAGGCGTAAGCAGGTACTGTTTATTCAGCCCTGCTGCCGGAGAGGGGGCCTCATGCCACAATTTTAGCTATTTATCCCTTAGAGGCACAGAGTCTCTGTAGTGCAGTGAAGAAGAAGTCATCCTCTATGGTTGTGTGGAGGAGAGAAACAAGGAAACCATGTTTGGAATGTAACACAGCACGCTGCAGCACGTGCAGCTCACTGGCAACTGGGGAAAGGTGGGGAGGACAGACAGGTCCGAGTGACCCCCAGGGAAAATGATCCTCAGACTGAAATCTTAAGTGGGAAAGAGTGTTCTAAGCAGAGGGATATGAGTGTAAGTGTCCAAAGGCCAGAGAGCAACATGGAGCTGGACAGCTACAAACACAGCTCACTGTGGCTGAGGAGCAGAGGCAAGGGTGTGCCACTGGAGGGGGAGGAGAAGAGGGCGGGAGACAGGTGGTGCTGGGCTACCTAGGAAGCTCCAGGCTTTTTCTTGGGGGCAGCCAGGAGCTTTGCAGGGTGAATGTAGGTTGTCCCCGTCCCATGTGTGTGACATTCCTCATCCCCCCTGCACCTACCTTCTGCCTTTAATATCTTTCCAGAATTACCTTCTGTAAAGATGGTTGTGGTGGCTGTGTGGTACCCTCAGGCAAGGCAGAATGCAGTGGCCTAAGTCATAGCTTTATATATATATTTGATTTGATTATTTATTTATGTATTTCCTGCATGTGGTGGACGTGTGCATACATGTAGTTGTATATATTTATCCTGTGGCACACATGTGGAGTTCAGAGGACAACCAGTGAAGAGTCCATTCTCTTCTTCCGCCAGGTGGTTTGGGAGATTTAGCTCAGGTGGTCAGGCATGGAGGCAAGCGCTTTACTCACTCACAGCTTTTAAATCCTGGCTTACAGCTCCATATGGGGTCGTTGGTCATCTAACTGAATGGAGGGGTTGTGAAAGATTTGGCACAGGGAAAGGTGTCTGAATGCACCATGGCTAAAACGGTGCAAAAACCTGGAATGAGTCTGCAGCACCTGTGTGACATCATGTGGCTGCACTGCTGCCTATTTTTGAACACACAGCAAATACCTGTTACTTTGCACACACTGCGTGGCACCGCAACCAATACTGCTGGAAACAATTCAGTGAGATCTGAGGCTTCTGTGTGTTATCAGCAGCAGTGTTTCTACTGGGCATTCAAAGTTCTTTCCTCTTCTTTTCTTCTTCTTCTTCTTCTTCTGCTTCTTCTTCTTCTTCTTCTTCTTCTTCTTCTTCTTCTTCTTCTCCTCCTCCTCCTTCTCCTTCTCCTTCTTCTCTTCTCTTCTCCTTTTATTTTCTTTCTTTTTCTTTTTCTTTTTGTTCTTTGGAGACAGGGTTTCTCTGTGTAGCCTCGACTGTCGTGGAACTCACTCTGTAGACAAGGCTGGCCTTGGACTCTCATACAAAGTTCTTTTTTGTTGTTTGTTTTGTTTTTTGAGACAGGGTTTCTCTGTGTAGCCTTGGCTGTCCTGGACTTGCTTTGTAGACCAGGCTGGCCTCGAACTCACAGTGATCCGCCTGCCTCTGCCTCCCAAGTGCTGGGATTAAAGCTGTGTGCCACCATGCCTGGCTTCGTACAAAGTTCTTAAGCATACAGTTCCTTGTGTTGTGGTGACCCCAACCATAAAATTGTTTTCGTTGTATTTCATAACTGTAATTTTGCCACTGTTATGAACCATAGTATAAACATCTGATATGCAGGCTATCTGATATATAATCCCCAAAGGGGTAACAACCCACAGGCTGAGAACCACAGTTTTTAAAGGAAACTTAATGGTTTAATTATGAAAAACTAAAGCTTTTTTTTTTTAAAAAAGATCTATTAATTCTTTGTAGAGTATTCTGTCGGCATGTGTGTGCCAGAAAAGGGCACCAGATCTCATTATGGATAGTTGTAATCCACTATGTGGTTGCTAGAAACTGAACTCAGGACCTTTGGAAGAATAGATAGTGCACTTAACCTCTGAGCCGTCTCTCCAGCCCCAAAAAACTAAAGCTTTTAATAGCTCCATACCATCATTCCTCAGCATGGATCAAATTGATATACATTTGAATTATATATGTTAGAATGTTTTTTTTTAATGCTACTTGAGTAGCTGGTGTGAATTTCGTTTTTTAAAAAATTCAAGTGTAATGTTAGAGCGATAGCTCAGTCCATAAAGTATTTGTCATGCAAACATGGGGATCTGAGTTTGATCCCCAGAACCCGTGTAAAAATGACAATTGTGGAGGCATGCACCTGTGATCCCAGCACCAGGGAAGCAAAGACAGGCAGCTCCCTGGGATTCATTGGCCAACCAGACCAACCTAATTGACAAGCCCCAGACCAGTGGCAGGTGGATAATGCTTCAAGAGGAATGACAAAGAAACCACCTTCTGGCTTCCACTTGGAAGGACACACACACACACACACACACACACACACACACACACACACACAGACAGACACACACAGACAGTTCATTGATTTTTTTTTGGTTTATAATTAAATAGCCCTCACTATACTTTTATCATTTTATACTATTATGTGAAGCACTTTTTTCAGCATTGATTATAAAGCCAAAGTGTGATCAGTTCTGAAAAGTTGAAGATGCTCGTGTCCTGCAGCGTCAAGTATTCAGTCAAGATTTAATTAGTTATATAATGATAAATAAGTAAATCCATTTCATCTGTTTGCAAATTTCTTTGGTCTTTTTGTTGTTCTTAGTTTTTCAAGACAGGGTTTCTCTGTTACACAGAACCCTGGCTGTCCCGGTTTTTCTTTGTAGACCAGGCTAGACTTGAACTCACAGTGATCTGCCTGCCTGTGTCTCCCAAAGAGTGCTGGGATTAAAGGCATGCACTGCCACACCCAGCTTCTTCGGTCTTTAATATAGGGTAAAAGTGTATATACACAAAAGAATAGTTTTAAAGTGTCAGGTGTGGTTTACAGAGTGAGTCCAGGAGGTCCAAGGCTATACAGAGAAACCCTGCCTCAAAAAACTAAGAAAAAAGAAAAGTTTTAAGTAACTTTTAAAAAGTAATTCATTACTAGTAAGCCTTTGATCTTTACCTATTTTATATGTAGGTGCACGTGTGTGCACACCTGTGATTCCAGCAAGTGTGTTTGCAATCTCAGCAACCATCAAGTTTTGATGTTGTTGCTTTTGTTTTTTTCAAGACAGGGTTTCTCTGTGTAGCTCTGGCTATCCTGGACTCACTCTGTAAACCAGGCTAGCCTCTGCCTCCCCAGTGCTGGGATTAAAGGCATGTGCCGCCCCCTTCCAGACATCGGGTTTGTTTTTTGAGATGGGATCCCTCAGTGGCCTATAGTTTGATAATTTGCCTAAGCTGGCTAGCCAAGGAACCTCAGAGATCTCCAGCCCTGGGTGTGCGTGGACAGCCCTGGGTGTATGTGGACAGCCCTGAGTGTGCGTGGACAGCCCCAGGTGTGTTCTGGAGATCAGGCTCAGGTCCTTGTAGCTACAAGGCAAACATTTTACTGCTATCTCTCTATTTTATATACCCATTTTTACCCTGAGTCAAATCAAAGGTTTGTTTGATTGTGGGGTGAAAGGGGTTATGAGACGAAAAAGTTTAAGAGGCTATGATCTAAGAGACAACACTGGGGAGTTGGAAGTTTTGGGGTGGGGCTCAGGGGGATTATAACAGCAGCAGAGGGCAGCCTGGTTCCTACCAGCCCCTCTGTGGTACATGTCAGCACCCCACTACCACACTGAACACAAGCTGCTTGGATTTGCTCTCCAGAATTTTGTGAGTAAAGCTTATAGGTTCCAGCTGTATTCGTGTAGCCTCTAGCCTTGCTTATGTCTAAACTTAGCATGGATGACCGTGTGCCTTGGGCGGTGTGTAGACTAATACATAATATAATCCTTACTTGAGCATAATGGAATAAATGAGACAAAAATCAGAGTAAATGACCAAGATGATCATGATCAAGTAGTTCTTAGTAAGAATCCTTAGCTGGGGCTGGAGAGATGGCTCAGTGGTAAAGAGCGCCACCTGCTCTTCCAGAGGTCATGAGTTCAATTCCCAGCAACCACATGGTGGCTCACAACCATCTATAATGTCATCTGATGCCCCCTTCTGCAGATAAAGCACTCATATACAATAAAAACAAAAATCAACCCCCCCCCAAAAAAAAAAGAATCTTTAGCTGCACGCTTAGATCTCCATGTGGAAGTCCTCTTTAGCAAGCTCAGCTTGGATTGTACTCCCTGGCTGGAGCCGCTTGGCTCTGCGCTTGTTTCAGCCCTAAGCCTCAGACAGTCTTGGGCTTGGCCTCCACTGAAGGTTGACTGCTCTTGCTACTGTAGGCCTCGATTTGTTTCTGAAAGATTGGTTTTGTAGGGAGAGCCACGTTTGTTAGAGGTGAGCCATGTGTGACCAGGGGAACACAGTAAGGCAGCTGCATGACGAAGGGGGGCTGTGAGGCTTGGACTAGCAGAGCCACTTCCAGCAGACATAAAATAAGCTGGTTTCCTATGTGTACGTACACAGACGTACGTATATTTTTACACTCTCAAAAGACTGATGTGCAGGAGCAGCTCCGTAAACTGGGACATAATGGACACAGTGGTGCACGCCTGTGTTCCCAGCACTCGGGAGGCAGAGCAAGAGGATTGCTGTGAGTTCAAGGCCAGCCTGCTCTACAAAGTAAGTCCAGGACAGCCAAGGCTACACAGAGAAACCCTGTCTCTAAAAAACAAGAGAGAAAGGAAGGAAGGAAGAAAGGAAGGAAGGAAACTTAAGTCCCTAAGAGACTGGTGTGCCTCTGGTTCATTGTGACTGTATCAAATGTTAGTGACTTGATGCTTTGGAACAGGTTACATCAAATTGAGTGGCTTAAAGTGGCGCATTAATTATCATACATCCTGTGACTGACTCAGCCTTGTGCATTGAAGTCTCTTATAAAGCTGCAGTCAAGCTGTTGCCAAGCTGCAACGTCTCATCTAAAAACAAGGAGAGAGTGTCATTGACCGGCTGTTTTATTGCACGATTGACTGGAGCCCAGTTCACCCTCAATGCTTTGACATAGACTTTTTTTTTTTGTTTTGTTTTGTTTTTTGAGACAAGGTTTCTCTGTGTAGCCTTGACTATCCTGGACTTGCTCTGTAGACCAGGCTGTCCTCGAACTCATAGTAATCTACCTGCTTCTGCCTCCCAAGTGCTGGGATTAAAGGCGTGTGCCACCACCACCCAGTTTGACATAGACTTTTGACATGCCTGTTTGTATACTTTAGTCCTGGAAAGCTTGATGCTTGCCAGAGCTACATACTGAGACCTTGTTTGTGTAAACACAGCCATGGCTTACACAGGGCATGAACTTTAGGGACAAGGATCTGTTTTAGGCAACATGTACTTTTCTGTTTGGTGCACATGGGAGTTGGGAGACAGGGTCTCACTGTATAGCCCTAGCTGGCTTGGAATTCTCTATGTAGGCCAGGGTAGCCTTGAACTCGCAGAGACCCACCTGCTTCTGCCTCCCTGAGTGCTAGGATTAAAGTGCTAAAACGTCCTGCAGTAGTGTGATTTAAAAAAAAAAAATTCCTCAGGACCAAGCAGTTTGATAGACATATTAAGCTGGGAAGTCCAAGGTCAGTGTGCCGGCTCATTCAGTGTCTGGTGTGGCCCCTCTTCCTGATGGCCGTTTCTGATGAGGACTCATATGGCAGAGAAAGAATGGGCTCTTGTCCCCTTCTCTTCTTACCCCATTGTGAGAGCTCACTCTTCCTGACTTCATCTAATTACCCCCTGGAGGCCTCACCCCATGTCCATTCATGCTGTTTATTCAGGCCAGGACGTGGGAGACAGGGACAAAGGGAAGGAATGCAATCTTTTTCCCATACATTCACAGACGTCGTTCTGACACCAGACGGGGTGAGGCCTTTCCAGCAGCCCATCCTGCAGCTCTGTAGACACCAACACGATGGCTGACAATTCACAGCCGAATGCCCAGCATCAGCGTAGCTCGCCAAGGACCACACCCTGACTCGATTGCCAGTCACAAGGTGTGAGTCTCGAGGCTTGTGGACAACGTGGACGTCCTCCTCAGGTTCGGCAGTCTGCTGTGATAACTTTCAGAACTTGACACAAGACACAGTCACTGGTGTGTCAGAAAGGATGTGACAGGTTGAAGATGTTAGTAAGTCCGATCCCTGGAGCATCTGTCTCTGTGGAGTGTGCCGTTTCTCAGCAAGGATATGTCTGAACTCCGTCGCTAGGGTTTTCTTTTCTTTCTCTCTTTCTTTTTTTGTTTTTGTTTGTGTTTTTGTTTTTCGAAACAGGGTCTCTCTGTGTAGTCTTGTCTGTCCTGGACTCACTTTGTAGACCAGGCTGGCCTCGAACTCACAGCGATCTGCCTACCTCTGCCTCCCGAGTGCTGGGATTAAAGGCGTGCACCACCACACCCGGCTATCATCACTAGGGTTTTCAACGGAGGCTTCAGCAGGTAGTTGCAGCCATGTGTTGACTCCACCCCTAGCTCTTTTCTCTTCCCTTGGAGGATGGGGAGTGGGACAGACAGTTCTGAGTTACTGACTGTGGCTTGGTCTTTCTGGTGTCCAGCCCCCACCATGAGGCTAACCAGGGGCCCACCACGAGGTGCCTCATTAGGAAGGCAGAGTCATCCAGAGTCTTGAGGGCTGGGGAACTTGGTGGCAGGAAGTGGGTAGAGACCAAGGGTATTTCTTATTACCTCACAGTGGTGTACAAACATGCAGTCTGTAGCAGACCCCAAGGCTGTGAAAGCCACTTACCATGGGTGGCACCTATATTTAAGTTCCTCTTGCCTCAGATACAGACACTCTTGCACTAGGGCAAACAATGTAGCACGTGGCTGTAAAACCCCGGGATGCTCCCCGAGGTAGCCTGAATAATGACCCCCAAAGATAGACTTTGTAGTCCCAAGCCTATGAGGGTGTGACCATAAATGGCACGAGAGACTTTGCAAGTGTGGCCAACGGCTTGGGAAGGAGAGATTATCTTGTCTTACCCGAGTGGGTCCAGTGCACTTACAGGAAGGTATGAGTCAGAGGGCCAGTGATGGGGCAGAGGAAGCCGGGGAGGGAAGATGTGATGAGGGAACCCGTAGCTGTGTGGCCGTAACTGAAGAATGTGGGGTGCTTCTTAGACTCCTTCAAGTGTGGCTTGGTTCTGCTGACACCTTCGTCTTGGCTATTAAAAACCTTCCTGGTTCTTCCATCCTTCAGAAAATGGACTGTTGGAAGACTGTAGGTTTGTGGTCATTTGTCCCAGTGGCAATGGGAAAGCACACCGTTCACCAGGAGGCCTTGGGGGAAACCCATTCACGGTTCTAAAGAACAAAGGGTTAAGTACAGCTATAGGCTTCATAAAGACATTGCCGTTCGGTATAGAAAGATGGCTCAGAGGTTAAAAGCACTGGCTGCTCTTCCAAAGGTCCTGAGTTCAATTCCCAGCAACCACATGGTGGCTCACGACCATCTATAATGAGATCTGGTGCCCTCTTCTGGTGTGCAGGTGTACATGCAGGCAGAACACTGTATACGTAAAAATAAATAAATATTAAAAAAAAAAAAAAAAAAGGCCAGGTGTTGTGGCACACATCTTTAATCTCAGGCAGAGGCAGGTGGATCACTGTGAGTTCAAGGCCAGCTTGGTCTACAGAGTGAGTCCAGGGCAGTCAGGGATACACAGAGAAACCCTGTCTCAAAAAACCAATGTGACTTCATATGTGCAACTGAATAGTTTTGTTCTTTTGTTTGTTTATTTTTTTGTTTGGGGGTTTCTCTTGAACTCAGAGATCCACCTGCTTCTGTCTCCTGAGTGCTGAGATTAAAGGCATGTGCCACCACTGCCCAGTGGAATTGTCTGTGTGTCACGTTTTCTAAACTGATTCCACAGTAAACATGGATATGCCCTCTCTGTCCTGTGCTTACTTTGCTTCCTTTGGGGAGTTTGGGTTGGTTTTGTTTGTTTGGTTTTGGTTTTTTGAGGCAAGGTTTCTCTGTGTAGCCCTGGCTGTCAGGGAACTCACTTTGTAGATGAGGCTGGCCTTCGTCCATCTGCCTCCCTGAGTGCTGGGATTACAGACATGTGCCATCACCACCCAGCTGTTTTTTTTTTAAATATAGTTTATTAATTTAGTCATATCACATCTCAGCTGTTTGTTTTTTAATGATGTATTTTTTTTTGTATGTGTCTCTGCATGTATGAGTGTACACCAATGCCTGCAGAGGCCAGAAGAGGGTATCTGGATCGCCTGGAATTGGAGCTGTCTTGAGCCACCGTTATAGATGCTGGGAATCTAACCTGTGTCCTCTGGGAGGAGACTCAGTGCTCGTCACCGTAGAGCCATCTCCTCGGCCCCTTTGTTTGCTTGCTTATTTGTTTACTTTTAAAACAAAGTCTAACTGCACTGTGTAGCTCAGATCAGCCTCAAATTTACCATCCCTGCTTTAATCTCAGATACTGGGAGCAGTGCGCCTGTGCTTACCACGAGAGTTCCTCTAGTAACCTTGGAACGGTTTAGATTTGATTGCTTTACTGTTATTTTGTGGGGGAGGTGGTCGGCACACATGCCACAGCATACATGTGAAGGCCAGAAAACAGCTTTTGGAAGTTGGTTCCAGAGATCAAACTGAGGTCATTGAGCAGTAAGGTCTTTTACTTTTGTACATTAAGCTGTGAATTCCTCAGGAACAGCTCCAGCAGCCCAGCTTCCTTCCCATTCGTTCCCAGGAAGCACGCTCCTCTGGTGGAGCAGGCTGGCACTCTGTTGAGCACACATGCCTTCCCCTTGGCTTCCTTGTTTACTTTTCCTTCACCAGTTTCAGGAAGCTGGCGTGGTTCTCGGGACTTAGCATGCCCAATGTGCACATTGCTGCTCCAGCTAGAGCCCTGCCCTTCACCTGCTTGTTTACGCTGATGCCCATGGTGTGCTGCTGATGTTACGGACACTTCCAGTTTTGCCATGGTGATATGGTCATCCCTTTTTGAGCAGTGTCCACCCCTCGATGTCCACAGTACCTCTCTTCTCGTAGATTTGCATGCATGTGGCCAAAGGAACGCCTCCATGTTTCCTATAAGGGCTCCTCTACTTTTTGCCTCTCTGTCTGTCATTTTGGTGAATTACTGGAAGATGGGTGCTGTGGGCCCAAAGCAAAGCCACCTTCTCTATCTTAAGATGTCGGTCCTAGTTCTCATCGGTACTAAATTCTACCAGACACTGATAATGTAAAATACATGTCCTCAGGTTGCTAAACGGGGCCTGCATGTCTGCCGTGCTTTCCTGCGGATGGGGTGCCATTTGGCAGGGGACAGCATCAGAGGGTCCGTTGTACAACATGTTGCCATTTGCTTGTGTTGTACCTCAGGGCTGTAAACATTGGGAGGAGCACACCTGGCACAAACTGCATTTCCTCCATCGTCGTCCTGTTTCCCCAGCCAGATGTTGTGAAATTCTTCTGTTTTGTTTGTCTCTAGTGCCTGGAAACCTTGGCTGTTACAAGGATCATGGAAACCCACCTCCTCTCACTGGCACCAGTAAAACGTCCAACAAGCTCACCATACAGACCTGTATCAGCTTTTGTCGAAGTCAGAGATTCAAGGTACGGGCTCTGTGCCGTGCAACTATAGAAAGGACACTAACAAATTAGAACAAGTCACACAGGAAAGCGTAGGCTCGGGAGGCAGGAGCACCAGGTGGGCGCTTAGTTTAAAGATGGGGAGGGAGGGGTCGCTAGCAGCCCCTGTTTGGCCTCTGAGTGAGCTGGAATCTGTTTGTGCTCTTGTCCGTTATGAGCAGGACATCAGGACTCCAAAGAGAGACAAGCGAAGGCAGTGATGCCCTTTCTTGGCAAATTGCCAGGCCTTGCCTCTTTTTTTCAATTGTTCTCTTTTCTTCCTCTTCTTTCTGTTATCTGAAATTTATTTCCCAATTACTGAGGTTCGGTAGTGCTATTTCTTTTATTATTATTATTATTAAATTAAACAGAAAAAGATCCCTCCCTCTCTCTCCGTTTGTTCCCTCCCTCTTTCCTTAACCAATTCAGTCTAGAAGCCATTAATTTGGCCCCAGAGAGAAGGATACCCTACCTAGGTTTCAGGTTCGTGCGAGGCAGGTGAGTAAGCAAGGCACTCGAACCCCACAGCCATGTTGTCTGAGCTAGTGTGTTCTGGCTGCTGGAGACGGGGTGTGCAAACGTGGAAGCTGGGGAAACTGAAGTGAAACCCATAGGTAGTGTTAGAGGGCGTTGGAGAGTGTGAGTTCACGGCTTTGATTAGAGAGAGGTACCTAATGGTGTAAGTGTAAGCGTGCAGGGCCTGTGTATCACACACGCTGATAACAGGGACTAGAGCCAGCACTCAGGCCTCCACCAGGAAAAAAAGCTCTGTGGGGAAATTACCCGTGCTGTGCTGGTTCTGAGAAAGACAAGCTGTGTTCAAAGTATCCTGTGTAAGACAGAAACATTAATGCCGATTCATCAAAAGGACAGAACCACCTTGAAAGGGGTCCCATGACCTAAAGCTGACTTGCTATGAGCTTCAGACAATGACAGCAATAAATACATCTTATTGACTAAAGTAAGAGCACGCCAGTGTGATGAGGGAGTGAGAAGATAAACATTCTGAATAGTGAATGCAAACTAGGAAGAACAGAAGAAATGGTGGAATTAATACCATATGACAGCCCTCAAGGTAATGATAGATTCAAAAAATGAACATCAAGGTATCCCAAATCCTCACTTACTATTTTGGTAAAAGTCTTTAGAATCTCCCATCACGGCTGGGCATGGTGGCACTTGGTAAGCAGAGGCAGGCTGATCTCCGTGAGTTTTAGGCCAGGCCAGCCTCATCTGCA
Source organism: Acomys russatus (assembly GCF_903995435.1). Classification (NCBI taxonomy): domain Eukaryota; kingdom Metazoa; phylum Chordata; class Mammalia; order Rodentia; family Muridae; genus Acomys; species Acomys russatus. The sequence continues at coordinate 11,486,166 of NC_067158.1, read as the reverse complement.
TAGCAAGTCATAGGCCTACTACAGGTACATGGTGAGACCCTACCGCAAAATATAACGTGTGTGTGTGTGTGTGTGTGTGTGTGTCCAGGCTGACCTTGAACTCCTGGTTCCCCTGCCTTCCCCTTCCAAGGGTTTGGAGTAAGGACATGCACCATACGTAGTTCCTGGCTGTAGTGAAAAGTATCTATTTTTAAACACTGTTAGCTAATACCCCACTCAGTGCTGAAAGTTCTGTGCTTCCTAACTAGTTTCATTACAGACAGTAAGACCCACACTTACCTCATTGGCCTGGAGGGTCTTGCCAAAGAAATGGGTTTTTAAAAAAGGAATAAGAAAAATAGATTGGAAAGTAAGAATTAATTTTTTATTTTATAGAAGATTCTAAGGAACCTATGAAATAGGGACTAGAATCAATGAATAAATGTAACAAGGTTGTAGGTTATAAGGTCACATACAAAAAGCTGTGTTTCCATATACTAGCCATGAATACTTAATAACTTAAGCTGCTAAACAAATAATGACAATACTACATATCTCATTGGTGTATCTGGGTGACCTCTGTGGGAGCTCACCTGATGCTCTCTTGCAGTGTATTTCAATAAACTCTTTGTTCAAAAAGAAAGAATAGGAAAGAAATCATACCACTTTACAGGAGTATAGATAGCAGGAATTAAGTTGGGCCCAGAGTGTCGCCTCACTGCAGGACACCTACCAGGCACGTGTAAAGCCCTGGGTACCATGGGCAGTGGGAGCAGACCCGAGGAGCACGCCTTACCTAAGGAGACTTTAGCGCTCACTGCAGAGAAGAGCTAAATAAGACCCAGACCGACTTACCTGTTAGCCGCTAAGGCAGTGCTGAGTCCCTCTGGCTAGTCTATAAATTAGATAGAATCCTCATAAAAAGTAGAACTTTCTGTTCTCTTAATGACAAGCTATACTGGAGACAGCACAGTAGTAAAGTGTTCGCCCAGGACAAGCAAGGGTCAGTGCCCCAACAGTGCAGAAGAAAAATGGCACGCATATTCAAAGCAGAGGGTTTAGGATGACCCAAGTGGGCTTGGTAAAGAGCAGCAGGGTGGAACTTACTCGCCTGACCTGTTCCATAACTACTGTCGCCAAGAGCCACTCAGAAACCCCACCGACAAACCCAACCACCCGTCTATTACCTTTTGTTCGAGTAGATAAGCTTTATTAAACAGAGCCATGCCTGTTCATTTACACGGTCTCTGTAGCTGTTTCCATTATGTGGCCACGAAGCTGGGTAGAGAAAGAGACCATGTAGGCCACAGAATGCAAAATATTTACTTCAGGCCTTTGTAGAAACAGTTTTCTGAAATCTGCGGTAGATCAGTAGGACCCTCTGGAAAGAGACCTACACAGATGCAAACAATTGATTTTTATGAAAGTGTCAGGGCTGGTCAACAGGGAAGGGTTGTCATCAAACGCCTCTGAGGAAACAGTGTAGCTCTTTGTGAGGGAAGATGAGTCTTCAGTTTTCAGTCATGACTGAGACAAAGATTGACTTTAAATTAAACTACAGAAAAAGGTTACTGGGAGAGTGTCACAAAAAAAGACACACAGAACAATAGACTCCACAATTCAAAAATGAACCTGTAAGTCCACGGTAAGCTGATTCGCAACAAAATTGCCAAGAGCATTAGCATAGGCAAGGGCAGTCTTCCTTCCAAATGGCACTGAAGCAGTGCAGAATAGGGGATGCCAACTGTGTCAGTCACTTTTCTCAGGGCTGTGGCAAAAGCAGCTTCAGCTCATGCTTTGAGGCAGCTGTCCCATGGCACCACAGTCAGCGAACAGAATGGTGGGGTTAGGTGCTCACCTCTCTCTAAACCTGCAGCCTCAGCCTGAGGGGTGCTGCCGCCTACAGTCACAGTCGAGACCCAAAACATGTGGAACACTAAAGATCACAGTAGTAAAATGTCAGGCAACACAGTTTTGGAATAGGCAGAAGAAACGGTTCATCATCACCAGAGGGGGACAAACCAGTGGCAAGTGAGCAAATGAGATTATATACACCATCAGTCATTAGCACAAATTAAAGCCACCATGAGACACACAACCATCAGAGTAGCTAAAGCCACATACACTTACAGTAGCCAGTACCAACCAGGGTCCACAGCAGTGGGCACTCCTACGCATCGCTGGCGATGTGGCATGGCTCAATTGTCCTGGGAAACATTGGTGGGCGTGGTGGCGCATGCCTTTAATCCCAGCACTCTCAGGAGACAGAGGCAGGAGGATCGCTGTGAGTTTGAGGCCAGCCTGGTCTACAAAGTGAGTCCAGGACAGCCAGGGCTACACAGAGAAACCCTGTCTCGAAAAACAAAAATAAATAAAATAAAATAATTAAAAATAAGCCGGGCGTGGTGGCTCACGCCTTTAATCCCAGCACTCGGGAGGCAGAGGCAGGCGGATCGCTGTGAGTTCGAGGCCAGCCTGGTCTACAAAGTGAGTCCAGGATGGCCAAGGCTATACAGAGAAACCCTGTCTCGAAAAACCAAAAAAAAAAAAAAAAGAAAGAAAGAAAGAAAAAATAATTAAAAATAATTAAAAAGTTAAACCCAACAGTCTCGCCCCTAATGATTACCCAGGACAAACAGAAATTTGCAAGAGTCTATACACAAGTCCTTGTGGACGGTCTGTCCGTCGCCGTGAAACCCTGGAGGTGAATGAATGAGTGGTGGCGTGTCCGTATTACACGGCAATGAGTTCCAAAGCTAAAGGCATGAGCTGTTGGCCTATGCCAGCGTGTGTGAACTTCACAGGCATGCTGAGGGGGCTTTTGTTCTTAAGATACTTTAGTGGAAAGACGTGGGTAGTTGCCAGGGTGTATGGGAGGGGAAGCAAGAGCAGGAAGGTGGCTGGCGTGGTGCGTGGCGCGTGGCGCGTGGCACGGCTTGTTCTGTGCCTGAGCATCGGCTGCTGTGGGACTGTGTGCTCACTTAGTGCATTAGCACAAAGAGTGAAATGAGAATGCAAATGAGGTTGAGGGGTTTGCTGTGAGGTTTGACTCCAAGGCACGTCTTGGGGCCTGAGAGATGACTCAGAGCTGAGAGAGCATACAGCTCTTGCAGAGGAGAGTTTGGTGCCCTGCATCTGTGTCCAGCAGCTCAGTAACTCACCTGTGCTCATGTGAACACAGACACACAGGGACACATGCACACATGCACACACGGACAGACAGACACATACATGCACGTGAAAAATCAATCTTGGGGGCTGGAGAGATGACTAAACTCAAGAGAACTTGGGCTTGGTTCCCAGCATCCACATAGCAGTTCAAAACTGCCTATAACTCTGGTCTCAGCGAATCCACTGTCCTCTTCTGGGCTCCCCAGGCACTGCATACATGCAGTGCAGACATACATGCAGGCAGAACACCCACATAAAACACCACCATAAAAATAAAGGTTAACATTTTTTAAAATGTGGGACTGCAGAGAGGGCTCAGTGTTTAAGACCACTTGCTACTCTTCCAGAGGACCCAGGTTCAATTCCCAGCACCCACATGGTGACTCGCAACTGTCTGTAACTCTGGTTTCAGAAAACCGGAAGTCCTCTTCTGACCTCTGAGGGCACAAGGCATAGACGTGCAAGCAGGCGAAATACCTATTTACATAAAAATAAATTAATTAATTTAAAATGTTTAATATATTCTTACCTGGCTTACTGGCACACAGTAAATAGTTTATGAAAATATTTAGCTGTTTTTAGTCAGTGTTTCATGTTTAAGGAATGTTCTCCTCCTTAGAGACTTAGTTAAATACAGTGGAAATGGCACCATGAGGAAGGGGATCACATTAGTGTTGTGGAGCTGTGGCCACCTTAGAATGGGCAGAGAAACTAAGCAACAGGCACAGAGAAAGCATGGACTGGGAAACTGAGGCTAAGTGCTCGGGGGGTTGGGGGGACAGGAGTTGAGGGTGAGGGGGCTGCCAGCCTCCTTCCGGCCTGACACCCCCATAACATTCCCAACATCCTGTGATAACATTTACCCAGCCTCCCCAAGTTCATAGCCATCTCACGGTGCAAAATACATCCAGTCCAGCTTAGAAGTCCTCACGGTCTTTTTCTGTTGCGGCAGTTTGCTGGGATGGAATCGGGCTACGCCTGCTTCTGCGGGAACAATCCTGACTACTGGCAGCACGGGGAGGCAGCCAGCACCGAGTGCAACAGTGTCTGCTTCGGGGACCACACGCAGCCCTGTGGCGGGGATGGCAGGATTATCCTCTTTGACAGTGAGTATGTTTGGTGCCCAAGGCACAACCAGTGACAGGAAGCGCACTCACCTACCTTTCCGTTTATCCATTCTTCCACCTGTCAGTACTCACAGAACATCTGCCATGTGATGACAACGTGGCTCGGCCCCTGGGAATGAAGCACAGAACAGACCGGCTCAGACCTCCCTTCTAGAAGGGACAGCAATGTTTAACAGTGACCACGACAGTCGTGCCTAGTGCTGTGAGGAGCTTGTCTATTGTGGGTGTCTCTTCTAGTTGCAGTCTATGGCCAGCAGAGTAACAGTCCACGGGAGGCAAGAGGTAGTTCAGCATGACTTACTAGCTGGCCATGGTTCACACTTCAGGAGTCTGATCCTGAGTAGTCTATTTTAGGTGTATTTAAGCACAGCACAATTTGGTGGAAAATTTTCTGTTGCTAATTAACTCAATACCATGTACAAAATAAAGCATAAGCTGTGACTACAAAGAAACTCTTTGTAAAATACATGTGGCATCTTCTGTAAAGATGGGTTCTGTAGATAAGACTACTTATAACATCTTCCATACAGATAGGGTCTATAGATGCTCGAGATAAGGGTTTGGGGGGTGGTCCGCCATGGCCTCGGACACACAGGGCATAGGTCATGGCTTTTAGCCACATCCTCTGGGCAGACATATGCATCCTTCCCTTTGAAGGAACATTGTAACATTTAGCGTGTGTTTAACATTCCTGGTTCCCTTTATGCTCCCACAGAGGATGTCAGCACTATTTTGACAAGTAAAAAAAATAAGCTTTCAGCTTAGCACATACACTGGTGTTCTACAGTGTGTCTGCTCTTGAGTGCTTTTTTTTTTAGGGGGGGGGGTTCAAGACAGGGTTTCTCTGTGTATCCTTGACTGCCCTGGGCTCGATTTGTAGATGAGGGTGGCCTCGAACTCACAGCGATCCGCCTGCCTCTGCCTCCCAGAAGTGGGATTAAAGGCGTGCACCACCACCGCCCAGCCTGAGTGCTCTTTTTGAGCGCAACCCCTTCATGTGTTTGTAAGCACTGGGGCTTTGTGCCTCACCAAGGTTCATCTGAGTCAGTAACCTTGCAAACATTTCAAGTCATTTTTCCAGCACTGTCATTGACTTTGCCCTGAGCCACCACCACATGCATGAGGTGCCAGCAAGAGGCAGGGCTGTGCTGACTGGTGCGGCTCCCACACTGTGCTTTCTTATCCTGTGTCATAACCGCACCCCCTACACACACACACACACACACACACACACACACACACTCAGTAGTGGTGAGACCTCATGAGAGTTATGATATCTGATGTTTACATTCTAGAAAAGGAAGTCACAGGTGAAAGGCAGAAGAGAGACCTTGATCTGCCTGAGGATAAGTTAGCACATCGCAGGGTCTTCGATGGCCTGGGGATGGGGCTGGCACTTCTGACATCTCAGCTAGGCTCATTTTGAGCAAAAGCTTCACAAGATTTGTTTCCTAAAGTTGCCATAATGAAGTATCACAAATTGTAGGGCTTAAACCAATAGGAATTTATTCTCTCACCAAGAAGAGAAGCCACAAGTTAAGATGTCCACAGGCCGTGCTCCCTCGCAAGACTCCAGGAACCGTAACTAAAACAGAAGAGACGTGACGTAAGGCCGGAAAGGGTTTCTTCTGGCCCATGGCTTTCAAGGGGCTTCGGGGCATTGTGGGAAGGAGGCAGTGATGCGGTGGCTTTGGTTTGTGGCAGGACCACATGGTGTATCGGCTGAGCAGGAGTGCCAGCACCAGCTACTGACCCCTGACCTTCAAAGGCCTGCCCATTTGAAGAACTTACTTCTTCCCTCTGTGTCCATCCCATGGCTTCCCAAGCGGAGGAAAAAGCAGTTAGGGATATTTCACCCCAGACTTCTCAAGGTCATAGCATCTCATAGGGTAAAATACAGTTAGTCCAACTTAGAAGTTGTGCTGGCTGGATTTGTGTGTCAGCTTGGCACAGCTAGAGTCATCAGACAGGAAGGAGCCGCAGCTCCGTGAGACCCAGCTGTGAGGCATTTTCTCAATTAATGATCAATGGGGGAAGGAGGGCCCAGCTCATGGTAGGTGCTGCCACCCCTGGGCTGGTGGTCCTGCACTCTATAACTAAGCAGGCAGAGCAAGCCGTGGGGAGCAAGCCAGTAAGCAGCAGCCCCCTGTAGCTCCTGCACCATCAGCTCCTGCCTCCAGGAGCCTGCCCTGTTCCAGCTCTTGTCTAGACTTTCTTTGATAATGAACAGTGACATGGAAGTTCCTCCCCAACTTGCTTTTTGGTGTTTCACTACAGCAAAGGAAACCCTGACTAATACAGGTCTTTGCTGTAAACCTGCACCTTTATTGTTATTTTACTTTAACTTTGTGTATGGGTGCTCTGGCTGCATGCTTATCTGTGTGCCACATACATGCCTGGCACCCTCAGGGTCCCCTGGCACTTGGGTTACGGCTAGCCATGAGAGTCTATGTGCCTGCTGGGAACTGAACTCAAGTCCTCTAGAAGAAAGCCCAGTGCTCTCAACCACTGACTCATCCCATCCCCCAGGCTTAACAGTCCCAACTCTTCAAATGCTCAAGTCTTTCCTGTGGCAGGAGTCAGTGGTCTCATTTCCAACAGCAGGGGCAGGAGAGTGGTAAGAAAGCCTGGGCCAAAGCAAGTTCAAAGCCAAGCAGGGTGCGTGATAAATCCTAGTGCTCTGTTGCCACCATCCAGATACCATTCGCGGCATTGACTCTGACGGGCTTGGGCAGCCCTGCCCACAGGACCCTGCTGCTTGTGACACACGTATCCTTTCTTTGGTCTGGCTTCCCTCTTTGCTTGCAGATTTTCTCAACAGACCTCCCATGTTTCTGGCATGGCCCAGCGTCTCTGTTCACACTTACACTTAGCTCTCATAGCTTTACACATAGTCTGTCAGGGACTTCCCTCTGAGAACCTGACTCTGCTGCCTTTTTTTTTTTTTAGATTTATTTATTATGTATACAATAGTCTGCCTGCATGTACACCTGCAGGCCAGAAGAGGGCATCATAGCACATCATAGGTGGTTGTGAGCCACCATCCAGTTGCTGGGAATTGAACTCAGGACCTCTAGAAGAGCAGTCAGTGCTCTTAACCTTTGAGCCATCTCTCCAGCCCCTGACACTCCTGAGTCTTCCTTTAAAAGGTTACTGTAGGACTGAATTACAGACATGTGGTATCATGCCTGGCTCATTTGACTCTTGATACAGTTTCCACATCTGTCCTGAGGTTTCTGGTCTGCCCCAGTGTGGTGTCTTTCTTTTCGCTGTAACTGTACTGTATTCATTATATATAGCCTCCATGTCTGACAGCTCCAGCCTCGGGTCACTTGTGAGCTTGTTCTGTGGATTGCTTTATATCTTGGCTGTGAATCTGTCCCCATTTTTGCATGCTTCTATCTGTGTGCTGCGGTGTTTTGTTTAAAGCCACACACTGTGGGTAGAATGGTAGACACTAAAGTAAATAGCGTCTACATTTGGGAGGCCTGTTTAGTTTGGGAACTAGGCTGCAGAGTGTCTGTAGCTGAGCTCCCATTTGGACTGGTTTGTTTGTTTGTTTGTTTGTTTGTTTGTTTTGGTTTTGGTTTTGTCATTCCCTTTGGTGCCTTCAGGTTCCCCGATCCCTGAAGTTGTGCTTAGAGCAGAGCAGAGGGCAGTAGTTGGGAGGTTTTAGTGTCCTGTTCCATGCTGAGCTTTGCGCTGGTCCCTTTGTGTCCTGACCTTGTGGGAGACAGCCACTGCCTGTTACTTGGTGTTGTTTGTGGGAGTTGCTGGTTCCCCTGCCTCACTTTAGCCACCAGCCACAGGAGCAAGGTGTTTGCAGTGGTTCGCCAACCCTGCTTGCCCTGACAGCCACACACTTTGGTCTTTGGTAGAACTTGGGGAAGAGAATCCTGTTCTCTCCCAAGGAGGCCTTAAGGGGTCTGAGGTCTTTGCTTCAGCTCTTCTCCCGGAAGCAGCTTGCCATTACCTGGTTACTAAGGAAGTAGCCTCTTCCTCCCTCCCAAATGCAAACATGTTTCACACCTGCCTCTTCTCCCATGGCCCTGGGAGATGGGGAGATGGGTTAGCTGCCCTCCCCCAGCAACTGGAGACTTTTGCTTCCTTTGAGAAGAGGGCCCAGGAAGCAGGAGATGCTCTGGGCTTGTCCCACATCAGCAGCCTGTCACCTCCTGCACACCTGTACCACTGAGGGGAGCTCTGGCTGGCTGCTTGACACTGGTCACCCCTGCCAACACTAGGAGGCCTATGTAGAAGAGCTTGCCGGTGAATGCAAACACCATTGTATCTCAGGCTCTCGGTGTCCTCAGTGGAGAAGTCAGGCTGACACATGCAGCTGGCCCACAGGCTCGCTCTGTGGTGGTCGCCTCTTCCCTCTGTGTTCTGGCACAAATGAGCCCGCTACCGTGGCCTGGTTCCTACCTGCTATCGTTACATTCCCTTGGGTGTCCCAAGGCCTCAGCTTCTGATTTTGAGCTTTCTCATTACCAGGATGAGAAAGCAGCTTGCTTTGTTTCTCATAGCACTAGCTATCAACCCCGGGGACCACGGGCTAGCCAAGCGCCCTACCACTGAGTGCTCACTCCACAGCTTAGTGTTCTGAGACATAGTCTTGCACCGGCCATCCTCCGACCTCAGCCTCCTCGATGTTAGGACTACGTGCCTGCACCATCAGAGCCAGCAAAGCAACATGTTCTTGTTGCTTTTCTATGTGCTAATTAGAGAGCAGCTTCCCCAGAGCCCGCTGGGGATGTAGCTCGGTGGAAGAGTGCTTGTGTGGCCCTGCACCTTATCTGTGGCCCTGGGTTCCATCTCAGCGCTGAAAAACAGCAAATTTCCTTTTAAGTCCTCTTCGCACACCCCCTCCTGAAGTTTTTCATTTCCGAGACCTTGTATGAGACAGAAAGTGGTTGTGTCGCTTCTCTGAAAGCCTACCAGTTAAAAATAGGAGCCCAGAGAAAGCATGGCTAACGAATGCACAACGTGGCTGATACAGAGTGTCAGGAATCTGGTGTCACCCCTTCACCCTCCCCTTGGGTGCTTTTGGAGAGCCAACCCGTGGCTTGCTAGGTAAGTGCTCCCCTGCAGAGCTATCCCGGAGAGCCCGAGGAAACACAGAGCCCTTTCCTTTAAGACATCCCCTCTTCAAAAGCCTTCCCTCTGCCGAGAGGTCCCAGTGCTCGCCTGCGCTTTATCTCATGTGTCCGCTCACTGTCATGGGATACAGCAGCAGGTGGTGGCTCGAAACTGGAAGACAAGTGAGAGGCCTGGGAATGAGGGGGAAGCCCCTAGGATCACATGGCCCTGCTGCTCCCGAATGCAGACTGTCTGACTCCAGGCGGACCCCAGCCTAGCTGCTCTACTCTTCCGAGCGCTGGCTCTCAGGTCTCCTGGGGGAAACCAGATAGTCTGCACAGTCGCTTGTTCAGGGTTTAAGTGATTCACTCTGTGATTTGATCCGAAACCCAAGATGGTCTGGTTTTGTAGCTGGGAACAATACGCTGATAGGATCACATTTGCTAAGAGTTTGTTTGCATCTGCATTAGAGAGGAGCCCGAGGCTGAGGCTCAACCCACTGTCTTCTCTTCTGCAGCTCTCGTGGGCGCCTGCGGTGGGAACTACTCGGCCATGGCAGCTGTGGTCTACTCCCCTGACTTCCCCGACACTTATGCCACTGGGCGGGTCTGCTACTGGACCATCCGCATCCCCGGAGCCTCCCGCATCCTCTTCACCTTCACCTTATTTGATATCAGGGACTCTGCAGACATGGTGGAGCTGCTGGATGGCTACACCCACCGGGTCCTGGCCCGTTTCAATGGAAGGAACCGCCCACCGCTGTCCTTCAATGTCTCTCTGGATTTTGTCATTTTGTATTTCTTCTCTGATCGCATCAATCAGGCCCAGGGATTTGCTGTCTTGTATCAAGGTAAGAAGACATCCTTAACTCTGTGACATAGGTGTCTCAGCCTTCTCTTCCTTGCCAGAGTTCTTTGAGGGCAGACTTAGACCTGTTGACTCAGCACAGTCATCCCCCACTTACCATCACACAACCCCCCATCGTGCAGCGCATAACCCCCCTTGCAGTGCACAATACCCCACCTTGCAGTGTACAACACCCCACCTTGCAGTGCATAACTCCCCAACTTGCAGTGTATAACACCCCACATTCCACTGCACAACTCTCACCTTCCAGTGCACACAGCCCCCTACCTTCCAGTGCATAATTCCCTACCTTCCGTGAATAACACCTCACCTTCCAGTGCACAACTCCCAGCTTCCAGTGCACAGCTCCCTACCTTTCAGTGCATAACACCCCAGCTTCTAATGCACAATTAGTTTATATTTCAATTTCAATATTTTAATAACTGTTTATCTTGGACTTTATTTCTATAGATGTGAACATATGCCACAGACATGAGCCTTTGCCAGCCTCCAAGAAGCACAAGCACCACACTGTACATCTTAGTGGATGCTGGCAAGAGGGACAGAGTAGAGCAGGTGGGACCAGGTCTGCCCTAACCAGGAGGTGCTGCAGAGCACCAAGCAGGGAAAGGAGGAAACAGGTTTGTCTACGGAGACCAGTCTCTTCACTAGAATCAGCAGTCTCCCGGCTCTCCCTTCCATCCCGCAGAGCCAGGCCATAGCCTGACAGCTTCTGCTTCGACACCAGTGAAACCAGTGGAGGAAACTGCCTGTAGACTTGAATCTGATGAGGCCTCATCAACCAGGGGGTGTGCTACATACCTGTAACCCTAGCTCTTGGGTAGTAGAGTCAGGGAGAGTAAGAGTCCAGGGTTACCCTCAACTACATAGTGGGAGGCCAGCCTGGGCTGTATGATGTCCTATCTCAAAAATAGGGGAGTGCTGACAAGATGGCTCAGTGGTTAGGGTGCTTGCTGAGCCAACGTGAGGAGTAGAGTTGAGATCCCCACGATGCACATAAATGCTGAGTGGGTGTGGTGGCCCACCTCTAATTCCAGCCTTGGAAGGTGGACATGGGATCCCCAGAACAGGCTGTGGATGAGACTCTGCCTCGCTGAGTAACATGGAGGGGTGTTCAAAGATGACTCCAAACATCAACGTTGTATCTCCACACGGACATGCACCCCACACGCGTGTACACCCACACACATGCAAAACATTCTCTCACACACAGAGGGAAAAAAATAGAAAAGGCCTCGGCCCGCTCAAAGCAGCGCCCTCCTTCCTGCTGCCGCCGCCCTCAGCATTATCTGCTTAATTCTTTTGATCTCCTAGCCACCAAGGAAGAACCACCACAGGAGAAGGCTACTGTCAACCAGACGCTGGCAGAGGTGATCACGGAACAAGCCAACCTCAGTGTCAGTGCTGCCCACTCCTCCAAAGTCCTCTACGTCATCACCTCCAGCCCCAGCCACCCGTCGCAGACCGTCCCAGGTAGCCACTCCTGGGCACCGTCGGTTGGGGCCAGCGGCCACAGAGTGGAAGGTAGTTCTCTCAGCACTTAACGGAAGCAAAGGCACTTGCGGGCGCTTCTCCTTCAGGCACAGGTTGAGATGTTAGCTCTGCAACCCCTGGTCTGCATAGACTTTGAGAGAACTGTTCTCAGCAACTTATTTCCCCTCCAAAAGATGGATTTTGTGTGCCTTTGGTAACTGTGATTAGCAACTGAGCTTTTTATGTTTAAGAAGAATAAATAAGAGATCAGGCAGCAGGTATTAGATTATACGCGGTTTATTAAATGAGCATGAGGAGAGAGGGAAAGGGGAGAGGGTACCTGAGAGAGAGAGAGACCAAGGAAGAGAGCAAGCCACAAGGAGGCTCTGTCCTTTTACATAGCCCTGGCCAGGGCCACGCCCCCATGGCAGGTAGGCAATGACATCACAGGTAGGCAGACTGAAGCAGAATGCTAACAAAGCTGGGCTCAGATACATATATAGATACATACATAGATACATATATAGAAACATATATAGATACATATATAGAAACTTATAGAAACATATATAGATACATATATAGAAACTTATAGAAACATATATAGATACATATATAGAAACTTATAGAAACATATATAGATACATATATAGAAACATATATAGGTGTGTGTGTGTGTGTGTGTGTATCTTTCTAGAGCTCCAAGGTAAAGCTCCTTAGATATGTTGAGGGGAAAATGAGCCCACAAGTTGCAGAATTCCCTCCATGGCTCCACGCACTGTTCTAAACGGCGGACCCTACCCTGAGCCGGATACGTTCTTGCCCTTCTTTTGTCTGGAAACGTGTGTAGTCTCCACGGTGTGGGCAGCATAAGGCCGGGCATTCCTCTTCCTCTGCAGAGGGAGATGCACACAGAATGCTAGGACAGTACTGTGCGTGTTTCCTGCGGTCACCAGTGGGAGGAGGGGGACCAGAAACACTGTCAAAAGGTCAGGAGCGCTAAGAGCTGTGAAGAGAAGCCATGCAGGAGAGAGGCCATGGGCCACGATCTTCTGTGGTTAAGCTAACGTGGCTAGGGGTGTCCTTCCCCGCTTTTCTGCTGAGACATGCTCCCTGGATGAGCTGAAGAGGACTGCCATCTGTTATTTGGTCTTGAAGGCTTCATCCTGCCCCTCACCTCTGTAGATCTGACCATGGAAGGTCAGGGAGGGCAGCCTTTGGCAGCCCTGCATCACTTATTTGGCCGTGGGTTCCAGTAAGGATTTCATAGGCCACACTTCTCATTGCCCGAATGAGAAAACTGGGACCCAAGAACCCGTAAGGAACTCACTGATGAGTTGTAGTGGCAGACAGACTCACCACCCTTCTAGTGTTTAGGTCATACCAGAGGGAGTCTCAGGACAAGGCAGTCGTAAGCAAGCTCCCTGCTCAGCCCCCTCACCCACCCCCCCCCCCCCCCACCCCTCATTCCCCCCCAAGCCCGGCCCCCCCCCCCCCCCCCGCACTCCTGCCGCCCAGGTTTGCTGGCTGTTCCCACCTGCAGGGAGGCCCACCCGCACCCCTGAGCTGCCAGTCTCCTCTGGGAAATGAAAACCTGCAAGTCTGTGAGCTGTGTTTTGCACTTGCAGGATGGACCGTTTATGGCCTGGCAACCCTCCTCATCCTCACCGTCACGGCCATCGTTGCAAAGATCCTCCTGCACGTCACACTCAAGTGAGTACAAGGAGGGGGGGAGGGCGGCTCAGCAGTTCTCTCCTTTGTTCGTTTGTCTGGAACACGATTTCACGGGCTGCGTCCCAGGCAGCACAAGGCCGAGAGCAAACGGACCGCAGCACAGACCACACTGAGGATGAGGGGTTCTGTGTCCAGTCACCTCAGTTTCAGGAAGAGTTGAAACCATCCTGGCATAGGAAGCACAGGACACAGCAGTTGTCCTCTGAGGGGGCACGTCTGCTCCCCTCCAGAGGTGGGGATTTAAGGGTCAAGCTGTTCACTGGAATGAGTCACCAGCAGGCTATGCCCCTGAAGATGACTTCCTGTCCTCCAGCAGCCCTTACTGCCGTTAGCTCTTGTGGGTGACTCTGTGGCCCACAGGCTCTCCCCAGCCCATGACTAAATGTTTATAGTAACTCAGCCTTATCCAGACCCTATGTGGACAGCCACAGCTGCCATGAATTCCTGAGTGCCAATGCCATGTCTTACCCATTTCCCATTCCTTTCTTTGCCCCTCTCCTTGAGCTTTGGGGGAGGCGATAGTGGTGCCCATCTTAAGGCCAAGCGTGTAGCAGTCACCGTTCTCAGCATTCGGCCAGCCATGGGGCTGCAGTTTGCTATAGAGAGGTTTATTGATGCCCGGTGCTGTTGGTTCACTCACCATACTTAATGCCTAGGACCCCAGGCTTGCATGTGCCCAGGCCCTGTTTTACTCCATGTGCCTCCCCGATCCATGTGCCCTTGTTGGGGTCTGGGCCTCTGTTGGCCTGTATATGCCCAAACTGCCTTATCCCCAGTTGGCCAGTAGGTACACCCATCACCCTAAAAAAATTTTTTTGACCGTACATGGCATGTACCAGTAATCCTAGCTACTTAAAAGCTGAGGCAGGATGGTTATGACTGAAACCAATGTGGGCAACTTAAAAAAGACCCTAATTCTGCTAGGTATGATAGCTCATGCCTGTGAGGTCAGTACTCGGGAGACAGAGACAGGAGCATTGCTGCAAGTTTGAGGCCAGCCTTTTCTACATAATAAATACCAGGCCAGCCTGGACTACAAAGTGACACTGTCTCAAAAAACAAAAAACAAAACCTATCTTTAAAACAAAAAGAAAACTTATCCTTTGGTTTATCCTTTGGTTCTAACAAAACTGAAGACAGAAACGGTTCCCTGTGTGCGCTGCCTCCAAGAAGGGACAGTCATTGAACAGTGCTGTTCGCGTGCCTGTAGAGTCCTCTCTCTCTCTGCACTCCCAATTATCCCTCCTGAATGCCCAGCGCTGCCGGCCTCCTCTCCTGACCTCTGACCTCATTTGCCCTTCACTGCACATGTTTGTACACGAAAGCCAGCTGTGGCCACACTGGGGCCCTTACCCATCTCCGCTCTGAACTTTTTCAGTAGAAATAATGTCCATACTGTTGTGAGCTAAGTTCACCTTTCAGAAAGACAGACAGATAGACACATAGAGGCGGGTGGGGGTGGGAGGTGGGAGGAGAGTGTCTTACTTTGACATCTGTTGAGAATTAGTTTCTGAACACCATGTGGATGCCAGCTCTTGAGTCTTCTCGAGTCCCTGTGATGTAGGAGAGAGCATGGCACACACATGCCCATGCAGTGTGCACACCCTAGCTCTTCTCTGGACTGTTCTCGCAGTACAGTGGGCACTCTGCTGTGTCTCTGGAAGTCTCACAGCACCTAACGTGTCACCACAATGTAGTTAATGGATAATGGAAAGGAGAGACGGCTGCATGTGTCGTCAGCACAGACAAAACTTCTTTCTAAGGCTTTTCACTTGTGGTTGGCTCACCTCACCAACATGGAACCTTCAGAGGACCACTAGGTGTTTTAAATGTCACCACTCACATTCGAGGAGTCCCTCAGGGTACAGTCCTGTCTGTGTATCTCTGCAGTGGCGGTAGGGCCCAGAGTCTCACAGCAGGGCTGAAGGGCCTGCACAGCTGCCCTGTCCCTATCAGTCGGCAAAGGCAAAGATTGGGGAGGAGTGGGGCTGTGAGTCAGGGCTCTGCTTCAGAGGGAGAACCTGCCCCTGTGTCAGGTCCATGGCATTTGTAGATAGTATCCTTTTATTGGATACTATCCAGAAGAGGAAGAGAAGAAAAAGAATATTTGAAAAGTCTTAATTCTTCCAGCCTTTTCCGGCTTTGAATTATTTTGACAGAAAGTCCTTGTTACCATCAGAAGGACACTGCCCTGCATCTGCCTTCATGTCCACAAGCCACATTTCACTGTAACTCTTTTTTTTTTTTTTTTTACTACATAGCCCTGTCTGTCCTGGAACTCAGTCTGTAGACAAGGCTAGCCTCAAACTCAGATATCTGCATGCCTCTCCTTCCTGAATGCTAGGATTACAAGTGTGCATCACCAAACCCTTTACTCTTTTTTTTTTTTTTTTCCTTAGTGTAGCCTGGGCTGTCCTGTACTCACTTAGTAGACCAGGTTGGCCTCGAACTCACAGAGATTGGCCTGCCTCTGCCTCCCAGAGTGCTGGGAGTAAAGGCGTGCGCCACCGTAACACCAGGCTTCATCCTTAACCCTTTAAGGCAGCAATATCCTCCCCAAGGCTTCACAGGCACAGTGTCACAGGTCCAGGCACCTCGTGAGGTGGATGTTTCAGTGCTTTTTTTTCCAGATCTACAGGAAAACTATTTCTGTTTGGCAGATCGCATCGCGTCCCTTCTTCGGGAGACCTTAGGGACTGTCGTCAGCCAGGGGCTTCCGGGGAAATCTGGGCCATTTTCTATGAACCTTCCACTACGATCTCCATCTTTAAGAAGAAGCTCAAGGGTCAGAGCCAGCAAGATGACCGTAATCCCCTCGTGAGTGACTGACGCCCCGCTGCGCCTACACGGGAGCCTCCACCCCAGCTCCGGCTTGCTGGGGTCCCCTCCCCTGGAGCTTTCCTCTGAGGACTTCCCTGCCTCTGTTCACCCTGTCACAGGGCAGCGTAGCCGTGGTCCTCCATCACCCTGCAGCTCTGGCTGCGCTGGGGAGGTTAAGATCGGGGCTAAGCTGACAGGACACGGCTGGGCCTGAGTCTAGAACTCTGCTGGGTGGTGGGTAGGTAGTGTGTGATGAGTTTTGCTTCTTCGGTTTCCCCTGGTCTTCACAGTTTGGAACAGAGCCAGACGGAAAGAATCCTCAGGTTTTTTTGAAGGCTGGCCTGGTTTCCCACAGAGTGTGGTCTCCCGGATGTTGGCACCTCTAGCGCACAGATGCCCAGTGTGGCCCTGGAGCGTCCTCTGGTGCCGACTAAGACGTGTGTTCTAGTCTGAGGGGACTGAGAGAACAGGGCCACACAGCACAATCTTCTTTCTAGAAGATTCTCTTCAGTAGCCACTGACCTATAGTCAGGCAAGCTGGGGATTGGTCCTCCATGGAACAGACACAGTAACCTTCTTGTCTACCCCACTTACCTAGGCTGGCCCTCAAGCAGTTCCCGAGCCTGTGGGATCTGGACTGAGCCTGTCCTTCTGTCTTGTCAGCCAACTCCTACTTCAGAGCCAGGAGTTTAAAGACTGTAGCATAGAGCTGGTGCTATAGCGCAGTGGGAGCGGCCCGCCTTGCGTACGGGAGTCCCTAGGTTCTGTCCCACACTGCCAAAACAGGGGGAGGAAAAAAAAAAAAAAAGGACTTCAGCATAGCCTGCAGGCAGCAGCACCCTGTGGTTCCTGTGTGAGCAGTGTGTCACTTTAAAAGAAGGTCAGAATTATCCCTTATCATGGGGACAGGGTAGTTAGGAGTAAGGGCTCCTGTCTTGCCCCATCACTGTCTCTTAGACAAGGAGACGGTCTACAGACCTTGGCAGGAAAAGGCAGGGCCTGGGAACTGGAGATCCTCCCAGGACAGTCCTAGTGGCAGTGGCCACCTGTTGTGAGAGGAAGGGTCATCCGAGAGGAGCTGCCTGTGCCATGAGGTGGACCTTAGTCTGCGAACCTCTGGCCTCCTGGAGTACTGCGCTTACCTCCCTGGAGTTGCTAAGCACTTCCGTTAAGGCCTTTTGTAGGGTTCAGGTGACCCATCTGCATCTGACAGCTCCGGGACAGGGGGCTATATGGGGACATCTGGGAACTATCCTGAGGGAAAAGCAACCGGAAGAGGAATATGGTGCCTCTACAGTGGGCCGGAGTGCTGGCCCAGCTCCCATGGTAGGCCTGTGGGAATCCAGAGCTGCCGGGTGTCGTTCTCTCACTTCTACCTGGGAAAGGCTACAGGCTCCTGGGTGTGAAGACAGGCCCACCACACATGAAGAGCACTGGAAATAGAGGTCCACTCCAGGATCTCCATAGCACTCATACGATCTCCCCTAAAAACAAGTGTTGAGTCACAGGACACCATGTACATAGCGCAAAGAGGAGGTGGTTCCCACCCAGGGAAGGGTCAACTGGCTGGAACATTTGTTTAACTCAGATCACTGGCTCCAGGCTTCCTCTGGCCCACCACTCACCTGCCTCTTCATATCTCGGGCACAGGAAGCCAAGCCTCAGTGTGGTGGCAGCTGCAGCTCGGCAGCCCTTTATCGGCATCCCCAGGACGGGCAGTGGGCATGCCCACGCTCCTCTGGCTGTTGGCGTGGCATAGCACAGCATTCCAGGATCCACTTCCTCTGTGGGAGGCAGCCCCAGGAAACACCATCCCACCTTACAGCAAAGGCATGGGGCAGTGGGAAGGGCCGTAAGTCACCCAGCCAGAGTCTGTTAGAACCTGTCAGAAGTATTGCCACAGGGAGCCCCTCCACAGGGAAACGCAGAGTGTTAAGTGTGCTTCCAGGACAGGGGAGGCCTTTTGAGGAGAGGAGTGGAGAGGTAAGCCTGAGGGAGAAGAGCAGCACAGAAGACTGGCTGGGCCCTCAGAGATATTAGGGAGAGGCCTAGGTGCCCTGTGTTCCGCCCTATTTGTTTTGCTGCTTAAAAAGTAGAGACAGTGTCAGCAAGAAGCATGTGTCTTTCCCCACACCGGCGAGCATGGGGCTGAGGCCACCTGGAGCGAGCAAGGTGATCAGACCTCTGGACTTACCGAAATATGGGCTCTGGCTTCAAACTCCTCAGCCAAAGCCTCTCAAAGATCAAAGCACTGGCCGGGACAGCTGTCCTGGCCTCTGGGCCAGCCCATGGGATGTGCCTGGGCCAGGTGCCACCCCAAGTCCCGCTGTCAGCCCAGGCGGGATGCCACCTGACACTCCTCATCAACCTCTGCTCTGACAGCAGCACAGCCTGCACAGGCTCCTGCCAACTCCAAGGACTGGCCACCCTTAGCCTTCAGTAGCACTTAGAAGAGGATGGCGCCCCCAGACTCTGTCACCCTATCCGCAGGGCCCACCCAGGTCTCCCAGGCCAGCCCCTCACTCCACAAGCCTCCGTGGTCACCTGCTGGGTGTGTTCTGTCTGCGTTGGGCACTGCCCTGGGTTGTCCCTTTTGTGTCCTTGTTTACCGTCCTCACTCTTCTACCTCCAGGCCGCTCTCAGCCTAGCTGCTCTGTGGGAGGGCTGGGGAGGACTCCGTCAGACCTGCCAGCTGCACCCCCTACCCTGGTCTGCCAACCGAACCTAGGGCGTCACACAGGCTCCTGCCTTGCCACGTGGGAGCTGAGCACACTGGCCGAGGCTGAGGGGGGCTGCGGAGGCAGCGGGAAGGGAATCTCTCACGTCAGAGGGAGGTGTCCATCCATAGGTGGACGGGAGGGACCCTTTCTTGCCTGCACAGGGAGCTGCCATCCCTGCCACCCTGGTGACACCACGACTTTCTTGTTTCCAAACTCACCCTCCAGCAGGGGTTTGACTTTGGATGAGGCTTTACTTGTAAATATGCTCTTAATATGCAACTTTGAGAATAAAATAGAAACATCATGTATTTTAAAATATAAAATGAAGTGTGACACACTGTATACAGTTTAATATATATTTTTAGGATTTTGTTATTTAAGAAAAAGGAATGTGATGGTACTTAACTTTTACAAAAGAGAGAAAAATGTTATTTTTACTGTTTGAAGAAAATAAATATTCTCATTGTTGTACAAACAGTGGTGGACCCCAGCTGTCATTTTTACAGGGGCAGCCCAAGAGTGGGGCCACACAGGAAAGTATATGGAGCTGGACTCTGCCCTCCCAGGCACCCAGCCTGTCACTGGCTGCCTCTCTCCTGGTGTCTCTGGATTTCATGGCCTTGTCATTGCTTGTGCAGAGCTGAGGCAGGGCTGGCCATTTCCAAAGACCCTGTAGGGCCCCAGATTAGGTCTACATGCCATCTGATCGCCTCGCCTACTGACTGTGGTACCCAGGCTCCACTTCCCCAGATGAAGGAGGCCCAACGGAGAGGCTGCAGCTATTCCAGAAGAACTGGGCTGGCCTCCCAGAGAGAGTGACCGGTGTGCCCCTCCACTCCTCTGTCCCCATTCTCTCCATTGTCAGTTTGATTTTTCCCCTACTCTGCTGTCCAGGTTTGAACATGCGTCCCCTCTCAGCCTCCCCAACTCCTGGCCTACCATGCCCTTTCTACACTCTCCTTAAGTGAACAGCGCTTTACCATGGTCCCCACTGTGCCAGCAAGGAAAAGCCATCTCAGCGAGGCAGCGTGGGTTGGTAGTTGGAGCACAGACCTGTAGTTAGCCGGCCAGGGTTCTAACTCTTCCACCCTTCAATGTGAGGCCAGGAGGGCAAAGCAGGAAGACATTGAAGCGTTCCAGGGAGGACTAACATCAGGAAAACCAGATCAGAGGAGACCAAAGGCAAGCAGACCGCTGAGAAACTGAAGGTCTATAGGGCCAGGCAAGGGATGTAAGGGCCTGGGGACACCCCAAGCTAGCACTGAGGAAGGAAAAGCTGGCCGTGCCCATGGGTCGCTCAGATTACATTTAAACCCCACTTACTCTGGGCTATGCTGGTCTAGTGCGTTGGGTTGAATGTGTCATTACGTGTTGCGTGTCATTGGCTAAACGGTAGCTGCTGCTTTTATTCTAGAATACACCTAGGGGTTAAGAACAGCGGTGTCTAACCTTGACGTCTGGATGGGGAGAAGAGCCACTCTGTGATAAGGAGCATGTTAGTCATGGGTATTATGAAACCCTGATGAGTCCCACGGGGGCCAAGTCCAGTGATGTCAGCGTGGGCCATCAAGGCAGAGCTATCCTTTGACACACAGCTCTGGACTGAAGGGGCCCTTCTGACCTATGAGTGTACAAGTGGCTCCAAAAAGCTGCCAGGATAGTGTTGACACTGAGGCAGGTGAAAGGACTTCCCCAGAAGCCGAGGAACCTACCAGTCAAGCCAACCTGACTGTTGAGGTGCACTCTGCCTGGCAGCTCTCCTGCTCCTGTGAGTCCCAATTCCAGATTCTTAGAGGTTGATTGGGCTGGGTTGAGACTGGCCTCTTGCCATCTTCCCCCGGGAAGTGCCCGCCACTCCATCCACTTGGGAACTTTTACTCCAGTGTGTTCTGAAGGAAGTATCCACCCAGCCAGCTGTGTGAGTTGCAGTCACCACTTTGTCTACTGGCGGGACAGGGTTGTTTGTTACTCAGCTGCAAAGACTTCCAGCCCCAGATGGGCCACAGGACAGAGGAGCGTGGCACACACAGAGGACATGTGTACAGCACAGCGGGCATCCCAGAATCTGCCTGCCTCCCCCCCCCCCCGATTCTGTCCCAGGGGGGACACCGCTGTCACCCTTAGTAACCACAGCATGAAAGGCCAGCTCCACTACAGTGTTTATCTCTTTGGAGCTTTTCTCTGTTTTCCGAGAACTGCTGTCCTCAAAAACTCAGGGGGAGTATTTGTCATGGCAGGAAATGGTTGGTGAGAGCAACCATTTTGCTGGTAGATTTTGGACAGACTGGACATCAACAGGAAAATAAATAAATGAGAGCAGACTGCAACTGCCCTGACCAAAGAACCTACTTTGGATTATGAGACAACAGGAAGAGATACCCCCACAAGCCTATTTGAATGGAGTTTGGGGCCACCTGACCTTGACCTGTCATGTTACACATCCCCAAAGCCTCTGGTCCATCACCAGGGTGGCTCCAGTCACATCCTTTGTCCTGCAGTCAAAGGCTCTCCCTTCTCAGGGGAAAGGCTGGACAAAGGTGACCTTGTCTCCAAGCTTGGGAGTCACATGGCCATGTCCTCTCCCAAGTGGGCCATGTGTGTTGAAACTGTAGGCAGATTCTGGGGCTCAGAGAACTGAGAAGCCTTTGTTCACCCATGGCAGTGTCAGGTCCCCACAGGGCTATGTTTTTACTCAGCCGAAGGGGACGCTTTGGGGATGGGATACGTCCACTATAAAACACACCGGTCTCAAGTGCAACAGCGTTCGCCTGTAGCTAGGAGTCTTAATTTCTGGCCTCCAGCTGCTCTCTGAGCTAGGAGACCCCCACCGAGTGGGCCTACACGGGCTACTGGGGGTGTGCCATGAGTTGGACATGAAAGCCCAACTCCAGGACAGACGGCTGCAAGGACACCCTGGGAAATGAACCTGACAGAGCTCTGTGTGGGCTGGCCTGGGGAGTGGGGTTCAGTCGGAAGGATTGTAGATGAAAAGGAGAGTGGAGGCTGGAGGGCCTCCTGAGAAGAACACAGAAAGCTGTAAACTGCATAGGCTTTCGTAGGAGCAAAGCTACAGAAGCCTCTTCATGGCCGGGAGTGGAGCCCCCACCGCTGTGATGCTGTCCACTAGACTCAGCATGGTCGGGGCCCACCGCTTCGTGGGCTGATCATGATTTTATCGTTAAGCAGTGGAGGCTGAAAGGGGTACTCAGCTCTCCGATTTAGCCAAGTACTGGGGCAGTATTTTAAGGGCATATGTGAGCTGATGGAAGCTTCTGGACCTGCCTAAGCACAGCTTACCATTTCTGCAGTACTTACTGCTGTCTGCCATTGTGCCACACACTGCACAGATGTCACTGGATCCTCCTTTCCTTTGTTTGGCATTTTATCACTGAAAAGGATGACCTAAAAGCTTGGGGGTCTTCCAAAGGTCCCAAGGTCCTTAGGCAGAGCCAGACAAAACAAACGAAACGAAACAAAAAAGTCCCTTCAAATCAGTGTTTCCCCCATCCACTGAACATCTGCTTTCTGCTAGATGTATTGGCCAAGAAGGCTTGGGCCTTTTCAGCAAATGGGAAGATGTCTTTGGTGTGTCAACAAATCCAGGACCCAATTGTATCCACTGATGATAGACTTTGGCTCTGAGGCAGTGACTGGGTAGCAGTCTGCCAACTCTGGCATTGCTGCGTACAGCCTCCAGGAAGTGAGTGCAGTCTGCTCTGTGATGTCAAGCATTGTGGGGCAGTAGATGCTACAGCTGTTTAAACAGCCTAAAAGAAGGGGCAGCTCAGCACCTCAGTTTCACTGGCTCCCACTTTTGTTTGACTTCGGTCTTTGGCCAGCTGCACGTCTCTCTGGATTTCAGTGGGACTTTGGAGGTTTTAGTGGTGATGCCTAAAGCCTGGAAGAAAGAGGCCTTCTCAGGCCCCAAACCAGTATTCTGGGGTGGCACGGTGACCTAACATGGGATGATCGCACCAGCGTGGGCAGCAGCCGGCACCTCATTGACCAGCAGCAGGTCCCCGATCTCAGTGAGGTTCTCCCTCACAGAACCCGTGTTCCTGGATATGCAGCTGGTTTCTCTGAGCCGATTTGGATACCAGATGTTCCTGGTAGCCTGGCCCATCCCGGGTTCTTGCCCATTGGCACCACGGCTTTCCCTTGAAGGGGCACGCAGCTCTGCAGAGCTACCTAAGCCCGAGCTATCTGCTCCCACAGGGAAGCATTCTGAGTTGTCATCCAAAAGTTGGATGGTCTTAAGGAAATAATTGGACTTCAGGGTCGCCGTGTCTTCCTCGGGCATCATGGAGGTCTGTCAGGGATCACCATGAAGGCTTTAAAGACAACGCTACTTGAATGAGGATGCCTGAATAAAAAAACTTGTATGTTCTTAGTTAGAACAAACCCCTGGTACCACAGACAAACAAGATGAAAACACATCAGTCTTGCGGAATCCTTTGCACCAACCCAACAGCCTCAGAGAAGGGATTAAGCAATGGAAGTCATGGGTAGAATTCAGCATTCAGCCACGGTCCACCAGCTCCACAGCCGGAGCCCCTCTGGCCTGTTGCACTACAGCCCACCACGTCCCAGATAGATGTCTCCAGATGCCCAGGAAGAGTGAGGGCACATTTGCCTGAGACAAAGAAGTAACCTAACCTAGGCCTTTCTCTGCCATACACGCTTTTAAGAATCAGATGAGGTGGGCTGGAGAGATAGCTCAGCGGCTAAGAGCACTGTCTGTTCTTCCAGAGGTCCTGAGCTCAATTCCCAGCCACCACATGGTGGCTCACAACCATCTATAATGTGATCTGGTGCCCTCTTCTGGCCTGCAGGTGTACATACAGATAGAGCACTCATACACAAATAACAAATAAATAATTAAAAAAAAAAAAAAAAAGAATCAGATGAGGCTGAAGAGGTGGCTCAGCAGTTAAGAGCACTGGTTGCTCTCGCAGAGGACCCGGGTTCAATTCCCAGCACCCACACCTGGAACTTCAGCCCCAGGAGACAAGTGTGTACCCATGTGGTGCATTGACATGCATGCGGGCAAAACGCCCATAGACACACAAAGTGGGTTTTTAAGAATCAGATGAGTGTACACAGCTCCATTCTGACGCACAGAACTTTGACTGACAACCCTGGAGGTGTAGACATCAGGGAGACCTTCCATAGGTGGCAGGCTTGGATTCCTCTCTTCAGGAAGCCGTGACAAAAGGGACAACAGCAGCAGTGGTTGTGACCATGGATACATCCAAAGGCCCTTCACACACAGGGCTCAGCAAACCTTTCACTAGTACCCAAATACTAGATATTTTAATGGAATATTTAGTATATCTCAAATTTTAAGGGACATTTTTGTGAGTGGGTAGCACACGTGACAGGGCGTGTGTGGAGGTCACAGATGACTTCCACCTTCACATGGGTTCTGAGTGTCAAATCAAGGTCGCCAGACTTCTGTGACAAATGCTTTTACTAGCTTCATCCTGCACAGCTTGGGTCCCAGGACTGTGGCTGGGAGTCCTGAGGGGCTGAAGACACACAGACACATGTACACAGGGAAGCTGGGAACAGATGACCTGGGCTGCCTGCTGCAGCAGCCACGGCACTCCGGAAGCTCAGCACGGTCAGGGTGCACATTTGAACAGGAGGCAGGTTATTATATAGAGCTGAACAAGAAGTGGGGTTATTATACAGATAAACCAGGAGGCAGGGCTTACGGCGTGCAGGTGAGGCTGGTTTAGCTGATCTCAGTAGGAACAGGCTCTGTAGGGGAGCAGTCTCCAGGCCGTAAGCAGCCCAGTGGGGAAAGCTACGTGGACAGTTTCTGTGCACACTGTCAACATTCACACTTGGACCTGAGGAAAGCTTTGCCCTCCCTCCGAGCCTCCCGACCTGAGGACGGTTTTTCCATTCCTATAGAGGTAAGGCACTGGGGTCCTTGACATGGCCGTGCTGATGTCAGCAACACACAGTCACTCAGAATGTCTCTCAATTCAAGGTTTACCTATTGGGCCGACGTGCTGGCCAGTTGCTCAGTAGTTTGCTTGTTTGGTTTTTGAAACAGGGTCTCACTGTGCAGCAGCTCTGACTGTTCTGGAACACACTCTGTAGACATGGCTGACCTCGAATTCACAGAGGTCTGCCTCCTGAGTGCTGGGATTACAGGCGTGGGCTTCAGCAGGTAAAGGTGCTTGCCCCAAGCCTGACAATCCTGCGACTCACACAGAAAAAGGGGAAAATCAGCTCCTCCAAGATGTCCCCTGACCTCCACACGCATGCCATGGTATTCCAGTGTCCCTCTCCAAGAATGTAATAACATTTTTTTATTTTTTATTTATTTATTTTTTTTTGGTTTTTCGAGACAGGGTTTCTCTGTGTAGCCTTGGCTGTCCTGGACTCACTTTGTAGACCAGGCTGGCCTCAAACTCACAGAGATCCGCCTGCCTCTGCCTCCCGAGTGCTGGGATTAAAGGCGTGCACCACTATCGCCTGGCTTGTAATAACATTTTAAATGTAAATAATAAGAAAAAGGTGGACACCAAAATTTCTGCCAGCAGCATGACCGGCCAGTAAAAGTGCTTGCCAGGCAAGCCCTCTGCCTTCCATATGCACGTACACACATACACACACACACACACACACACACACACACACACACACGTAAAAGGTTTTAGTTTTTTGTTTTTGTTTTTGTTAAGATTTATGTTTTACTGCTCTGTCTGCATGTATCAGATTCCAGTATAGATAGTTGTGAGCTACCATGTGGTTGCTGGGAATTGAACTTGGGACCTCAGGAAGAGCAGCCAATGCTCTTATCCACTGAAGCATCTCTCCAGCCCTTGTTTTTGTTTGGTTTTTGTAAAGTTTTTTTTTTAAAGAGAATTTTCAATTTTACAAAACTTGGATGACGTAATAAGATACTATCTTGATTTTTGGCTCCCAACGATGAAAACCGCGAAAGCTCTTTGCTCGGGGACCACGCAGTAGCAGCCGCCTGCCCACAGGCCTTCGCTTGCTCTCTGCCACCTGCAGCATCCCCACAGCAACTGCACAGCTTAGGTCCTGATTCTGTCCCGACTCAGCTGGGAGAAACAAGGCTGAAAGAGTTTAAGTAACTCATCCAGGAAGCGCGAGAAGCGGGCCTGAGTCACCCTTCTGCCGCTGATGGTCCTGAGAGAGACAACGTGGACCGGTCTGGCTTGTGGGGAAAGGAAAGGAGCACGGTGGGGAAGGAGAGAGGACCGGAGACCCGGGACCACCACCGCCCTACCCCAGCTTCTCCCGCCCACCATGCCGTGTAGCACCCTGGGCCTGAGCTGTAGGGAGACCGCACAACCATCTCCAGCCGGCTGCTTTGCCCAGCAGGGGAGGGCAGCTGGCTTCTGTCCCCGCCCCACCCCCAGCTCCACAGAAGGAGCCCCGATCCAGGACAGCTGGCCGCCCTCGCATTGTTTTTTAGATCCCAGGTTCTTTTAATTATAACCAGTTTGCCACCCTCAGCAATTCTTTGTTTCCCTACACTCATACCAACGAGTTGGACCCCGCCCCCAAAGCCTCCCAGCCAAGCCCTGGGTTAGAATAATTTCCTCCCCACGTAGAGACCCCTCCAGTCTGTTAGGAGCGCCCCTTTCTTCTGCAAGTGAGTGAGGCCGAGCGGGTCCCCCTCCAACTCAGTTTCCTTATCTGCTTTGTACTCTCCCTTCCAGAAGCACCCCCCCCCCAGACTTAAAGTGCATTATTTGGGGACAGAGTCTAAAAGTGGGGCTGAGGAAGGCAACAGTGTACTGGACTTGGGCTTGCTGTCACACCCTGTGCACGGAACCTTGGCCAAATGACCGTCCTTTGCCAAGGAAACCAGGGATTTCTTCCTACCAGAGAAAAATGACCTCCGACCTAAGCACGAAGCTCCCAGACTCCACTTCCCTTACTTCCAAACTCCACTGTCCACTTATTATATAGGTTGAGCACAACTACATAGGGTGCACCAGAAATCCCAACAGCTGAGAGGCTAAGGTTGTGAGTTCAAACTCAGCCTATACACTACATAGCAAGACTCCGTTAGAGAACCTAGCATCTCATATTTAGCTCAGCCACTGGCCTGTGCTCCACGCCCACCTTCTGGTTTTGATTTTTTTTTTTTTTTTTTCAAGAGTTTCTCTGTGTAGCTTGTAGACCAGGCTGGCCTCCAACTCGGAGATCTGGCCTGCTTCTGCTTCCCAAGTGCTGGGATCAAAGGTGTCTGTGCCTCCACACCCAGCCTTTTCCCACCCACCCTCCCACCTCACCCCCCAGTTCATGTGCATTGGTGTTTTGCCTGCATGTTTGTCTGTGTGAAGGTGTCAGATCCCCTGGAACTGGACAGACAGTTGTGAGCTGCCATGTGGGTGTGTTGGGAACTGAACCTGGGTCCTCTGAAAGAACAGCCAGTGCTTCTGACTGCTGTGCCATTGCTCCAGCATTCCTAGTGCATTTGAATGGTTTTTAGCAGTAACTAAGGATCCATGTCAGACGACACAGGGTAATAGAGATGTAGTCCACAGTCCTTGTTCTTCTGTTTTGCTTGGTTGGTTTTATTTTTGTTTTAAAAAAGAATCTCGCCAGGCGTGGTGGCACACGCCTTTAATCCCAGCACTCGGGAGGCAGAGGCAGGCAGATCGCTGTGAGTTCGAGGCCAGCCTGGTCTACAAAGTGAGTCCAGGACAGCCAGGGCTACACAGAGAAACCCTGTCTCGAAAAAACAAACAAAATAACAACAACAACAACAATAATAATAATAATAATAATAATAATAATAATAATCTCATGCAGACCAGGCTGGCCTTGAACTTGCTATGTAGCTGAGGTTGGCCTTGAACCTGCTTTTCCTACCCCCTACCTTCTGAGCTCTGGAATTATAGACATGTGTCACCATGTCCAGCCATTGGTCCCTATTCTGTAAATAAGAGCCGAGTCACAAACCAGACCTCACAGGGACTTTAGATGAACCTGCCTTTGGGTGGACATGGCCTTGTATCAGGTGACAAGCCAACAGTATGTGCCATAGGGCAGTGTCCTTTTCAGAAAAGAACTCCTGTGTTGGTTCCTGTCAGTGACTGGTTTTCCCTTAGTACATTCAATACACGGTGTGTGTGTGTGTGTGTGTGTGTGTGTGTGTGTGTGTATCTACACATGCATGTATGTGTGTGCTGTGCACACATGAGGTGTACATGTGTGTTTGTGCCTGCACACATGTGTTTGTGTTTACGTGTGTGTGTGTGTGTGTGTGTGTGTGTGTGTAAGTCAGAAGACAGCTTGAGTGACTGAGCTGATGGGTGAGCCCAACCCTGCTACCCTCTTCCATCAGCAAATTTCAGTGTCTTTTGCTTCAACTAAGACAATCAACCTTCCTAACGTGGCTGCAGCCCTTTCATACAGTTTCTCATGCTGTGGGGACTCCCAACCATAAAATTATTTTCCTCACTACTTCACAACTGTAATTGTGCTACTGTTGTGAATCGTAATGTAATTTGCCAGAGGGGGGTCTCGACCCACAGGTTGAGAACCGCTTAATTAAGGAACAAACACAGAAGAACTTGAATGACCTCCAATTCCTTCGAGGTCCCAGGTGGGCAAACATAGGCTGCGGCGGCACCTGGCCCAGCTGGCAGCCAGGCTCCCGCCCGCGAGGCTCTGGCAAGCCGCCCTGCAGAAGGCGTCCTTGCCTGCGCAGCCTTGCTCACCAGCGCCTCCCTGTGGTGAGACCTGAGATTGTGAGGAAATGTGCTTGGCCTCCAGGTCCCAACCCTGAATATTGACTTTGCCCTCTCCTCTCTCAGGATGACAGAGCCTCTCACACTGGGAGGGTGTTTTCCATTTCCCTGACCTTATTGTTGTGGGGTGTGAACCCGGAAAGACTACACAGACACAGCTTTAAGCCAAAGCGAGTCTCTATTAGCCAGTCACTGGACCCCAAGCCTTTCTCAGGTGAGCTTTTAAATACGAAAACCATGTTCTGGGTTGACATAGTTCAGTAAACAAGAGCAATTAGCTAGAAGCAGCACTGCAGAAACCAAAGGCAAGGTTTGTACACTTAGAGGCTGTCCCAGAACTGTGGACTTCAATGCATTAGGCCTTTGTTTTTTGTTTTGGCAGGTGGTGCTGTCTACATGCTGAGTTTTACAGCCTGCACGGCACTTCCATCATGGAGTCTGTTGGGCTAAGGCCTGGAGGCCTATTACACTTATAAGACTTAACAGGAAAATGATCGCGCGCGCGCGCGCACACACACACACACACACACACACACACACACTCCTCACACTGCCCATAGGTTTATTAGTTACTTTTATGTCCCTGTAACAAATACTCAACAGAAACAAATGGTGATAGATTCTTTTCCTTCACCGTTGCAGAAGTCCAGTTCTTCACACTGAAGAGAACACTGGAGAAGAGACGCTGGTGTCACAGAGCCAGAGACAGAGGAAAGGGTCATTCAGAGGGAGGCCAGGGTGAGACATAACCCCGAGTAACTCCTTGGAGCCAGGGGAGGTTTCTGAAGAGCATCCTTTCTGCTGATCAGTGGAGCTCAGCAGAAGCGTGTCAGCCTTATCTCATCTATGAAACTTTGTTGCCTTGAAGTTAGCCTAATACAGACATCAGGGTCCCTACAGGAAGAAATCATGTCACTTAATAGTGTGTGTGTGCACGCCATATTTGCAGTCTTTCTCTCTCTCTTTTGGTTTTTTGAGACAGGGTTTCTCTGTGTGGCCTTGGCTGTCCTGGACTCCCTTTGTAGACCAGGCTGGCCTCAAACTCTCAGAGATCTGCCTGCCTCTGCCTCCTGAATGCTCAGTTTCTCCCTTTGCCCCCCCCCCTTTAGTTTTTGTCTCTTTATTGTTCTTGTTGTTATTTTGAGTTTTTCAAGACAAGGTCTCTCTGTATAGACTTGGCTATCCCAGACTCACTCTGTAGACCAGGCTGGCCTCGAACTCTCAGAGATCCACCTGCCTCTGCCTCCTGAGTGCTGGCATTAAAGTCGTGTGCCACCATTCCTGGCTCGTTTTGTCTCTTAAAAGACATTTACTTATATTTGTGTGTGAGAGAGATTTTGTGAGCTTTTGTATACTACGTTCATCCTTGTATACTGCAGGAGGCCAGAAGAGGGTGTCAGATCGCCTGGAACTGGTGTTTGTGGGTCACTATAGGGGTGCAAATGCGGCCAGTACTCTCCATGACTGAGTCACCTCCTCAACTCCATTATTTAATTTATTTATTTTTATTGTGTGTCTGTGGTGGTGTGGTGGGGGTGTGTCAGGCATATGTGGAGCTGGAGTTACAGGGAGTTGAGAGCCATTTCACATAGGTGCTCAGCAAGAGTAGTTCCTCACACCTACCTGCTGAGCTTCCCTCTTCCCCCTTTAAAGACAATCTTGTTAGGTTGCCCAGGTTAAAGGATATGTGCATGGCTGTGTGCGCAAAGGCACTATAGCCCCAGCCAGGCTGTCAGTGAGCATCTCTGGGAGGGGCAGGAGGAGGAGGAGGATCAGTGAGCACTTCTGGGAGGGGCAGGAGGAGGAAGAGGATCAGTGAGCACCTCTGGGAGGCAGGAGGAGGAAGAGGATCAGTGAGCACCTCTAGGGGTGCCGGAGAAGGAAGGAGAGGGCAGAAGCACTCCTAGTTTATTTGATATCTTTACACATGGCTTGAATCTTTTGCATTTATAAGCTATATGTCCTATTTTGAAAATATCTGACATTAATCTTTTAAAAAGGCAGAGGGGGAGGGAGCAAAAAAAAAAAAAAAAAAAAAAAAGGCACAGGCAACATAAGTGCCCCTGTCACTAAAAAAAAAAAAAAAAAAAAAAAAAAAAAAATCATCCATGCAAGTTTCCAGAGCACTGAGGAGAATCATGTGCCCACTTAGGCAAGTCCTCAGGGGCCTTGCCAAAGCTGCTGGCCTGGCACCCATTTCTCTGCCCAGCATTGGCTGTGCCACTGTCCTGCCTCCCCCCTTAACTTACCCCCAGAGACACCTGCTGGGACAAGGGCGCCCTCAAAGGCTTCTCCCCAAGGCCAGCAGAATGCTCAGTTCCCACACCAGAGAGCCCTTTTCTTTGTAAACTACAAAATAAACATCTCCAGGCCCCTCACCCCCTCTCCCTGGGCAGCCGGCAACCCACATGTTTATGTCTTTGGAAAGAGAAAGGCAAGGAAGGGAAGAGAGACAGAAAACAGCTTTGGCAAGTCCCCCCACAAGCAGATGGCACCAAGTCAGTAATGAACCCTCGGCATTTGGGGCGTTTGATCTACCAGTGGGTCTGCAGCGAGTCCAGGGAAGACTGCTGAGGGAGGCAGGCTCAGGGAGCTGGCAACATCTTTAATGCTGAATCAGCCACTAGGGCCCTAACCTCAGAAAGCTCCTCACACCACCCCTCAGGGGACCAGCATCAGAGTGTGCGGGGCTGCCTTGCAGAGTGAGGGCTTTGGCCGCTAAGCAGGACCCCCATGGTGTTCCAGAGAATGAGACAAGCAGCTGTCACCCAAATATACCTTGACTACAGAATCCTGTCACCAAAGACTCAACCTTTTCTCTCTCTCTCTCCATCCATCTGGGACCCTGAGGCCAGAGAGCAGAATTTGTTCTGAAGGTGTCCCAACCATCCCTCCACCCGTCCCCCTCCCTCCCCCTCCCATCCCTCCCTCCCCCCCACCCCACCCCCGTGTTTGTCAGTTTTCTGTCACTGTAACAAATGTCTGAGGCTTCCTTGGGCTTGGAGATTTGGAGGTGGTATGCTTGTAGTCGGTCAGCCAGCCCTGTTGCTTTGGGCCTGTAGGAGCAAAAAACTACTCACTTTTTGGTCAGGTTCCCAACACCCCCCAATGACCTAAAGACCTCCTACTAGGCCCCACCCCCTTAAAGGTACCCTGGCCTCTCAACAGCAACAAATTGAAAGTCAAGCCCTCCACATGTCTCTGGGAGGCATTGCAGACCTAAAAGGTCTCAGTTTAACCATGACTTTGCCTCCATGACCACTGTCAATTCCATGGTTGTATGGAGGCTGCTGGAAAAAACCAGACTAAGGAAATGGGGGTAAGGAAGGGGGGCTCCATCTGTGCCATGGGGAGGCCGCCATGCATGCTGGGTAAGACTTTCCAGTCTGCAGCTTTAGAGTTCCCCAGTGCTCTAGAAACGTGAGCCTTGGTGGGATGTGACTTCAGCTGTGCCCTTAGAAGTGGGAGGTGAGCCAGGCGTGGTGGCGCATGCCTTTAATCCCAGCACTTGGGAGGCAAAGGCAGGTGGATCACTGTGAGTTTGAGGCCAGCCTGGTCTACAAAGTGAGTCCAGGACAGCCCAGGCTACACAGAGAAACCCTGTCTCAAAAAAAAAAAAAAAAAAAAAAAAAGTGGGAGCTCCAGCTGGAGAGGCTCAGACAACGTTATAGCAAGGGGCAGATTCAGGAGGGCATGCTCAGTAACTGGGAGACCATGAGGAGGGGCCCATGCCAGACAGGAATCTAGCTCTGCAAGAAAGGAGAGGGAAGTGGGCCACGGATGAAGGGCAGGAGGGATGCAAACCTGTGGCACCAGAGAATTCTTAGGGAGCAAGGACTTGGGGGGGTGGCTGCATCTCACAGGGCTGCCTTTCCCGGGTGGGCGTATGACCTTCTCAGCGTGGTAGGCTGTGTGTATGCAAAGGCTCCAGATTTGGGTCTGATTGTCGGCTTCCTGAAATTTATCATTATTTTTCCAGAAGAGGGCCTATATTTTTCATTTTGCATGGGTGCCCACAAATTACAGTCCGTCCTGAGTCCAGTGAACCTTGTGCCTGAGGTGGAACATTTTGCCTGCCTCTCGTCTAGCACACACCACACACATATTCATGTGCACACCAAACGTGTATACTCACCATACACACATACATTCCCTGGCACAAACATCCCCTCTCAGTCAGGCTTCTTGCTCAGAGGCTACATGGTTCTTTTTTTTTTTTTTTTTTTTTCACATGGTTCTTTTGTTTGTTTGTTTAAGATTTATTTATTGGGTTAGGGATTTAGGTCAGTGGTAGAGCGCTTGCCTAGCAACCGCAAGGCCCTGGGTTCGGTCCTCAGCTCTGAGGGGGAAAAAAAAGGATTTATTTATTTATTTTATGTCCACTGCTCTTTGGCCTGCAGGCATGGCTGTGTGAAGGTGTCAGATCCCCTGGAACTGGAGTTACAGACAGCTATGAGCTTCCATGTGGGAAGCTACGAATTGAACCTGGGTCCTCTGGAAGAGCAGCCAGTGCTGAGCCATCTCTCTTGCCCCTACATGGCTAATGGCCCAGTCGGTAATATTCGAGATCATTTAGTGAGTTTTGGGAGCCGCAGAAGTTATAAAAGCCCATCCTCTGTCAGCCACAATGAGACAAAGCTTTCAGAGATCAAGAGACAGCGATCAAAGGGTTTTGATGTCAGCCTTTCCTTCCTGCCTCGGGCTGTGGTAAGCGGCTGTGATACGCACATCCTGCTTCCTGCCTCTGCTGGCAGCCAGATTCTCTTCTTCATTTCTTTCTTTCTTTTCTTTTTTTTTAACCACACTAGGGATCATGCCAGGGCCTTGGCAAGAGCTCTAACCACTGAGATACCCTTGCCCTCGGTTATTTGTTTGATTGTTTGACACAGCATCTCACTGTGGAGCCCAGGTAACCTCAAACTTGCCATCTTCCTATCTCAACCTCCAAAATGTTGTGATTACAAGTCTGAACCCCTACCCAACTCAGAAAACTGACTTTCTGCAGTCCTGTGGTCTGAGCCTAGAGCCTTGGGTGTGCTACAAAATCGCTCTACCACTGAGATAGTCTCCAGCCCTGTTTCTATTTAAACTCACCATCCTCCTGCCTCAGTTTTCCTAGTGGATGGAACTGGCCCTTTGTCACTAGGCTGACTCAGCAGCCAGATTTTCTTAGGCCCAGGCAATTCAGAATTCTGTGGTAACACAACTCACCTGGTCTCAGGCAATGGCCAGAAAGGCCTGCCCACAAAACAGGCCAGCTGTTTGAACAAAAGATGCTGGTGGCCTCAGAGGTCCAGGTGGAGCTGCCTTCTCAGACAGAGAGTTTGTGCTCCGAATGGCTTGTCACAGTTATGCCACTCACTCGAGGCAGGACTAAGAGTGACACCCTTCTGATCTCTAGGACCTACTGGGTGAGTCCTGCTCTGTTTCTCATCAAAACAGCGTACTGTACAGGATTTGGGGAGATGACACAGTGGGTAAACTGCTGCCACACAAACTTAGGGACCTGAGTTCAGATCTCCAGCACTCAGGTTAAAAAGCCAGGCATCTAAGTGCTGGGACAAGGGATCCCTAGAGCTTGCTGGCCAACCAGCCTAGCCAAATCCATAGCTCTGGGTTCAGTGAGACACCCTGCCTCAAAAGATAAGGTGCAGAGTGAATGAGGAAGACACCTGACATCAACCATTGGCCTACACACACACACAAACACATATATAGATACACAGACAGACAGACACAGAGACACACAAACACATATATAGATACACACAGACAGACACACAGACACACACATACACACACACACACACACACAGACACAGAGATACACAAACACATATATAGATACACACACAGACAGACAGACAGACAGACACAGAGACACACAAACACAGATACACACCCAGAGAGAGACAGAGAGACAGAGTGAGAGAGAAAGAGAGAGAGAGAGAGAGAGATGGACACAGAGACAAACAAGACACAGATACAGATACACACAGACAGACAGACACAGATACACACAAACACAGAGACACAGATACAGACACACACACAGAGAGACAGACAGACACAGACACACACACAGAGACAGACAGACAGACACAGACACACACAAACACAGAGACACAGATACACACACACAGACAGACACAGATACACACAAACACAGAGACACAGATACACACACAGACACACACACACAAACACAGAGACACAGATACACACACACACACAGACAGACACAGACACACACAAACACAGAGACACAGACACACACACACACACACACAGACAGATAGACAGACACAGATACACACAAACACAGAGACACAGACACACACACACAGACAGACACAGAAACACAGAGACACAGATACACACATACATACACACACAGACAGATACACACAAACACAGAGGCACAGATACAGACACAGACACACAGAGACAGACAGACAAACACAGAGACACAGACAGATACACACAGACACACACACACCACAGCAGGAAACCACAAGGCCAGGATGGAAGGATCGCTTCCCATGGGCACTGACTCTCATGTGTTTTATCCATGGCAAGCCGTGGAAAGCCATGAGTGGCTTATGTGGATCAGTGGCCACAGTTAGCTCGTCCCGTGATAGGGATCACTGGTGATGTCAAAGGCTCTAGGTCTCCCAGAGCCAACAGGTATGTTGGTCTCCTGTTCCTTGGAGTTCTTGTGACTGTGTCACTACCGAGGAACTTCATGGTAAAGCATTCCTGTCACCTCTAGCTGGACACCACTCCAGGCGGCACTGAGAGCCGCCTGCGCTCCCAGCTTCTTTAAGGATGTCAGATGGAGCCCTGCTCCTGGCATGGAGGCCACAGGCCTTTCAGGGAACACACTGGGACTTTGAGGAGGTCCTCGTTTGTTTTGTTTTGTTTAAAGATTTATTTATTTACTTTATGCGTATGAGTGCTCTGTCTGCGTGTACACCTGCAGGCCAGAAGAGGGCATCAGATCACATTATAGACGGTTGTGAGCCACCATGAGGTTGCTGGGAATTGAACTCATGACCTCTGGAAGAGCAGACAGTGCTCTTAACCACTGAGCCATCTCTCCAGCCTGAGGAGGACCTCAATTGTATGCCAGGTCTGCAAGAGTGTTTCTGATACATGTGTTAATGAGCAACAGGTCCGAGTCACACTCCGGAAAGATTGTCACCATTGTCACAGCGGGAGATCAGCCACCCTCCTATTGCAGGCATCCATGAATACCGTGGGCAAGAAGCCCTACCTCACCCACTTCTTCCAGGACAGGTGGGGTCCAGCACCGCACATGTGTAATGGTCACCACTCTGTCCCTTGGGTTCCTGTCGGCCCACAGACATAGGATGTTAGCCAGTGTGCAATGCTGTGGCAGCCACCTGAGGAAAACAATGGAAAGCAAAGATCTTAATCCGTAGCTGCTGGCACTGAATGAGACAGAACATCATGATGCCAGCAAGTGGCAAACCGATATCTTGGATGAAGAAAGGGAGGGAACAGGCCCAGGTACACCCTGCAGGGCATGCTGACCTACTTCCTTCCTCCACTGCCTCCCATTAAGGCCATCGCATCACATAAGCATTGGTGGATTAACCCTCGGCTGAGTCAATGCCCCCAAGGTCCTGTCTGCACTCATGAGCACCACAGCTGGGGGACCAAACCTCAACTTGCAGCTCACCAGGAGGCTTTCTGCGACCTCTCTCTGCCACTGCCAAGGTCAGGCTGTGGTCATCCTCTGAAGAGAAACATCAGCGCGTGTCACCTCTGCCTTGCCTTATCTTTCTGACCCCTGTAGACTTGACAGATTCCCAGTGCTTCTAAGGTGATG
Organism: Acomys russatus; assembly: GCF_903995435.1. NCBI lineage: Eukaryota > Metazoa > Chordata > Mammalia > Rodentia > Muridae > Acomys > Acomys russatus. Next base: position 11,449,592 of record NC_067158.1, on the reverse strand, counting down.
GGGCCTCCCATGGCTTGTCTGCCTCTGGCCTCTCCAGCCCATTGACAGCAGCAGTCAGGCTAAGGGGTCCAGCTCCAGGGTGGGGAGCTCACCCAGCATGCCCAAGCCTTGAGTTAGATCCCCAGGGCAGCAAAACCAAATCAGCTTTCACTGGTGATGTCCAGCCCTGCATAGCCTCCCATGTTTCAGGTCCCATCAGATGCCCAGGTATACACACTTTCTACCTTATCAGATACCCAAGGGCCGTCATGATGGCCCCACTCCGACCCCTTGAATCTCAGACATGCCCTCCCCTTACCCTGATTATAACATCTTTCCCAGATTGAGACCCCCTTTTCCTTAGTTTGGACCCCCCCCACTTTCAGAGGTAATTTGAGGACTACCCAACACCCTTGGGTAGTTGCTGTGCTGTTTCCTTTTATTTGTTCCCGGCCCTCGCCATAGAGGGTACATAGAGGTGGTCAGAGGGCAGAAGAAGGTACAGAGGTGGCTCTCTGGCCCCCCTGCCCACACTCTGCCTCAAGGCCCAGGTGGTCACAGTGATGTCAGGGTCTCTCTGTGGCCCCAGCTCTCCCAAGATGCTTAAACTCAATGCACGGGGATCCTCCCATCTCAACTTTCTGAGTCCTGGGCTTGCAGACACAAGTCACCATCCCTTGCTTGCTCCAATTTTTTAAAATTTATTTTTTATTATTTTTAATTATGTGTATGTGGGGCATGTGCACATAAGTACAGACGTCTTCATAGGCTAAGAGAGTCAGATCCTTCTCAAAGCTGGAATGGTGGTACACACCTTCAGTCCCAGCACTCAGGAGGCAGAGGCAGGTGGATCTCTAGGGATTCAAAGCCAGCCTGGTCTACACAGAGAGACCCTGCCTCAAAAGGAAGAAAAACAAAAAGGCATAATTTCTCCCTCCTTAAGTTCCTCGACTTTTTGCCCATTCTCACCTACTGCTGTCTTTCCCCAGGTGTCGTTTTTTTTATGTCTCACAAACATTTGGCAATCACTGACTGTACGTCCATAACAGCTCTCCCACTTCCCAGGGTGTGTTGCTGTCTTCCTGTGTCTTAACCTACTTGCCTGGGCTGAGTTTGATGAAGTCTGTCTTTCTGAGCAAGTATACGGTCTCTGATTTCACCCCTCAGAGGCAGCCCTGGGCGTGGTCGGAGTCACCCTGGACAAATGACAGGGTCACAACAGGACCCTCCTTGCTCTTCCTCTGCTTCTTGGGTAAGTGCCTGTCTTTGTTGGGTCTGCACTGAGTTTGTTTCCAGGAATGATGGATTGGCCCCCTGGGATTTAAACCATGCCTCGGATGATCTAATTAAACTCAGGCCCCCTTTGTGGGGGTCGGCTTTGAGGCCAGTCTTTGAGGGTTGTTACAGTCCCTTGAGGGTTCCACTCAATTGGCCTTTTTGGGTTTTTGTGAACACCCTGACCTGGGGACTGAAAACCGAACTCAGGCCCTCTGGAAGAATATAGCCAGCGCCCCTAACCCCAGAGCCATCTCTACAGGCCCCAGTCGTCTCTTTCCATCCTGTAAATGTCTCAGCTTGCTCCCCTCATGGAGCTATTTATAGTAGCCTCCTCTTAATTAGTTGCTACTAACTGCCTCTTAATTACTCCATACCAAGGTCCCTGTATGCTCACCCTTGAACTTGACCTGTTGACCCTCAGTCCCACAGGAAGTGAGTTCCCCGGGGACTGCTTCCGCACGCTCTCTCCACCATCTCTGGTCAAACCTCTGCACAGCTGTTCCGCATCAGGGGTAGGGCCAGGCTGCTTCTCTCAGCAACACCCCTGCATTACGAAAGGGGCTCTGGGTGGGGTAGCCCCCTCATAACACGGAACCTCGGCTGTATAGCAAGCAGGAGTAAAAGCAGCCGGGTACAGGCGCCTGCTATACCTGAGGCATACCTCCTATGCCACAAGGGAGGCTGGAAGAAGGAGGGAGGCCCAGGCACCCAGCTACTTTTTCCTAGGATAACACTTGTACATTTCAGAGGCAGGGACATGTGTGTGCTGGCGTCCTGCCCTTCCCAGGGAGAAAGGGAGACTGTGCTGTCTGCTGCCTTTACCGTCCTGCACCCCCAAGAGGGTGGGTGGGAGGGAAGGAGTGGGCCTTGCTGTTCTCAGATTCGGTGAGGCGGTTTGTTGTTTGTTGTTTGTGTTTGTTGGTTCCGGTAGGTGTTTCTCCATTCAATGCCTCCTTATTTAGGACAGTGTTTTTGTTTGGTCAAACGTTTTTCACCAGATATAGCTGTCTCTCTGAGGGACGATCTGTCCTCACCACTGTCTCTGAATATTCAATATAATACAGAAGAAGAGTAACAAACAAGCCCATTGCCCATGGGTGGGCTGCTCCCAGGAAGGTGGGTGTCTCTAACCAGACAATCAGGGCTGTTCTCCATATCAACAGAGTGAAAAGGTAAAAGCCACCAGGCACATTCGCCTTTCATTCCTGCATGGCCGTGACAAACATGAGAGGACCGAGGACCATGGACTAGGACGGTGGCTCAGGATGAACGCTCACCCCTTGTGCACAGGGGTGTTCAGCAAGGCAGGATGCTTACAGACAGCTGGGCCCCAAAAGGTGTGTCCCTATTTGAATTTCTGGACCCTGGGAAGGATTCGTTTTCTGGAAAAAATGAACGAATGCTGGGAGTTACAGGTGTGTGCCAGCATGCCTGGTTATGCCTCTGTCTTCTGAGCTACTCCTCTGAGTGTCTCTCCCTTTTGCTTTTTTTTTAATCATTGTACATATGTCCGTGTGCATGCCCATGTAATTAAATGGAGGGGCTGGAAGTGAGGTGGTTACTTCAGGCTATCTGAAAAGGACCAAGGACAAGGACAAGGACAGCTCTTCCTCAAGAGGCACATAGGTCAGGTATGGTGGCACATGCCACCACTTGGAAGGTGGGTCTCTGTGAGTTCAAGACCAGCCTGGTCTTCATAGCCAGTTTCCAGGCCAGGCAGTGATATTTGTCTCAAAAAATAGCAATAGGTCTAGAGTGGTGGCACACACCTTTAATCCTAGCACTCAGGAGGCAGAGGCAGGTGGATCACTGTGAGTTCGAGGCCAGCCTGGTCTACAAAGTGAATCCAGGACAGTCAAAGCTACACGGAGAAACCCTGTCTCGAAAAACAAACAAACAAAAAGGCAATATGTATGTGTGTGTGTGTGTGTGTGTGTGTGTGTGTATGCTCACACACCTGTGCATGTGCACATGCGCATGTACATGTTGGGGGGAGTGGTAATATAAGTGAGATGAGCAAGCTAAGACACAGGCCAGCTAGACCTTCACAAGGGAAGGAGACAACTGAGGGCTGGCAGGATAGCTCAGTGGTTATGAGCATGTGCTAATCTTCCAGAGGACCTGAGTTCTGCTTTAGCCAGGGCTGTGAAGAGAGATCCTGTCTCAGGCAGAGGGCTGGCAGGATAGCTCAGTGGGTAATGTGTTCATGGCACAAGCATGACAACACGAATTTGATCCCTAGAACCCACCATGGAAAAAGAGCACTGACTCCCACAAGTTGCCCTTTGACTTCCATCTGTGTGCCACTGGCACGCTCACAGCCCCCCCAACACTCATATACCCCACACACACCCATATACCCCCCAACCCCCCACACCTATTCACACAGCCATACACCCATACAAAACACACACACATATACACACACCTGAACACCCCACAAATACCCACCCACACATAAGCATGTGCATGCACATATACACAATAATTAAAAAAAGAAAAAGGAACAAAAACAAACAAGCAAAGGTTTTAAGCATACACCTTTAATCCCAGCACTCTGGAGGCAGAGGTAGCCAGATATCTGTGAGTTCAAGGCCAGGCTGGTCTACAGAGTGAGTTCCAGGACAGCCAGGATTACATAGAGAAATCCTGACCAGAAAAACAAAAACAAAAACAAACAAACAAAACAGAATAAGGAAGACAGACCCAGAGGAGAAGCTCAGAAGGAAAATATGGGGACAGAGGCATAGCCAGGCATGCTGGCACACACCTGTATTCCCAGCACCAGGACATTAAGACAGGAAAACAAGAAGTCAAGGCCTGTCTGGGCTACATAGCCAGACCTTGTCTTTAAAAAAAAAAAAAAAAAAAGAGGCAAGGAGTGATGAGGCCACAAGCTAAGGAAAGCCTGTGTAGACTGCTGTAAGAAAAGGCTTTCGCCTGAAAATTTAGAAAAAAACAGACTTTACTGCTCAGGTCTGGAAATCTGGGACCAGCAGACTCTGCACGTGATGGAGGCTTGCCCCCACGTGCCCCCCACCCGGCCTCATGGATGTGGCTTTTGGCAATATGAAGTCTCTCTCTGGCCTAATTTGTCAGGTCAGGGACCCCAAAGTCCAAGCCTTCTATATGTTATGATATGCTGCACTGGGGATCAGACTTCCACACTTAGAGGACCAGGGCAGGAACCACGCCAAGGGAGGTAGAGTGCATATGGGGTAGGAGGGATGGCCCAGTGCCCACCGGTGCCTGCTAATGCCCGTGACTCCAGGCCCAAGGGATCTGACAGGCCCTTCTGACCTCCATGGGTGCATGCACGCGTGCGTGCGCGCGCGCGCGCACACACACACACACACACATACACACACACACAATTAAAAATATAATAAAAGACTGGATGCTGTTTAGCCCTGGCAGCCCCCTTTAAGCCTGAGTGTGTGGAAACTTGTTGCGTTATCATTGAGAAATTAGTGTAGCATGTATGGACACACCTGTGTGAGGCTGTGTGCACACACTCATGAATGAGTGCACTGTGTGTGCATGTTTGTAGAGGCCAGAGGCCAATGCCAGGTGTCCTCCGTAGTAGCACTCCACGTTATTATTGTTATTTTGACAATACTGGGGACCAAGCCTAAGCCTCATGCATGGAAGGCACCTCTACCTCTGAGCCCCAGCACATGCCTGGTACATATGAGCAGTGGGAGGCGCATCCTGAGGTGACACAGGAGGATGGTGATTTTACCTTTCCCTCCAGGCTCCCCTCACCACTGCGGGTTCCTAGGTCAAGGCTCTTGACTCCGGCATGACAGTCTCTTTGCTGGGGTTGAATGAGGGCGCTCTAAAGCTGAGCTCAGCCTGTGAAAACCCACCCTGTAATCCTTTCCCAGAGCCCAGGCACCTGACTAAGACAGCTTCTCCCACATGCTTTTTTTTTTTCCCCTGTATCCTTCACAGTGGGTCCTGAGTGGGTGTCCCATTACAGTCCTTTGCCTGGCTCCTCTCAGAGCGTCCATCTTGCAGATGGTCACACCAGCTCCCCGCATTTGCCACGAGACACCTGTGCCTGCCTGGGCCGACGTAGGTAGTGTAAGTGAGGACAGGCTTCAGACAGTGCCTGGGGATGATGCCCAAGGCCACAGAACTGCCATTGAGTGTCCTCAGACTCAAGCCCACTACGTCCCACCCAGCAGCAAAATTTCCAAGCCTCCGTTAATTCAGATGCCCTCACACATGATTCCTACAGAGAAAGCCGCTCGGACAATCTGGCCCTTTGTAGAAGCTGTGGGAGTCTTCCTGACTGTAGAAGCCAGCTTCGCATCAGTTGCTTTTTTCAGAACCCCCGAGCTCAAGAAATTAAGGATTCCGGGGGCGTGCTCGGAATCTCTGGGTCCAGCAATTAATTCCTTGGGGATTAAAGGATTGTTGTGTTTCTGATGCATTATTATGCGGAGTGGGCTTGCTGTGGATTTCAAAACTTGAACCAGAATCCTCATTAGCTGGGGACCTTTTATCTGTGTGCAGCTTCTAGAAGAGATGGCTTAAGAAGTGAGTTGGTGCCTCCCCCAGCCGCATTCCAGGGGTGTCCTGATGCGCACCCAGCTAGCACTAGCAGTCTCTTCTGAGGATGGTGTGGCCATTGGCCAGCCTCCCATAGCTTTACAGGTGCTGACCAACTCTATCTGGCCTCCTAGTGCTCACCCTCATGGTGGCCCTGTTTCCCGGATAGTGATCTTCGCTGTGCAGGATGATGTGCCCCAAAGGTGGCCCTTTGCAGCCACTGCATCTGGGGGAGCTGGAAGTCCGGAGGGAACAGGCTAGGTGTTTTGTGAAGCTGACCAGGGGCTGGATGGACTTGGATGCATTCTGTTGACCATGGTGAGCAGGCTCTGGCCTCTCCAGCGTCAGCCCCTCGCCCTCCCCACCCCCTCCCTCCCCTAGGGAGCTTCCAATCCTGGCTGCACTGACAACAGAAACTTCAAGAGGAGTATCTCCAAGGCCCTCATCAAACGCTGCCTGAACCACCTTGACGTTAGCTTGACAGCTTCTAGCATCTTCGCAGCTCCCACACTCTGTCACTTGGGTTTAAATGGGCAGAGTACTCGCGCACACAGCTGCTGCCTTACCCCATCGAGGCTAGGTCTGTGTCCTCCAGCCCAGGGGCTCCCAGGCCAGGAGCCAGGTGGCTCTTCCCGCCCCTTCTAAACAGTGGCTTTTGGGGGGAACTCTGCCACCTCTATCTAGAACTTTTGGAGACAGAACAGGCACTGGGCTAGGGGTCCAGGCATCCCTAAGAAAAGTATCCCCTGAGGGAGACTACCCCAGGCAGAGAGCACTGTCCCCAGGCTTCCTTCCTCCAGGCTCCTGCAGTCTACTTTCCCTCAGCCCACCATCCAAGAGCACTGTGGCTCCCACAGCCCAGTGTGGCTAATGCTGTCGCTTGCCCGTGCCTCTCTGACTCTTAAGAAAAAGAACAAGCAAGAACAAGAATTGACGCACGTGGGGATAATTGAGCCCTTGCTGCTTCCTGGCAGCTTGGGGATTCAGCAGACACTGGCCCGGTTGACCCAACTCTGTGTCTGGGTGTGTACCCCCAACACTGAACACAGGATCTAAGTCAGGCATGCTCATCGCCTAGATCTCTGGATCATAAGGTGTAGTACCTTGTATCTCATGACAGCCAAAACGAGGCACAATCTCAGTGTCCACCAAAGATGGATAGATAACCGGAATGCACGTCAGAGTCAAACCGTGGACTATGGTTAAGCCACGAGAAGAAATTCTCACTCCTGCTACAGCACAGGTGAACGATGCGGGATGTTTTGCTGAGCAAAACAAGCCAGGCACAAAATAAGTACTGTACAAGTTTGCATCCTGGATCCGGAGTAGCATTTGTGGCAGCAGCATTTTAAAGTGAGCACCCGATCACACTCTCATTTTACAAATGAGATGACTAAGACCAAGCAGCAAGAAGCCTGATGTGGCCCAGCCAGCGGCAGGGCCAGGATTCAACTGGAGGCTGGCTGGCTGTTGACTTGGGGGCTGGCTGTCCCTCTCTGCCCTTCCACAAACCCTGCTGAGAGCCACTGCCAGGAGACAGGAAAACAGGCTCCAGATGGCGGGGCCCCTACTCACCAGGCGGGGCTCAACTTGAAACCCTGAGCCAGTTTCTAAATGTATCCCAGCCGGCTGATCTGGGGGTGTCTAGGGCCTCCCCTGCTGGGGCGGTAGGGACAAAGGAGGCCCTGGCCACACAGGCTGGGACAGTCATAGGAGCCCGGAAGAGGTTGGTCCTGGCCCCAGCTTCATCTCTTCTGAGGCTCAGGCATGTTCCTGAAACTCCTGAAGGCCTGGGCCCTCACACATAAGGCTCATGCTATTGCCTCCCACAACACAGATGGAAGCTTAAAAACGCAACTTTTAAACATTTTAAAAAAAAAATTGAGGGCTAGAGAGATGGCTCAGTGGTTAAGAGCACTGGCTGATCTTCCAAAGGACCCAGGTTCAATTCCCAGCAACCACATGGCAGCTCACAACTGTCTGTAACTCCAGTTCCAAGAGATCTGACACTTTCACACTAATGCACATTAAAAAAATTTTTTGACTGATTTTTTTTGTTGTGGTTTTTTGTTTTGTTGTTTTTGTTTTTGTTTTTGTTTTTTTTTTCAAGACAGGGTTTCTCTGTGTAACCTTGGCTGTCCTAGACTCACTTTGTAGAACAGGCTGGCCTCGAACTCACAGTGATCCACCTGCCTCTGCCTCCCGAGTGCTGGGATTAAAGGTGTGTGCCACCACTGCCCAGCCATATATTTTTTTTTTTATGTATTTGGGTGTGTTTTCTGCATGTATGTATGTGTGTACTGTGTACATACAGTGCCCACAGAGGGTGTCAGATTCTCCTAGGCCTGGAGTTGTAGACAGTTATTTGTCACCATGTGGGTGCTGGGAGTCAAACCTGGGTCCTCTGGAAGAGCAACCAGGGCTCTTAATGGCTGAGCCATCTTTCTAGCCCCCTTACATTTATTTATTTATTTGGGTTTTGTTGTTGTTGTTGTTTTGTTTTTGATTTTTTTGGACAGGGTTTCTCGGTGTAGCCCTGGCTATACTAGACTAGAACTCTCTCTGTAGACCAGGCTAGCCTTGAACTCACAAAGATCTGCCTGCCTCTGCCTGAGTGCTGGGATTAAAGGAGTGTACCACTGCCACCTGGCTTCATCTATTTCTTCTTCTTCTTCTTCTTCTTCTTCTTCTTCTTCTTCTTCTTCTTCTTCTTCTTCTTCTTCTTCTTCTTCTTCTTCTTCTTCTCCTTCTTCTTCTTTTGAGTCATGGTTTCTCTGTGTTAGCCTTGGCTGTCCTGGACTCGCTTAGTAGACCAGGCTGGCCTCAAACTCACAGTGATCTGCCTGCCTCTGCCTCCCGAGTGCTGGAATTTAAGGCATGAACCACCATGCCCAGCTCATCTATTTTTCTTTTAATTAACAGGTAGAGCAATGGCTTCATCTGACATTTCCATACATGGGTATTATTTACCTTACTTGTGTCTGTCCCTTCTCTTGTTCCCTCCCCTGCTGGCCCCCTTCTTCCTCCAGCCACCGCCCCCTGCTTCTACTCTCTTGTCACCTGTATTTCTAGCCAGATCTTGTGCACAGATGGCATGTGGCATTTGTCTTTCTGAGTTGGACTTCACTCGGCGCGTTGGTCCCTCGTCCCATCCATTTGCCTGCAGATGACATAATTTTGTTTTCTGTCAATTAGTAGAACTGTGTTTTGAAACCGGAACCACCTTTCCCTCTTTTTCACTTAACCCACGGGTGGGCTTCTGGGCTGGCCCTGCCCCCAGCAGCTAAGAGTAGAGCTGCGTGTAGCGTGGATATGTGTGAGTGTCTCTGCTGCAAATCTCGGTAGATCATAGGACGGCTCTAGCTTTAGTTTTCTGAGGACCCTGCACAGTGATTTCCACACTCGTTCAGGTTCCCTCCGGCACTGTGTAGAGGTCCCCTGTCACACCCATGCCTGTCCTCAGCAGCACTTACAGTCCTAGGGATGTTCTGTCTCACAGCTTTGATGACTGGAAGACTGAAGGTGTCTTGAGTGCGGGAAGGCCACTATCTCTCTACCTTCCTGCTTTCTGCTGTCTTGGTGTCTTCTCCCTGTCTTCTGATACTCCTGTCTTCAAGCCTTGGCCCGTGTTTAGGGAAATGATAAGGAATCAAGCCCCCCCTCCCCCATACACACACAGCTCAGCCACGTAGTCCTTGAAGGAGCTATTTGCCCAGTCTTAGAGCAACTCGCTCCTGAAGAGTCTGAGCTGGCCGGACCTAAACCTGCTGCCACCTCTCACAACAGCGCCGGGTTTCCTGAATCGCCTGCCACCCAGGGGCTCATCCTCCTGAGGCTCTTCCCTGCCCCTCACCAGCTCCAAATAGGAGGGAAAAAGCTCCCATGGCTGCAATGCACTAAAGGCAGGGCCTGCCCTCTGTGTGTGTGTGTGTGTGTGTGTGTGTGTGTGTGTGTGTGTGTGTGTGTTGGAACATCTTACCTTCGAAAACTGTCTGGAATCTGCTCCAGCCTACAGTGGGTTCTGACCACAGACCATCATTAAGTTTGATGCTCACAAGAGTAGAAATGGAGCCGGAGCCGGAGTCGGAGCCGGAGCCAGAGCCAGAGCCAGAGCCAGAGCCGGCCCAGTGGGGACTGCACTCCCAACACTTAGGACGGAGCAGGAAGTGGATCAGGAGCTCCACATTAGCCTCAGCTCCACAGGAAATCCCACGCCAACCTGGGCTGTGTGTCAAAGACAGACATACAGAGCTGGTATGGAGCTCTGAAGTTTCTGGAGGCCAGAAGCATGAAATAGGGCCTGCTGTCCCACTAAAGCGTATGGGGGAGAATTCTTCACTGCTTCTAGAAGTTTCTAACAGCCCCAATATCCCTGTTCATGGTTTCACTACTTAAGTTCCTGCTTCCCTCTTCCCGTGCCCCCGCGCCCCCCCCCATATCTAGGTCTTGCTCTGTAGCCCACCCGACATGTGGTGTCTCTGATCCTCCTGCCTCAGCCTCCTTTATGCTGGTTTGCAGATGTGCCTCATCTTCTCTGGTTTGTGTATCTCTCACAGGGACATAACACCTACCCCCTCCCCCACCCCATTATCCCATCTCATAACCTTAGTTATATCTGCTAAGTCCCTTTTCTAGAATAAAGTCACATTCGCAGCATCTTAGGGGCACCATTCACTCACCATGTCTCCCCCTGCCCCATGCACCATCCTCCGTGGACCACTGGGTGGGTCACCCTTCCCCGGTCTTTAGGTCTCCAACCCTGACAGGCAGAAGAGAGCTGACCCACATTCACTGCCTCGTCTCTCACAGCTCAGACTCCCCTCCCAAAGCCCCCTTGGGCCTGCTCTCCTGCCTGGCCTCTTTCACTTAGCACTTTTGCAAAGGACAGCCACCCATGTTAGAGCAGGTGTCGGCTCATTTCCTTTTTATGGTTGAATTGTGTGGCTAGCATCTGTTTTGTCTCGTCACACGTTTTTGGGGGTGCTCGGGTGTTTCCCTTTTTAATTTTTTAAAAAGATTTATTTATTATGTATACAGTATGCATCAGATCCCATTATATATGGTTGTGAGCCACCGTGTGGTTGCTGGGAATTGAACTCAGGACCTCTGGAAGAGCAGTCAGTGCTCTTAACCGCTGAGCCATCTCGCCAGCCCTTTTTAATTTTTTTTCTTTTTTCTTTTCTTTTCTTTTTTTCCCCCCTTTTTATGACCCTGTATCTTGAGCACGCACCTAAGGAGTGATGAGTCTATTTTTAACTTTAAAAAACAAATCTTTGGGGGGGAGGGGAATCAGATCAATGCAGGGGATTAAATCCTTGGGTTTATGCCCAGTATCATTGAGCTACACCCGCAATCTAAACTTACATTCTTGGTTCTTCCAGACAGGGTCTCTCTGTGTAGCCTTGGCTGTCCTGGAGTCGCTTTGAGGACCAGGCTGGCCTCAAACTCACAGCGATCCGCCTGCCTCTGCCTCCCGAGTGCTGGGATTAAAGGCGTGCGCCACCACGCCCGGCTTTAAACTTACATTCTTAATTACGATGAAAAAAAAAAATGTTGGTATAACCGTAATGCTCATGGGACCCCTGGTGTCCCTCCCTCTCAGCTCTTCCATCTTCATGTTAATTGACAGAGTGTGCAGCAGCCATCCCTAGCCCAGAAATTGTGGCAACCCCTGCCCTGCCAGAGGCTACACTCTGATTGGGCGGCATGTGAAGGGAGTCATTCACCCCAGATCAGAAATAGAACCAGCTTTGACTTCAAAGGACAAACAGAAGCGAGCAGGGGGGTGGGGGGGTGGGGGTGAGGGGTGTGGTGAGGGGGGCAGGGAAGGGAGGGAAGGAAGCTTTTCATTGTGTTGAGTGGAAAGAAAGTCCTCAAGGCAAGCTGAGGACTGCGTTAAGGCAGGAGATTCGCTTTCTTGTATTTGTAATAACCACTCTGGTGATGCGGCTAGAAGGTTCTAAGTAGCCATTGAAGGGTGACTGTGGGGAAGACCGGCTTCGAGAAGGTCAGCAACTGCCAAGCCGAATCCAGCCAAGAAGGCATTTTACTCCTGAGGAAGACTTCGCTCGAACAGGCTGTCTGAGGAGGCTGAGGTTGGAGCAAGGCAGGAGGGGTGGGGGTAGGGTGGGGGGCTCAGTCCTGATCGGAGAAACAAGGCGGAGCAGAGAGAGCAGCGCTGAGCCTAGCATGCGCAAAGCCCTGGGTTCAAGCCACAGCGCCTCATAAAGGTTTCTCTCTGACATTGTGCCAAGTGTGCTGGCAGACACCCGTCTCTGCTGTCTGCAAGACCTTGTCTACATAGTGAGGTCCAGGGCAGCTAAGGCTGCATGATGAAACACTGTCTAAATAAATAAATGAATATTAAAATTAAAACCAACCAAACTGGAAAAACCTGCACCATTCCTGATCAGAAAGAAAGCCCTTATTGAAAGATTTATTTTAAAGCCGGGCGTGGTGGCACACACCTTTAATCCCAGCACTTGGGAGGCAGAGGCAGGCGGGTTGTTGTGAGTTTGAGGCCAGCCTGGTCTACAAAGGGAGTCCAGGACAGCCAAAGCTACATAGAGAAACTCTGTCTCAGAAAACAAAAAGAAAGATTTACTTTAAGTCTCCTGTTGCATAAACACCCACTGCACTGTGTGCTTCGTTCCTAGAGCAATGGTTTTTTTAAAAATATTTTTTATTTAATTTTAATTTGTGTGCATTAGTGTGAGGGTATCAGATCTTGGAGTTACAGACAGTTGTGAGTTGCCATGTGGGTGCTGGGAATTGAACCCGGGTCCTTTCGAAGAGCAGGCAGTGTTCTTAACCACTGAGCCATCTCTCCAGCCCCTATAGAGCAATGTTTTTAAAATTTTTGCTTTTATGTTATATGCATAGGGGTTTGGGTTTTGGTTTTGTTTTGTCTGCATGTCTGTGTACTACATTCATGCAGTACCCTCGAGGGCCAGAAGAGGGCATTAAATCCTCTGGAACTGGAGTTGGAGGAGGTTGTGCGCCCCTACGTGGGTGCTGGGAACCAAACCTTCCTTTTGGAGAGCAAGCGCTGTTAGCCGCCAAGCTGCTCTCCAGCCCCCAAAGCTTGTGCCCTTAAAGACTGATCCTTCCAATACCGATTCTCAAGCATTTAAAAAGAGTTCTGGGGCTGGAGAGATGGCTCAGCGGTTAAGAGCACTGGCTGTTCTTCCAGAGGATCCAGGTTCAATTCTCAGTACCCACATGGCAGCTCACGACTGTCTGTAACTCCAGTTCCAGGGGATCCAACACCCTCACACTTATGCACATAAATAAATTTAAATAAATAAATAAATAAAATAAAAAGAGTTCTGCTCATCCTAGACAGTCATATTAAATAGGAAGTCTGCCCGTGTAGGGAAGCTCTCCTCCATGCTGCCCGGCATGCAGGAGCCCCGTCCCACTCCTTCACCCAGAGCCGACTTTGTTGACTGGTCACAGACCGCCTTCTGACTTTCTGTTCTCAAAAAAAGCTCTTTCTAGAAAAGGGTTCTGAGCAGGAGAAAGCTAGCGCTCCACCTAGTGGCAGGGTTTGCGAATTGCAGGCAGAGAGCGTGTTTCCGGTCAGGGTTGTGAGCATAAAGTGTGGTGATTTGTGCCTCTTGTTCCAGTGCTCCGGGGGTTGAGGCAGGAGGATAGTGAGCTCCAAGTGTGTTTTCCTTACTTTGGCTAGAAAATATTGACTGGCCTGGCCAATAGACATCCTTCAGGAAACAGTGGGTAGGAACCTCAGGTTTTTCCTCGGTGTCCCCCAACAAGGGCTTGCCTTTTTATGTGCCAGTTTCTCACTTTGTACACTATTTGCAACACATTTTGAGCTCCGTGTGGGTAGTGTTTCCTGAGCACCTCGTGTTCTGAAGGAGATCTATGGGCCTTAGTTAAGTGCTCCTTGTAGACAAGTATGACCATTGAGGCTCAGAGAGGGAAAGCATCTTGACACAGGTCACACAGCAAAGAAAACACAGGTGAAACAAAACCCTTCTCTAACCGAGTAAGTCCTGTGCTATCATCTATGTTGGGTTCCTTCTTGGCCACAAGCCACCTTCTTGCTGAAGAGGTCCAAGGCAGGTCAGCTGTTCCCGGGGAACATTAAACCAGGACTGGTTAGAAGCAGCTCAAACAACTAACTAACTGGTCACTGCTGGTGGATGGGGGTGGGGTGGGGGTGGGGGTGAGAGGCGCACAGTGCAGGGTCCTGGGACTAAATCCAGGCCAAGACTGGCCTGGCTACCTGCCCAGCTAGTGTCTGAGCCTGGCACAGCTATTGTCAGCTAGGCTGTGGTCCACCACTCACTGGCCTCCCTCTCCAGGGCCAAGTCCTTCCTCCCAGGGCTGTGACCAAGGACCAGATAAGGGCTCCAGCCTGCACCATGGAAAGCAGACCTGGAGGCTGGCCTGCTTCCAGCTCTCCTGTCCCCACCACTGCATCCTCCTCTGGTCTTGATGCTCAGTGTGCATCGCTCCTGTGTCCTTCATCTCTGTCTCTGTCTCCGTCTCCGTCTCCGTCTCCGTCTCTGTCTCTGTGTATCTCCACAGCCCACTTGGTCTGTCTCCTCCTCCTCATCGTCATCCTCTGTCATGGTCACCTGCCCTCTCTCTTTCTTTTCTTCCCTCTCTGGATCCAGAGGAGGGCACCAGCTCCATTCCTCCAATAAGCTTGGAGTAGGAAAGGAGCCCTGGCCAGGGTCTTGGGGACTTGGGGACAAGTCCTCTCTCCCAGCCATGGTTCCCATCTCCCCTCTTCTTCCAAACAACCTCTACTCACATGAGTCCTGAGTGCTGGGCGCCCTAGGCCAGGCCTGCTAGGGACCAGGACTTGGGGAGGGTGATACCCTGCCTGCCCCAGCCCATCTAGCCCAGGTGCCCTCCCAGGCTGCTGATGCCAGCCACCAGAGCCCATGAAAGTAAGATCTCTCTCTCTCTCTCTCTCTCTCTCTCTCTCTCTCTCTCTCTCTCTCTCTCTCTCTCTCTCACACACACACACACACACACACACACACACACACACACACACACCTCTCATGCACATGACTGCATCACAAGGGCAAAAAAATAATGAAAAAGCAAAACTGGATGGATGCAGCGGTGAGCCAAGAGGTCGAGACAGGAGCGTGGGAAAAGCTTGAAGGCCAGCTAGCTTAGGACAGAAACAAGAGTGACCTACCTCACAAGTGGAGGAGTAGGACTGACTCTGACCTCTACACAAGCGCTTTTTTATTTTAAAAATAGCTCTATATCTAAACACTTTGATCTGCATTATATATACACAGATAGACAGACAGACACACACACACACACACACACTGAGAAAGGTCCTGGGTGGAAGCAGGGTTTTGCGCATGCTCTCTCCCAGCTGCACCCTCAGCGCCCCCCCCCCCACTCTCACCCCCAGGTGTTTGGAGATCAGATCTCGCTATGTACCGGATCTCACACTCATATCCTCCTGCCGTCAGCCTCCCCAGTCTTGAGGGTTTGATACAAAGGAGCACTCTGAACACCACCATGTTGTTAGGTGGCATTCCTGTGAGCAGGTCAGTCACTCCACGCAGTTAATGCAGGAGGCTGTTGTGAGCACAAGCCTTTGCCCGTAGTGCAATGGGCAGGGATTGGGGTTGAAGGGGGGAGGTTTGCCAGGAGGGGGCTTGCTCTGCCTTGCTGACTCCTGGCAGCACGGGATTGCCTAAATCAGCCCGGCCAGACACATAGCACCATGTCCACTGCAGCATCGGCATCGCCCTGACACTGTCGTCACAGGGACAGGAGCTTTTCAGCCCTTTGATCACAAGACCAGTGCCCCATCCTTAGCTGCAGCTAATCACGTGCTCACAGCTATGTAGCCTTGCATTTCATATCCCGAGTACCACGTCAGCATGGTAAGGCTCTAGGACTGAGGGCTAGAGGCTGTGCCGTGCCACTGCTACTGTGTAATTCCCAGCTCTCCCTCCCCCAGGAGAGGAATCCGGCAGACCTTCCAGGCCTGCCTCCGGGCTGGGATGTTCCCAGTCTGTGCCTCCACATCATCTTCCGCATTTGCACTAATCCTCTCGTGCCTGAGCTCCCCCTCAGCACGTGGGCAGGTTGACCTGCCCTGTCCTGTCCTGTGCAGGAGTCCCTTGCTCCTCGTAACTAGCATGTGTGTGCATCACTTTCTGTTCACCTCTTCTTCTTTTTGTGTTGCTGGCCTGGAACCCAGGCCTCCTGCATGCCAGCAAGTGTCCCCAAGAAGGCTGGCCATTTGAAACAGGGTGGCCGTATGTAGCCCAGTCTGATTTTAAACTCAGAACAACTCTCCTGTCTCTACTTGCCAAGCTTTGGAAGCCAAGGCCTATGCCACCTTGCCAGCTTTTTATATATATAGTTTTTGCTTGAGACAGAGTCTCACAAAGTTACTCTTGAACTTGGGGTCTTCCTGCCTCTGCCTCCAAAGCACAGGCTCCGTTGCTAGACACGCCTTCACCTTTTCCATGGTGGTACAGTATTCCGAGAGAGAGGGGCATGCCCCAGGTGCCAGCCTCTTGTGATGGGCATTTTGGGGTATTCCCAGACTTCTGTTGCTACAGCCAGTTCCTTGTGTGAAACTTCTCACTGTGAAATGGCTGGATCAAGGGATGGACAGTGAACATCTTAGTATTGCACTGAGAAGCTCCAAAAAGAGCGCTCACGGAAGTGGCACGAAGGAGAGAGAAACCTGTTTTTGTTATGATCCCAAGTGTGGGAATTGGAACGGTCTTGTGAGACCAGGTGAGGTTAATCAACTAGAAGACAAACCACCTCGTGCGGGAGCTTGATTGTTGGCAGCTGTAAAGATCCTGTGAACAGACGCTGGGAGGAGATATATAAATGAGCCCAGAACTGGAGGCGGGGCCTTTGGAGACTTGGGATAGTTTTGGCTGTTCATTGCTCAACTTTGAGACTTTCCTAGAGAGAACCGCTCAAGGGAAGCCTTCGGGGCTCTAGGCTCCTGCTGAGGTTCCAGGTTCTGGTTACTCCAGGTTCCAGCAGAAGAAATCCTGCGGGCAACGCCAGGAGAGTCGTTCCTCGGAATTGATATCCTTAAGGTTTTGCTATTCTTTAATCCTCTTTTCCTATAGTTTAGGTTAGTCGGGTTATAAGGGACGTATGGGTGGTTAATAAGTTCATAATAAACTATCTTGGTTAAGAAAACTGAACCTACAGTGGCATGTCCCAGAACCCTTACCATCACATTTTATTAAAAATAAATAAACAGAGGCTGGAGAATTGGCTCAGTGGTTTAGAGCACTGGCTGCTCTTCCAGAGGACCTGAGTTCAATTCCCAGCACCCACATGGCAGCTGACAGCTCTAGCTCCAGGGCCTCCAGCTCCCTCTTCTGACCTCTGAAGGTACCAAGTACACATGCAGTACATGGACACATGTACATACAGCCAAAGCACCCATATACTCAAAATAAAATTTAAAATAATATTAAAATAATAAATAAGCCAGGCGGTGGTGGCATATGTCTTTAATCCCAGCACTGGGGAGGCAGAGGCAGGCAGATCTCTGAGTTGGAGGCCAGCCTGGTCTACAAAGCAAGTCCAGGACAGCCAATGCTACACAGAGAAATCCTGTCTTGAAAACCAAAAAAATAAAATAAAATAAAACATAAATAAATAAGCTGGGTGGTGGTGGCGCACGCCTTTAATCCCAGCACTCGGGAGGCAGAGGCAGGCGGACTGTTGTGACTTTGAGGCCAGCCTGGTCTACAGGGAGAGTCCAGGATATCCAAGGCTCCACAGAGAAACCCTGTCTCGAAAAACCAATAAATAAATAAATAAATAACCCCCTGGCATCAGTTTTGCAAGATCCTATCTGATTGTGGTTTCAACTTCCGTCCTGTCGTTGGAGACAGAATCGTGTCGCGTAGCCTGCTTTCTCCATTGCACCCCCTCTCTTCATTCGGAAATCACCATCTGTTCACAACTCCACTCCATGTGTCTGTCCATTGCATCATCAAGTATTATTGGTTGATAAGAGCTCTTTACATGTGAAGAAAAAGCTCTCTGCGGGGGTCGGGATGGGGTGGGGTGGGGATAGCATCTCATCTGGACCCTTGATTGTCCTGGAGCTCAACAGAGATCCACCCGCCTCTTCCTCCACAGAACTCTGGGACTAAGGGTGTCTGCCGCTACCGGCCCCACCTATCCTAAAGGCAGCCTCTGCGATCTGACTTCAGGCTCCTTCCTTTCGTTTTCCTCTGCTGCAGCTTTCTGTAGCTGAGGATGTCATGCATGGTTTGTCTGTTTTCTAGAACCCCTAGAAGGACTCCTGAGGGAGACCGAAATCTCTGCCTGTTTGTGACCCATCAAGGGAAGCAGACAGACATGGGGGGGGCGGGGAGCCGGGGGAGGGGGCGGGCTCCCACAGGGAGTGCTGTGGCTGGGGACGGCCTTGTCGGTGTGGGACAACCTCAAGGGACCGGTGGCTGAGCTGAGGTGGGAAGGGTGGGTGTCGCGGGCGGCGGGGTGGGGGGTGGGGGGATGGAAGAGCCCACCTGTCAACTGAAGCGCTCGCAGTTGCCAGGGGACAGGAGACAGATGTGTGCAGCTCTCTCCCAGAGGAAAGCGAGGCTCTCCTCACATGGGGCCTCTGCCTTCAGAGGGATTCCCAAGGCCCTGTGTTGGCATCCATGAGGCTGCCTCGAGGTTGCTTAGCAACCTATACTGTCATCACCTGCTGCCGCTAGGTGTGCCAGACTATTAATGGTTTGACCTGCCACCCTATCTCTCTCTTACTTGGTCTCTTACTCTCTTGCACTTTGTACTTCCTCTACGGGTGCCCCTTTTCTCTCTCCCTCTCTCCCTCCCTCTGTCTCTGTCTCTCTACCCTCATGGCCCTAACTCCTCTCCGTTTCCCTTCCCTCAAAGAAGTCTCTCCGCATCACATCTGTTGAGTGTCGTTCTATTTACTTTTAAATCCTAGCACCGTGTCCACAGGGTGCAGGTAGACTGCACCAGAGCAGAGCACAATGGAAGGACCCAGAGCCGGCTCTGCCAGCTAGGGGAGCAGGGCGGGGAGAGGCTGCAGCACAGGTCTGTCTGGGCACTACCCATTCAGCTGTTCATTTGACCCAGCCTCCCTTTACCAAGCCCTGCGCTAGGATTCAAGTCTCTTGTGGCTTGTCTACCTGAGGGGCCCCTTGAGAGGACACAAGCCAGCCCCAGGCAGCCAGAGCCTCTGCCGCAAAGGGGCAGACTCCTACCCTGGGGGGGGATCACAGGAAGCCAAAGCCTATGTGGTACTGACAGATGGATGACCACCCCGGCCCTGCCCACCCCCAGGCTCTCAGGGGGGCTGACACCAGCAACCTGGGTCCTCTCTCCTCAAAGCACCCTTCTTCCTGTGTGTCTGTCTCTTTTCCTGTTTTCCACTTCCTGTTTCTGCATATTTCTGGCTCATTTCATCAACATCTCTGCCTTCTTTTTTTTTAAATATATTTTATTGATTTATTCATATTACATCTCAATTGTTATCCCATCCCTTGTATCTTCTCATTCCTCCCTCCCTCCCATTTTCCCTTACTCCCCTCCCCTATTACTGTGACTGAGGGGGACCTCTTCCCCTGTATATTCTCATAGGGTATCAAGTCTCTTCTTGGTGCTTTCTTTCTTTCTTTTTTTTTTTCCCCAGCGTATGTATGGGGTCTCATGTAGACCAGGCTGGCCTTGAACCCCTTGATGCTCCTGCCTCCAGCTCCCAAGTGCCAGTGTATCAGCTCTCTCCTTCGCTGAGTCTCGGATCACTTTCTGCTACTCGGGTTTTCCACATTCCTCTCAGAACGACTCACACCCACACATACCACGGGGGAAGGTCCGGTGGAAAAGGCACTCAGCACCTACTTAGTGCCACCTGGGACTGATATGGCAGCTGGCAACGTCACTCTCGGCTGTGAGCATCGCCTTTTGCCTGCCCTTTACTCTCCCATATCCAGGGTAACTTCTGGGGAGCCAAGTCCTTCATTTGACATGCATCCACAGGACGGGTCTTGACCTCACTGGAACTGGGGTACCCACACCTTTCCACACCACAGAACACATTGCCGGCCCCCTGGTCAGCAAACAGCCTCTGACTAACTCTGCTGCCATCAATTTAGTATTTAAATCAGGTAGGATCTCAGTGACTTCCTTCATCCCAACTTTAAACAGCGTTAACTATATCAGTACTTAACTATTATTTATAAACACATGCTTTCACTGCAGTATGGGCGCACAAAAAGCTCTTCTCTCAACCCAAACACAGAGCCACGCATGGTGGCACACGACTGTAATCTCAGCATTTGGGAGGCAGAGGCAGGTGGATCTCTGTGAATTCAAGGCTAACCTGGTCTACAAAGAGAGTGCAGAACAGGCAAGGCTACACAGAGAGATCCTGTCTTGAAAAAATCAAATAAATGGACCAACAAATCAATCAATTCGTATACCGAATGCTCCTCCTTAGTCCACTCTGGCAGAGAGAGTGGTAAGGAGCACCATTAAGGCAGAGGGGCAGACCCATGAAGGACACAGGCCAGACGGGAAGACCCTGGGGAGAAGGGGAAATCGACACAGTTGGAAAGACCTCTCCTATCTACAGCCCTTCATAGTTAAAAACAAAAACAAAAAAATAAACCAAAAAACAAAAAACAAACCAATACAAAAAAACCCCACAGTCACAAGACATTCCAAGACCTCCTATAAACCTGAATCTTCCAGATGAGAAACTGAGGCTGGAAAAGGCCTTGTAGGTGACCGAGAGCACTCCCCTTGCCCCAATGTAGACGCCCTGTCCCATGAGGCTTTCTTGTGATTTGTGCTTTGCCTACCACCCCCAAAAGGTCGAGGCTGCATCTCTGGAGGATTCCAGAGAAGGGTGGGCAGCCCCTGGGAAGTTCTAATTTATGATTTCCGGACAGTTTCCTTCCCCTGCCTGCAGCCTCAGCTGGGTGAGGAGAGCAGTTTACTGAGTGTAAATACCTGAAGGGCATCTGCAGCCTGTGGGCTCTGAGTTCTCCTACCCTCCTAGCCCCAGGACACAGCCAGCCTTCCCTGGCCAAAGGTGTGAGCTGGCACTTTCCCCAGCCTGGAAGGATCCAGAAGGCCCTGCCTTTATCTGAGTAGCCTTTGCTGGCAGGTATTCGTGGCCCTGAACGCCTAGGGCTATGGGCATGGATCAGATCAGCCAGGGCTGGATCCTGCCTGCCCTGTTGCTTGGAGACAGGCACTTCGGGGCACCCTGAGCTAGGAGGCTGTCCTATGGGACACAGCAGGGTGGGGAGCAACGTTCCAGATGGAGTTCCCAGGGGAAAGAGGCCATGGCCCAGGTTTGTTTGGGACAAAAGCATTTCCTGTTTGGAAAAGTTTGGATGGATGGATGTTCCCCCAACCCCGTGGCCAGCTCTAGGAGGTTCCTGCATGAGTCCCCTGTGGTCCCTGTGTGTAGATCCAGGTCCCTGCACGTTTCCATGTGCTCCATCCTCCTCAGCCTCCAGATGGGAGACCAAATCCGTGCCAAGTTCCCTCACCCCAAAGATGCCTCCTGTGGGCTTTGGCTGGAGGAGAGAAAACTGTTTGGTAGCACAGGGCTCAGTCACCAACTGTCCAGCAGCCTTGAGCCTCACACATAGGGACAAACTGCTGCCTCCTGGGTGGCAGAGCCTGGCCTGTGGTCAGCCTGGGGGGCCTGGCGGACAGCGGAAGCTCCTGTCATTGCTGGTCTGGTATTGGCAGGCAAGAAGACCAGGCTTCTGAGGAGAAGCTTCTGCCACAAGGGCAGGCCCTAAGACTCTCTCAAGCCAGCGGCCTTTGTCTGCCCGGCTCAGTGAACTGAAACCTTCACTAAACCAGAAGCCCACCTCTAGCCACACACCTTGCCTTTCTTCACCTCTGGAGCGAGAACCAGAGAGCCGGAAGTTACCATCAGAACAGCTCCAAAGCCCTAGGATCGCCCCAGGGAAACCAAAGTTGTCTTACTTTCTCAGAAGAGGGGAAGGGACCTTTCTCGGGTTCACAAGGCCCTGGGTGGGCACAGCCTGGCTGTGTTATAAATCAATAATTAGGGCTGGGCATGGTGGTGCACGCCTTTAATCCCAGCACTTGGGAGGCAGAGGCTGGTGGATCACTGTGAGTTCGAGGCCAGCCTGGTCTACAAATTGAGTCTAGGACAGCCAAGGCTACACAGAGAAACCCTGTCTCAAAAAACAAAACAAAACAAAAAAACCAAAAATAAATCAATAATTATACAAAGGAGTCTTCTAGAGCTTCTGGGAGCTTCTGCGTGTTTGGTGACCAGTTAAGGAACGTGGGCGCCCTAACTTGTAGGAGTCTCAGAGTTGCTGCTAACAGAGCTGCTAGGGCCTCCTCCTGCCTTCCTCCAGTTTGGATACGCTGCAGGGTGCCCCTGGTGTGATGGGGTTTGATCTTAGCTACTTGACTGGGGCCTCAGATAGACCTGGGCCCTACAGTGGGAAGAACAGGTAGGGGCAGAATCAAGTTGCTGATCTGCCTGTGGCAAAAACAGGGCTAAAACTGAGGACACAGGCAAAGTTCAATTCCCACTACTACACAAAACAAGACAAACCCCCTAAGGCTTAGGCAGGGAGGCAAAGGGCTGACTGATTTAGTGCCAGATGACAGCACATACCAACAAGCTCAGTGAAGGGAGGCTGGCATCCCTATGGGGCCAAGCTGGGCGCGTGACCATGCCCTTGGAGGAAGTTGGGAGGTTTGGAGAGCCACAAGAAGCAGGGACATCATAATCCTGCCCAAAGACCTAGAAGGACCAAATAAGAAGCAGGCTCAAACCGGGGAGAACTCCTGTAAGGCTGCATGAGCAGAACTGTCAGGAGACAGGGTTTGAACAAGCACCTAGCACCTGGCCCCCTAGAGACATGGACCAGGCTTTGCCTTCCTCTACTTGGAACTCTGGTTACATATGCTGGTCCTGACTCTAGCCCAGGACCTGCTCCCACCCATGGCTCCAGGAGAGGCAATCCACAGGAATCAGCTGTTTGTGGTTTCCTGCAGAGGTGGGCAGGCAGCCACAGGAGCATGGCCCATGCACTGCTGAGCTGGGCAAAGATGCCCTGACCTAAGCTGCTCACTCCTGGGAGGCAGTTCCCTTGATAACTCTGCTCTCAGTGGGGATCACGCAATGCTATCAAAAATACATGTTACAGCTGGGCACAGTATCAAACCCAGCACTCAGGAGGCAGGGGCGGACAGGGAGATGTCTGTAAGTTGAAAGCTAGCCTGATCTATATAGTGAGTTCCAGAACAAGCCAGGACTATATACTATTCATACATGCCCATGTGTACACAAACATGACATGCATGCATACAAGCACCTCACATGTACACACACATACACACATACACATACGCATAAATTGCAAATTCAAATATGACACACATAAGCAAATACTGCCCAGGCACACAAACCAATATACACACAGATCCAGCACATACGTGTATACAGCACCATGCATGCGCACAGCATCATGCGTGTACACAAACATTCTATCGTGCCCGTGCTCACACAAGCACACACCTGCTACACCTCGTGGAACTTGCTTGAATCCTACGCAGGCCCTCCACTCTCAGCCAGTCTTACAAAATGGGAAACTGAGGCCCATATCAAAATGCTATATATACTTGTGCTTAAGAGGCCCCAACACTGAGATGAGGGGATTGTGGCTCTAGGGTGGCTCTGCCTGAGTGCTCTTGGCCATAGTGTGTCCCTGTAAATAAGGGTTATGAGTAGTGCCTGCACTTAGGGGGCGCCCAGAAAGTGCCGGGGCCCCCGGGTTTCTCATCGGTAACAGAGACAACTTGGCTAGCCCAGCACGGAGTGATGAAAAGCTTCAACTATGGCAGGATGTACGGGGTGAGATGCCCAGGACAATGGCACAGCTCCCGCAGGAAGCCTTTGTTGGGTCGATGGGCGGATCCCGCGTGTTTCGGGAACCCGGTTCCACAAAGATGTCAGAGGGAGTGCGTCTGGGCGCGATCGCTCAGGAGTGGTGGGTTCGGGTCCTGGCAGCGTCCGGGGTTTGGGGGGGGGGGCGGGTGTGGCTAGGTCCTCAGTTTCCCGGTCTGCAGCGCAGGTGGGCACCTTGAGGGCGTCCCGGCGGGGACGCGGACGGCTTCCGGGTTGGCGGGGGCGGGGGGCGAGGGGCGGGCGAAGGCGAGCGCCCCCGTCCTGCTCCGCCCGGAACCGGCTCTGCGCGCCAGCGGCCGCGGCAGAGACGACAGCATGGGCGGCCCGCGGGCCTGGACGCTGCTCTGCCTCGGGCTCCTGCTCCCAGGAGGCGGCGCCGCGTGGAGCGTCCCGGGCGCTCGGTTCTCGGGTCGCAGGTAGGTCTCCCCTAGCTCCGTGCAATCCTGGGACTTGGGTAAGGGAACCGGACCCTGGCTCCCGTGCAACCCCGAGACTGGGACAGGGACGCGAACCCCGCTCCAAACAAGCTCGGGACTGGGACAGGGAACAGGACTTCAGCTCCGTGCAACCCCAGGACTGGGACAGGGATCGGACCCAGCTCCGTGCAGCCCCGGGTCTGGAACAGAGAACAGGACTCCAGCTCCGTGCAACCCTAGGACTGGGACAGGGACGGGACCTCAGTTCCGTGCAACCCCGGGTCTGGAACAGAGAACAGGATCCCAGCTCTGTGCAACCCTAGGACTGGGACAGGGATGAGACTCCAGTTCCGTGCAACCCCGGGACTGGAGCAGGGACGGACCCGTCTCCCACATCGGTAGCAGTCCGGGACTGAAGTAGGGGCTCTCTCACCTCCATACCATACCATAACCAGTGGGAGCCTGGACTTGGCACCCGAGCTCTGGAGAGCCAGTTCACCTACCTCTGTAGGAAAGAACAGACAACCTCCCCTACTCCTCCCCCGAGATCCCCGATGCCCCAGAAGTTGGACCCTTGGCAATGTAACAAAGCCCCCCCCCCCGCCCCGCAGGACATTTGTGTGACTGGCCCAAAGTGTCCCCACGCCCCCCTTCATGCACATGTAAAATGCCAGTGTCACCCCCTTAGACAGCTCTTCAGGGATTCCCTCCCCATTTCCCTATTGCTGGCTTTTTTTAGTGTCCCAGCTATTTATTTCAAGCTCAGAGGAAGGACTGGGGTGGAGTCGGCACAGTGGGTCAGTGTCAGAGGGCCCCCTGGGACCTGGCATTTGGTTGGACCTCCCAACGGTCGGCCTGTGACTTTCTGCCGGCCTTTGTGGAGTATTTCCGAGGATAGGATCCTGTGGGGCCTTCTCTAGACTGGGCCCTTCAGAACTGAGGGAGAATGCCCCCATTCAACAGAGGAGTAAACTGAGGCGGGTGACAGGCTGAAATCTAGGCTCCTGGGCTAGTCATGGAAAAGCTGGGATTCAATCTCCCTTTCTGGTCTTGATGGCAGAGTTTGAACCTGCCCTGGCCCCTGCTCTGCCTGCGGAGGTGAGAGGGGGGCAGGGGGGTGGGGGGGGCGGCTCTCCAGGACAGACATGTGGACTCGCCCAGGGCCTTTTAGGCCTTTCAGCCTATTGAGAGGCCTTCGAGGGCCCCCACCCCCTGCCGACTCAGTTCTTTCATTCTTTTCAGAAGTTTCCCTTTCCCAGTGGTCAGAGGCCAGCCGCCCTCGGGGGAGCTAGCAAAAGCAGGTGACATGAGCAGGCCCCAGGAGTAGAAGTGGCTGAGGTGTTAGAGGTCCACGAGCAGTTAATTCGTCAGAGATAGGGACAGCCATGTGGCAGATGTCACAGCACCACCTGCAGTGTGCCAACTACAGCTGGTTTGGGTTGGCACTCTTCCTGTACCCTCAGCCTCTAGAACCTTCCCAGCTGCCATCTGAGGCTCCTTTTCTCCCTCCCTCCCTCTCTCTCTCTCTCTCTCCCTCCCTCTCTCTCTCTCTCTCTCTGGTTTCTCAAGACAGGGTTTCTTGAGACAGGGCCTCTCTGTGTAGCCTTGGCTGTCCTGGACTCGCTTTGTAGACCAGGCTGGCCTCAAACTCACAGCGACCCACCTGCCTCTGCCTCCTGAGTGCTGGGATTAAAGGCGTGCACCACCACTGCCGAGGCTCCTTCTTTAAAGAGGCCTCTGTTTATAGAGAAAGAAACAGAGGCTCGGAGGAGGAAGCTGCCTGTCCCCCATCCTCAGAGTGAACCCTTAGAATCCATGATGCTGCCATGAGAGGGATTAGGGATTTGGGCTTCCCAGGGTCGGACTAGGATGAGGAAACCAGCCCAAGGCGCCATCTTCCATGCTGTAATCTTTGCCTGTGGCCAGGTATCTGGTCTTCTCGGGGTGGTCAGTTCTTCATCCCCTTAGAGAATACTGTCACAGCAGTCTGTGACACAAAGCTCTTCCAGCAGTGCACTCACTTCTCATGGCCTTGAGCCTCAGTTTCCCTTTTTGCTTATCCTGGGTTTGAAGGCCTGTTGTGAGAGTGAAGGCCAGCAAGGCCAAGTACATGGATTCCCACTGTGACCATCTTAAAACTGGAGTTATCTGTGGTCCTTGGCTGCCAGGACCTCCCCTCCTGGCCCTGGCCCAGTATCTTGGAGACAGCATGGGGATGTCGCACCCCATCAGCCCTCCCTCCACTCCCGGCCAGCCGCCCTGGGCACCCCTTGGCAGCTGAGGGACTGAGGCAGAAAAGAGGCTTTGTGCCTGAGGAGGGGGAGGCCTGGGAAGGCATCCAAGGTGCCACCCCCAACCCCAGGAATGCGGTGAGACTTTGAGCCCCTACCACCAGGGTGCCCAGGGGCTGCGCAGAGCCACCTTGGAACATGTTCCTGTTGCCAGTCCGAATCCCCTAGTAGGACAGCTTCTTGCCCCTGTGACGTCCCTCCCAGCCTCAGTCCTGTTTCTTTGAATGATTCTGGCATTCACAAATCCCAGTTCTGTGCCCACATGGCTAACCCCAGGCAGGTGCCTTCTCTCAGACCCTCAGTTTCCATCTCTGTAAGGCCTGTGCAACCTTGTGAAGACAGCATGATGCTGGTGTCCTCGGCCCCTAGGGAGGGCCCCGGCCCCCCTCCTGCTAGGCTGTAATCTGCCGCAGCTGACTGTGGCATCCCAGGTTAGGAAGAACAGACCTCAGGAGCAAGGCTTGCCATTTGCAGATGGTCACAGCAAGGCCAGAGGCAGTTGGGGCCGTGCCCAGGGTCTCTGAGACCTGAAGAAAACTGCATCACGAGACTGGAGCAGCATCCTGGTGTGGTTCATGGTGGCTCTTGTCGCCCCACCCCCTGGCCTGTCTCAGTCCTTTCCTCTCCTTTTCATAACGGCCCTTGGCCCCTGGCCCGCTTGGCTGCCTCCCACAATTCGTCCCTATCACTGTTGGGATCATAGCCCTGGGCCCTGTGGAGACAAAGTCCCCAGGGCCCCTCGCTGCAGGGAGTGGAGGGTGGGTGTGTGGGGTCCACTGGATAGGATGGCTGGTGCCAGGCTGAGCTGGTCTGGCCTGTTTTTTCCCCTCTCAGTGGTCTCTGGAAGCCCTAGAGGTACTGAGTGGACAGAGGTGGGGCCCTGGGGAGAGGGGATGTGTTGTTTCCTTCCAGCCCTGCCTATGCCCCACCTCACAGTTCAGCCTCCATTGGCTTTTGGGCACCTTATCATTGACCACGTCTCAGGGAAGAAGGTCCTCAGGGATGGCAAGGGTGTGTGAGTATTGTGTCTCTCTAAAAACTTTGAGCCTTGACTTCCCTGCCCAGGCCACTGTGTTCTCAGTCATGCAGTCATTTAGTAAACCCTCATGAGCTGAATTCTGTCCTGACTGGGCCCTTGCCTGTACCGTCTTCCCTGCACTCATGGGAGAGAGAGTGGCTCAGGGCTGCTGTGCTTGCCTGGACTTTGGGGTATAGACTCAAATAGGGATTGCCAGAGTAAGGGATGGGGTTCTGGAAGTAGATTCTAAAGACCAAAAGTGGGTTAAGAGGTAGCATGGCCACCCAGGTGCTCAGTAGATGTGAACAGCACAGTGGGGAGCCCTGATAGACTTGGAATTCCATGGCGAGCTGTGACCAACAGCAATGCATGCTTTACAAAAAGCTTCTTGCAAGGCCCACTGAGATGGCTCAGCAGGTAAAGATGCTTGCCACCAAGCCTGATGACCAGAGTTCAATTCCCAGGACCCACATTAGACAGAACAAACTGAATTCCACAGTTGACCTCTGACCTCCATGCACATCTTTTTAGGCATGCACACATGAATGCACACATAATACATGCATACAATATGCACATATGTGCACACAAGCATTGTGTACACACATGCATACCATACATATGCACATGCATGCAAATACACACCAACGCACATACAAATACATACATACACCCACGCATGCATAGGAATGCATGCATTCATATACTCACCCGCACACATGTGCACATACACAAATTAAATGTAAACAAAAGGAAACAAAACCTCCTGGTGTTCCTGAAAGTGGGCAAAGGATGGCCTTCGGCTTATGCTGTGGTCCATGAGGCTGGCCACCAGGTAGAGGAGTCAGCCTGCTGACCTTGAACTACACCTGGTCTAAGTGTCCTTTCCTGTATAAAATGTCTGGCCAGCTACTAGCTCCACATGTCCTACTTGGGGGTTTGTGGCCAAATTCCCTCAAGTAGCAAAAAACTGGGAATAGCATGAGACCTTTAATTAAGGAAGGACAAAAAGATCCCCTTCTAGGGAGAAGGCCTTTGAGGTGACTGTAGTGATTCCAGGCACACTGTCCCAGTCTGGTTGTTCCTGAGCTGGGTGTGGGGGGGAGAGGGGGGGTTCACATGCATGTGAAGCATCTGCACACACAAATCTAATGCATGTGAGCCCTTCTGGGCCTGCCGCTGCCAGTTAGTGTATGAGTGCACATGTGTGCATGGTGAGACTATACATCACTGTGTGTTTGTGTGGAAACGTGCAGAGAACATGATTCCAGTCTGCCTGTCCACAAGGAGTGTGTGTATGTCTGTGTGTGTCTGTGTGTGTGTGTGTGTGTGTGTGTGTGTGTGTGTGTGTGTGTGTGTGTCAGGCTTGCATGGTAGACAGTCTTTTCTGCAGGACCATGTTTTCCCGTGCAGGCCTTGATCTTTGTATACAAGTTCATGTGCTTTGTGAGTCTGTGCATGTACTTGCTGGCACTTCCCAAGCATTTGTAGACACACATGCCCTCAAGAGGGCTTCCACCTGTGTGTGCACACTGACACCCCCATGCTGTATGTGGAAGTTTATTTGTGTGTGTGTGTGTGTGTGTGTGTGTGCACTTGCATACTACATTCAGTGTTCATCCTGTACTCAGGGGTCCTCTGGCTTCCCCTCTCTAGCCAGGAACTCTTCACTCAGCAGGCCTGGGCCAGCCTGAGCGACCGGAGCGCTTGTGCCCCTGAGCTGGACATTAAGTTTTATACACTTTGGAGGGAGGTGCTTAGGTCCCTACCTTCCAACACAACCCAGCAGTGTCCAGGCCAGCTCTAGGGAGCTGAGTCTCTACAGGGCAGGGACATGTTTACCCTCTTTCTTTGTTTCAACCTATAAAATTATTGTAAGTGGTCAGATATGGTGATGCATACCTTTAATCCTGGCGCTCTGGGGGCAGAGGCAGATTGATCTCTGCAAATTTGAGGCCAGCCTGATCTACATATTGAGTTCCAGGGCAGGCAGGACTACATAGAGAAACCCTGTCTCAAAAAACAAATCGTGTGTGTGTGTGTGTGTGTGTGTGTGTGTTGTGTCAGAGGTCAACTGGGGAATTGGCTTTCTCTTTCCACCCTTATGTGGGCTTCAGGGATTCAGCTTAGATCACCACCAGGCACTTGCAGCTGAGCTGTTTGCCATTCTTTCTTTATTTTTCTGAGGTGGGAGTTTTCTGGGCTAGGCCAATCGATCCTCAACCTCTGCCTCCAGAGTACAGGGACTGCAAGTGCAAGCCACCATACCCGGAGGACCACAGAATTAGGTTGCTGATTTGTGCTTCTTGCTTGTCACCCTCTGTGTGGATGTGAGAGGTCAGACCCTGCCTCACTGATGTCCCTTTGGGGATAGCTAGGCTGCAATGCTCTACAGACAGATGACTGACCCATCTGGATGCCACAGTGCACACATTGGGCACTTACTGTATGCTAGGGGCATTTAAATGGTTCTCTGCTAAGCCAGAAAGACATCCCTCCATTGTAGAGGGGAAACTGAGGCCCTGGGAAGAGATCGCAACATGTCACCAAGCTGGGACACAGAGCCAGATTTGAGCCCAAGAATGTGGCTAGCTAGGCCTGGCCTTTGACTCCATCCCAGAGGCTTTAGCTCTCCTCTCCTCCCTGTGTCAGTTGAGACATGGTCCATGGCTCTGTGAAGGCCCCAGCCTGGGAACCTGCTGACCTTGGGCTCAAGGCCATGAAGAGCAGTCTGCTGCAGAAGACAGCCCAGGCTGAGAAAGGCCACCTGACACCACCTCCTCTTTCCTGAGCCCCAGCAAATTACCCTGGGCTCCTGACCTCAGGCTAAGCTGAGGGCTGCTGAGCACCTGGAATGTTCCTGCCCGCCCCCCCCCCCCACCCCCGCACCAGTCCAGCGCCTCCCCCCCACAGCCGCCCCACCCCCCCCTTCAGGAAGAGAGAGCCTCAGTGTGTGAGACTAAGAAGGCCCAGCCATCTCTCTGAGCCTTGATAGAACCACCTGTGGGGAGGAGAAGTCCAAAGGAAGCTGATGGAAGGGACAGTTGGGCTTGGCAGGAGCACTTTCTGTCCCAAGGGACAGAATACTATCCCAGTGCTGAGAATGGTACCAAAAAATAATAATAATAAAATCAGTCAATCAATCAATCAATCAATCAATCATAGCATTGAGTCGCGGGGGGCAGGGATGCGGGGTGGGCAGAGGCAGGTGGATCACTTGTGAGTTCCAGGCCAGCCTGGTTTACAAAGTGAGTTCAGGACAGCCAGGACTACAAGAGAAATCCTGTCTCAGGGGGAAGAAAAAAAAAAAAGACTGTCACACAAAGCCAAAAACTACAGAACAAGTGTCCTTCCAGAAAGAGCAAGAGCTTGTGGACTGGCACATTGGCACATGCCTGCGGTCCCAGAGTTAGGAGGCAGGAGGGTCATTGAGGCCAGCCTGGAATACTTATTGAGATTTCCGTCTTAAATAAACAACAACAAAAATAAAGTAGAAAGAAGGAGACAAGCAAGCACTTCACTTCCATGCATGTGTAGGTTCACATGCATGACCCTAGGATAAGTAATCCTTGTCAAACTGCCTCCTCTGGGGCTGACACCGGTGACAGCCTGCTCGTGACACTTGCAGCACACGAGGATCGGTGCCTGGCCTTCTGCTATTCCTTCATTTACCAGGATATGACTGCTTCTCCACAGATGGGGAGATGGCCGCTTACGGCTTGGTCTCAGCTTCAGCTGACCCCATAACTTGGTGCTCTCTCTCTCTCTCTCTCTCTCTCTCTCTCTCTCTCTCTCTCTCTCTCTCTCTCTCTCTCTCCCTCCCTCCTCCCTCCCTCTCTGTCTCTCTCTCTGTCTCTCTCTCTCTCTCTGTTTTTTGTTGTTGTTTTGTTTTTTTGAGGCAAGGTTTTTCTGTGTTAGCCTTGACTGTCCTGGACTTGCTTTGTAGGCCAGGATGTCCTCGAACTCACATCAATCTGCCTGCCTCTGCCTCCCGAGTGCCAGGATTAAAGACGTGCGCCACCGTGCCCGGCTTCACAACTTGTCTCTTAATCCCTGACTGGAAATGGTTTTCCTAAGAAGTAGGTGCATAGTATATGACTTTGAAAAATATGCTTCCAAAAGGTTTCAACTGGTAGCAGTGGCGACCGGGATGGGGGTGGGGTTGAGGTGGGGTGGAGTAGTAGCTCAAGGTTGGAGACAAGATGCGGAAGAGGCGGAGCCCCGATGGTCAAACCCTTGCTCCATCTTGCTCGAGGCCGCCTGGGAGCCCCCAGCATGGCCGCCCCTCTTAGGGCTATTGAGTTCACCCGTGAGCTGCAGGCTCTGTAGAGTCTCAACCTAAAAGACGCAGAGAGCCCCGTGGTTTCTCAAGAGACTGAGGGCTGGAGAGAGCACCCCTTCACTCATCCTCTTGGAGTCCTGGGCGGGCCTGCCACTTGAGCTTTCCTCTGTGGCTTTGTCTCAGGAACTGGTGCTCCTACGTGGTGACTCGCACCGTCTCATGCCACGTGCAGAACGGCACCTACCTCCAGCGAGTGCTGCAGAGCTGCCCGTGGCCCGTGGGCTGCCCGGGGAGCAGGTGAGTGCAACTGCGATGAGGGAGGGACCGACTCCAGGCTGGGGCACAGCACCGGTGAAGGGCTGCGATTGATGGCATGAAGTGCCCGGGATGGCTTAGGGGTGGGGGTGGGGCTCAGGATAGGTGGGCCGAAGCATGAGGGGCAGGGTAGCCCAGCCAGCAGTGGAAATCCAGACACCCGTGGCCGTAGTGCTTAGTAAAGAGCTAGATCCAAGAATGGAGGTGGAAGAAGATCCAGAAGGTTCTGACTTTGTCACCAAGGTGTCAAGGGCAGCGGGAAATATAGCGGAAGACCCTGTCTGAGCCAGGATGCCTTTCTTTCAGCTACAGGACTGTGGTGAGGCCCACGTACAAAGTGATATACAAGACAGTGACTGCCCGCGAATGGAGGTGCTGCCCTGGACATTCAGGGGCGGCCTGTGAGGAAGGTAGGAAAGCCCGAGACCTGGGACACTTCGTGAAGCGCCTCCCATTGATATGATGCCGCCCTCTGTCCCCCTCTTGGTAACTGCTTGCCTCTTAGGGTCCCAGAAAAATTTCCTATCTGTTGTATCACTCTCTATTTGAGTCATGCCACCCCAAGTTCTTGGTTTTCTAACTTGTGTTAGCTAGCTCTCCAGCACTGTGACAAAGCGCTTCAGGCAATACGTTTACGTAGCAAAAGGGTTTATTCTGAGCGTCCAGCCTCAGACTGGTTGGTCTTAGGGTTTCGGGCCTGTGAGCAAAGTAACACATCGTGGCATGGGTACATCTTCTGGCTGATGTAGAAAAGGAGTGGGTGCCCATCTCACTGTCACTGCACACTCTCAGAGCCCTAGACGTCTCCTACTGGGCTCCACCTCCTTTTTAAAAAACAAAGAGTTTCTTGTAGCCCAGGTTAGCCTTGAACTTCCTTTGTTTTTGTTTCTGTTTTTCAAGACAGGGTTTCTCTGTGTAGCCTTGGCTGTCCTGGTCTTACTCTGTAGACCAGGCTGGCCTCGAACTCACAGAGATCTACCTGCTTCTGCCTCCAGAGTGCTGGCATTAAAGGCGTGCGCGCGCTGCCACGCGCAGGTGCTTCATGCGTGACGTGCAAGCACTCCACCTAGTGAACTACGCCTGCAGCCCGTAGCCCCAACCTCTTAAAGGGTACCCCGATAGTGCTGCGCCAGGACTGCAGTTCCAACATCTCTCAGCCTGTGGGCAATGTTCAGCACTCAAGCCCAGAGACCCATCCAGACTTTCCCACAGGATATCATAGCCCAGGTCATCTGGAGGCCAAGAGCTATTCAAGCCAGCTGGGAAAGGGGGGCGGGGCACCGCACCCTGCTGCAGAAGAGACTAAGGCCCAACAAGTTCCTGGGCACCCAGAGCTACATGGCAGAGTTGGAACCCAGACCCTGTCTGCCCGGTTCTGTCGTCTTTGGGGTACGCTCATCTGCGTACCCCGTGTGCAGAATGTGTCCTATCCGTGGGTACTCTTTCACAGATTCCCCATCTACACGTTCAGCTTGGGGTGGCTCAGCTCTCTCTAGACCTTCCGGCCTCTTGTGATGCTGGTCTCTGGCCCGCGGCGGCACAGGTGAGAGCGTCATTTCCAGGCATGGCTCTTATTCAGGATGAAGTGGTCCAGAACGAGCCTGAGAACCTGGCCTTAGAGAAGGCGCCACAGCACAAGGTTATATATATCCTGAGTCCAGAAACAGGAGGATGAAAGTGGGGCTCTGCATCCATCGGGGAGTGAGGAGCTGAGTGAGGCCCCGCCCCCAATGGGTGAGGCCCCGCCCCCAACACATGCTGGAGAACCGGAGGGCAGAGAGATGGAGTCCAGGGTGCCCATTAAGAACGGGGTAGGAATCAGTGATAGAGGGGTTTGCTGAGCACGTACAGAGCTCTAGAAGTGGAAGATAAGGGTAACATTGGGTCCAAACTGATGAGAACGAGACAGGCGAGCCAGGATTTGGCTGTTCTGAGACAGGGGTGAGTGGAGCTGGGGAGAAATGGAATGGGCAAGCCCTAGATATAACACCCCTGCAAAGGGGGCCATGCCATCAGTTTAGGAGCCTAGAAACCTGGACCAGTGCCCTCCCCACAAATAGAAGGGAAGATGGAAGGGGCCCTAAGGGTAAATGGAAAGCCAGCTGCCAGGGGCAGCTGCCAAGGAGACCACAGGGGTGCTGTGGGCAAATCCCACGGTGTGGAAGGTCAGGTAAGGCCTCATCAGACAATGGCTACTGTATCCCTGGGGCCTTAGTGAACAGGTGACGGGGTAGAGGACATGTAGGGGCAACTGCTGGGGACTGTGTGCCAGACCACTCTCGATGTCTCCCACTCCCTCTGTGGGAGCTTCAGGTCCCAGCCTGGGGACAGGATACCCAGGGCTTCTTGGCCAGGCCAACTGCACCCCCCACTAGCTGGGAAACCTCAGCCCAGAACTCCCAAGGCATTATGCGAGAGCCTTGGCTTGGAAGTCTGCAGTTGATGTGCCTGTTATGAGTATGGGGAAGTGGGGGTCCAGGGCGTGGTGGTGACATTCCCTTAATCTCAGCACTCAGGAGACAGAGGCAGGCGGATCTCTGTGAGTTTGAGGCTAGCCAGGACAGCCAGAACTACATAAACAGACCGTATCTCAAAACAAAACAAAAACAAAGTATGTATGGGTCTTCAATAAAGGGCACCAGACTGTCAGGCGCACTTTTAGATGTCCAGGCTCCCCATCTGAACCTCAGGGCCTCTACCCGTGAATGTTTTGAGTCTGCAAGTGGAGCTGGGTGTTACTGCAGCGTGTTGGGCAGCATGGTGGCAGATGGGACAGGAGGGCTGTTCCCACCCTACAGGGCTGGAGGGAGCTAAGAACAGGTGCCCAGCCCAAACAGTCTGGAAAAACAGTTCTGGGAGTGGGGGTTGGGAGGTGTGTGGACATTGCCTGCCCTTCCTCCCACAACTGGATTTAGGCCACACACACACCCCAGCTGCTTCCCTTGTTGTTGGCTGCTCTCGTGGCTATCCCATGCCTGTGACATGACCCTGGGCCCCAGAGCTGCATCACCACCACCACCAGCAGCAGCAGGGACCAAAACAGTCACAGAGGAAGGGTAGGTTCCCCGGTGACCCAGCAGGTACAAGGACCCAGTTCCTCAGTCACTGCAGCTGGCCCGGGCCGGTTACCTCACATATGGAATGGGGGTGTTCATGCCTTGACAGTGAGTGAGGACAGTCTCGGTCATTGTGCATGACCACCGGTGAAGCTAAGAGAGAGGAAGGGACCAGCCTGGGGTCATGCAGCATGCAAGAGCTAGGGTTGAGATTTGCCTTTTCTTTGGTCCTTCCAGGCTTTGGGAGGAGGTAGTGTGACTAAAAATGCTCTGGCTCAGACACTACCTGGCCACCTACTTGTGGAAACAATGGGCGAGAAAGATCCAAGGCCAAAATATACTTACTACACAGGCAGGGCAGGCAGAGAGCTGGCCCAGTGCCAGGGCCCTGGCTGGAAGGAAGGCAGAGTGCAGAGTGGAGCTAGCTGTCAACCCTCCCCAACCCCCCACCCCCCTCCAGCGCCTGAACCTGTGTGGAGGGCAGAGCTGCTGCAGTCTGCCCCCCACATCCTCCTTTTCCGATCATCTGCCAAAAGGCTGCCTGTGGTCTAAAGTCCAGATGATACAAATAATACTTATGTGGGGGCGGGACATAGTGTGTAAGTGCTGTAGGCAGGTTCTCTCTAGTGGCATCCTGTCTCAACCCCTGCACACACCACCCCCCCGCCATGACAAGGGGGAAGGAAACCACCACTGTCCTCTGTGTCATCACAGCGAGGCTCCCAGAAGGACAAGCTGAGGCCCCTACATAAGCCAAGTCCGGCTGGCTCTGGAGTGGGGTCTGGGCTCCGCAGCACCACAGCTGAAGACATCCCAGGGGGCATGCTCAGACAGGTGGGGGGTGCTGTGAGCACTCCCAGATGGAAAGTTGGAGATGCTGGGGTCCACCCTCCACTGTTCACGGCTCCCCTAGAGACCTGCGGACTCTGCTTCTCTTTACTGGTTCACTGTCTTCCAATATGGACGTCTCTTCTGTCTCTTCCCCACCGGGAACCCCTGACAGTCCTTGTTGTCCGTGGTGGGGAACCAGACATTTGCTTAGAAACCACAGCCCCAAAGCCTCAGAGCAGATGTGAGGCAGGTGGTGGCCACGCCCTTCCAGGGCCCCTCAGCCTCTCCTCTCTCCGGGACTGAGCACAGCCCACACATGTTATCTTGTGCCAGCCAGGTGCCAGGTACAGAGCCAAGCCTGGGCTTTGCTTTATAGAGTTCTGAGGGCTAAATATTGTGTCATCCCACCCGTGTCCACCACCCATCCACTCCCATTCCTGTCTGGAAGGTTCAGTCAACCCCACCTCCCGGCTCCTCCACCAGGGTGCTGCCCTCCTACACTCCTGTAACATCTACCTTCACATTACACACACCCTATATACCCTGTGCCCACACTGACCTTCTCTGTGCACCCTGTGGCCTTGGCAGTGGCTATCTTGTCTGTCTGTGGCCACCTTAGTGCTCCTAGGGAAGGCTGACTAAGCCGGCCTCCCTCTGCCAGCATGACTCCGTCAGCTCCAGGGCCTGGAACAGGCCCACCATAAAGCGAGCTTGGGAAAATTGAATGGAACGTGCCCACCCTGAACAGGCCAGGCACACAGCAAGCCTCCACAGAGGCCTCCTGACTGGGCTGGAGGGTTCTTGGAGCTGAGAGGCCCCAGCTTTGACCCTAAGCCCTCTCTTAGACCCACCAGCTGGTCATTAGCAAATATTTACATTTGTAAAGTAAATTCACACAGGACCCAGCTAAGAAGGCTGTGGTCACATGGTCTGAGTGGTCACCAAGCCAGGTGAGCAGAAGGGTCCGGTGTAAACAATGAAGCCCCTGCCCTGGCTCTGCTCTTTGGCAGGGAAAGTCACAGAGTTGAGGGAGCCCAGAGATCCCTCGAACTTCTTCCATCCTCACTCTCAGTTTGGGGCAGTCTCCGAACCCAGCCCACTTGTCCTGCTGTGTGGACAGGGCAGAGATCTCCTCTTTGGTCCTCAGTGCTCTTCTGTGGCCCAGCATGTGGAAGAACACTTGGTACAGGGAGGGAACACAGGACCAGAAACTGCAGAACACACCAGCCTTGTAGGGGACAGCACACTGAGGGATGAGCACTTCGGTGGGGCTTTGGCAAGAGACTGTCCAGTCCTGGAGGACTTCCTAGAGGAGGTGACACAGGAACCGTAGCTGTAGGAATCAGAGCCAGGGATGGACACAGAGAAACAGTTGGAGACCTCCTAGACAGTGGGACGTGCCCCAGAGTTAGTGGAATCCGTGGTGGTGGAGCCAGCCTCTAGGGCCTTCCTGGGATACAGTAAGGGCTTGGAGGAGTCTTTCAGGGCAGGGAGGGGCTCAAGTCTCTGGCCAAACTCCAATGGGAGGGATGGAATAACTTAACCATAGCAGGGCATCTCCCAAGCTACAGCATCCATACTAAAGCTGTGTACACGCACTAAAGGGCCTGCTTACAGCAAGGCATGTCTCTAAACGTATTTTATCAGAGCGTTGGGTGGTTTGGCTGGTTTCTGTAATCCTGAATGAAAGCTCAATGTTTTCTAGATCTTTCTGAGTCTTGTTCCCTTAAACTTACCTCTTCTCTTTTCTCTGCTTTGTTACAAGAATTGGGGCCAGACGTCTACCACTGAACTAGCCACACCCCAGCCCTTCCTTCTTTTCTTTTCTTCTTTCTTTCTTTCTTTTAGATTTACTTATTTTTAAGAGTTTTCTTTGCCCGAGTGTGTATGTGCGCCAGGTCTTCTGAACTGGAGATACAGATGGTTGTGAGCCGACATGTGGTTGCTGGGAGCTGAACCCAGGGCCTCTGTAGGAACAAGGGTTTGTAAGCCAAGTGGTGGTGTGCGCACGAATGTATTCCCCCCTCACTTGGGAGGCAGAGACGGGTGGGTCTCTTTGTTCCAGGCCAAATTGGTTTACAGAATAAGTTCTAGGACAGCCTGGGCTACACAGAGAAACGCTGCCTTGGGGGGAGGGGGGGAGGTAGTGGGAGAGCAAGTGCTCTTAGTCACTGAGCCATCTCTCCAGCTCCCCAAAATGTTTTGTTTTTATTTTTTTGTTTTTTTCCGAGACAAAGCTTCTCTGTGTAGTCTTTCTTGACTGTCTTGGAATTTGCTGGATAGACCAGGCTGCCTCACCCACAGAGATCCGCCTGCCTCTGCCTCCCAGAGTGCTGGGATTAAAGGTGTGTGGCATTGCCTCTCATCCAAACTATTATAATCTCAATCTATCTCTCTCTGTCTCTCTCTCTCTGTCTCTCTCTCTCTGTCTCTCTCTCTCTGTCTCTCTCTCTCTGTCTCTCTCTCTCTCTCTCTCTGTGCGTGCATGCATGCGTGCGTGCACGCGGGCGCATGTGAATGCAGGTATCCAAACAGATTAGAAGAGGGTATCAGATCCAATGGAGCTCGAGTTATAGGGGGTTGTGATTCAAACAATATGGATGCTGGGAACCAAACTGGAGTCCTCTGAAAGAATAGTGAGCACTTTCAACCACTGAGCCATCTCTCCATCCCCACTTAAACACACACACACATGCACTCCATATATTATATACATATGTATATGTATGTATATATATATTTTTTTAAGATTTTTTGAGCCAAGGTTTCTCTGTGTAACATCCCTGGCTGTCCTGGACTCTCTTTGTAGGCCAGGCTGGCCTCAAACTCCTGATCCTCCTGCCTCAGTGCTGGAACTGCAGATGTGCACCACCATATCCAACTAAACTTTCTTTTCTAATTGAATGTACAATCACTCTGAGCTATTGTGTCTGTACTTCTGCTCCAGGTATGTGTTTGTACATACACACATACATACATATATTCGTGCACATGTGGGTATGTGCATGTATGTACACACATGTGTATGGGTATGTGCATGTGTCAAAATTGTGTGCATTTGTAAATACAAGAGTGTGGCTATGTATGTGTGTACATGCACGTGAGTATGTGTGTAACATGAGTGGATATGTGTGTATACACGTGTGTGGGCAAGCACACATGTGTACATATGGGGACTGGAGCTTTATTAAGTGTCTCTCTCACTCTCTACTTTTCTCTTGAAACGGGGTCTTCCGCTGGCCTTGGAGCCCAACAGTTCTGCTAGACTAGCCAGCTAGTAAGCCTCAGGGATTCCCGCCTCCTGCCTCCCCCTCCCCAGCATGGAGATTATAGGCACGTGCTCCCACACCCAGCATTTCCATGGTGTTAAGGACTGAACGCAGGTGCTCATGCTTGCTCAGCAAGCACTTCCTTAACGGAGCCATCTCCCCGGCCCCTTTGGCCATATTTCTGAGGTTTTTTTTTTTTTTTTTTTTTTAAATGGCTGTTGGCTAAATAGCCCATTCCAGATTGTTTGGGAAATGATTTCCAGCCACAAGTCCACTGGTCAGTAGCTCAGGGACAAGCCCTGTGTGCCACGAGAGCACGTGTGTGCCCGTGCTTGGGGCAGCTGTGTCTGTCCCCTGCTACTGTGCCTTCGGGGAGTTGGCTTATTTGCTTGCAGCCCTGCAGTGTTCCCAGGACTCTCTTTGTCAGGTGCAGGATGATCCAGGTCCTCATCCTGCTGGAACAGGAGCGGAAGTCCAGGGACAAACAAGTGGCGGCCATCACAGGAACTGCTGTAATCGGGGCAACTTCGAGGGTATGCACACATGGAAAGTGCTGTGGGAAAAAAAGGGGAAAAGACACTAGCTATGGTGGTGCACACCCCTAATCCTAATGCTAAGGAGGCTGAGGCAGGAGGATTAAAACTTTGAGGCCAACCTGGGCTACATGGGGAGATCCTGCTCTAAAATAAAGAAACAAAGGTAGGTATGGTGGCGCCCACCTGTGATCACGGGATATAGGGGGTGCAGGCAGGAGGATCACTAATTCAGAGTCATCCTTGGCTACACAGGGAGTACTGGGCCAGCCTGCACCCTATGAGACACCCGTACCTCCACAACCACCCCAAAAAAAGGAAAGAAAAAATGTAGAAGACAGACTGGTGTTACTTTGTTTTCCTTTTCTTTTTTCTTTTTGGGTTTTTGTTTGTTTGTTTGTTTTGTTTTTGGTTTTTTTTTTTTTCCTGAGACAGGGTTTCTCTGTTTTAGCCCTGGCTGTCCTGGACTCACTTTGTAGACCACACTGGCCTCAAACTCACAGCGATCCAGCTGCCTCTGCCTCCGGAGTGCTGGGATTAAAGGCATGC
The DNA here is from genome assembly GCF_903995435.1 of Acomys russatus. Lineage (NCBI taxonomy): Eukaryota > Metazoa > Chordata > Mammalia > Rodentia > Muridae > Acomys > Acomys russatus. Next base: position 11,409,268 of record NC_067158.1, on the reverse strand, counting down.
GCCACCACACCTTGCTCCTGTTTTTAATGAAAGAATAATAAAATAGCACATTCGCTTCACCTGGGACGAAGAGGCTAAAGGGCTGCAGGGGGCTCCATCTCCTGCTGGGCGCAGGCTTTCCTGCCAGGCGGACCTGCAAAGCGGTCCCATCATGTAGTCAGCCCTGCTCGGGTTTAGTCATGAGCTGAAGAACTTCAGAGGGAGGACCACGAGTAAGTGATGTCATCCCTCTGCCTTAGTTTCCCCAGGAGGAAAACAGGGAGGATTCTAGTCACTCAGGCACTTGGCTTTTCCTGGAACCAAAGAAGGGTGCCATTTCCTCATCTGTTACAACTGTATAGTCCCAGTTCTCAGTGGCAAAAACAAGACATGTGGGGGTGCTTGGGATGTGCAGGAATGGCATGTGTGCGTGTGTGTGTGCACATGTGTGTGCGTGCGTGTGTGTGCACACGTGTGCATGTGTGTGTGTGCGCGCGCGCGCGCGTGTGTGTGTGTGTGTGTGTGTGTGTGCATGTGTGTGTGCGCACTAAACACAAGTCAGCTACAGTGGCTGGCTTTTGTAGAGCTATGCTGGGCCACGGAGCACACTGAGCACAAGCCCTGCTTCACAATGGAATCTCCTCTCCTTGGGCACCCTGCCACCATCTTTACCACTGTCCAGGCCTGCAAACCTCTATTCCTGTCACCTGTGGGAGGCACTTACCTCCTGTATCTGAGCAAGCAGCAGGCCCCTGGGGCCCTTAGGGAAGTCGTCCAGCCTGAGCAAAAATCCTTGGGCACATTGGGTCCCGGAGCAGGGCCAGGCGGCCTCCCTGCTGGGGGCTGGCCAGAGAGACCCGTCTGGTTTGGATTGCCGGCGCCTCTTACTCCTTGCCTCAGCCCACAGCCCACGTCCAAGCAGCCAGGCTACTGCCTTATTTGGGTCTTGTCCCCCGCCCCCCACAGGATGACACTTCATGGCCTTAAAAGGCAGGCGCAGGGGGCTGGGGAGGGCAGTTACCACTGTTGGCTGGAGAGCCGCTCCAGCTGCGCCCTCCGCCCTTGGCTTGCCTAGGCAGTCCCTCCAGCTGTGTGGAAAACCAGGCCCATGACATCAGACCAGCCCGGCTGGGTAACCCTCCTGGGTGCGGAGCAGCTAGGCTCCTGGAGCAGGCAGCCATCCTCTCTCTGGCTTTCATTTAAAAATGGAAAGTCGCTTTGGCTTCTCCTTACCAAGCGAGGTATGGAAAGCGAGCATGGCAACCAGCACTGTATCATTTATCAAGCATCTGCTGGGTGCCTGAGCCCTGTGTATGCACAGTAGAGCCTTTGTGCATATCACCCTTTCCTGGCCTTGCTGTTCCGTTTTACAGATGGGAGAAGACAGATCGGTAAATAGAGGGCCTGGGAGTTGAGCTTGTCTGTGAGCTCTAAACACATACTTAGTTCTGGCGCTCACTGTGGTCACCCAGGCAGCGGGCAGCGTTTAACCTTATGTGTGGCCCCCCACAGGTGGCCAACCCTTCTCACCAGCCCGTCAAGCAGCCAGTCTTGTTTATCCCTGCTTCTTTATTGCTGTGTGACCCAGAGAAATTGCTCCACCTCCCTGTGCCTCTACATTAATGGGAACAGAGATCCATCCTGGGGTAACAACAGCACAAAGGGCTATCTAACGAGGCGAGGCTAGCTCAGGTCAGCAGACTCTTAGCCCACTGTCCCTCCATTGCAGGCTCCCCTGGCTTCCTGGAGCCTACATGGTCAGGCAGCACCATGCGAAGGATGGCACTGAGGCCCACGGCCTTCTCAGGTGGGTCCCTGGGGCAGCCTCTTGGGGGAACCTCTGGGCTGGAGGAGATCTAGGGTAGACCTAGGGCAGTGAGGTAATTGTCCCCAGGAGCCAGCTGGGTCCAGCAGTAAAGGGTCAAGCATAACGCTGCTTTACCCCATGCCCTGGACAGAGAACCTCAAAGCAGAGGATGTGCCCCCAAGGGGTGTCTGAATTAGGCCAGGCACCCTGGTGAGCCCTTTGACCACTGGATTTTTATAGTTACAGGTTCAACTCCCCAGTTTCCTCTCTGGATGCTTTTTTTTTTTTTTTTTCCTTTTTCCTTTCTGTCTTTTTTTCTTTCTTTTTAAAAGATTTATTTGTTATTTGTATGGCATGTGTGCCTACAGGCCAGAAGAGGGCACCAAATGTCACTATTGATGGTTGTAAACAACCATGTGGTTGCTGGGAATTGAACTCAGGACCTTTGGAAGACCAGACAGTGCTCTTAACCTCTGAGCCATCTCTCCAGCCCCAAAGCTGCATGCTTTCAAACCTCACAGCTGCCCACAGTGCCCAGAAGACCTAGTTGAGTCTATTCAAGAGCAGGGAAACCAAGGGTCAGGTGGAGACTTGCTCTGCCCAAGGTGCCAGAAGCAGGCCAGTACCAGGCCTGGGTCCTCTGAGCTGTGTGGGTTGCCACGTTATATACTCACTGCACCTTGTCACCAACTCCGGTGCCTCCTGTGTGCCATTTGTGTTACACACGGGGCTACAGTGAGGACGAGAGCAGCCAAAAATGGCCAGAGAAGCTGGGATGTGGCTCTTTGAGACAGCCAGAAAAACCATTATGTGTGAGGCCAGTAGCATCCCAGCTGTGGCCTGTTGGTCCCCAGAGCTGGTAGGCTCAGGCCTCACCCCTGCCCAGGAGGAAACAGGATTTTCTGCCTGCCCCTTCTGGAGACGGGATCCTTTGGATGCTGAGTCCGGCAGAACCAGGGCCCCAGAATCTAGAGAAAGGCTCCTCTCGGGGCTGGAGAGATGGCTCAGAGGTTAAGAGCACTGGCTGCTCTTCCAGAGGTCCTGAGTTCAATTCCCAACAACCACATGGTGGCTCACAACCATCCATAATGTGATCTGATGCCCTCTTCTGGCCTGTAGGGGTACATGCAGGCAGAACACTGTACATAATAATAAATAAATATATCTTTAAAAAAAAGAAAGAAAGAAAGGCTCCTCTCTGGAGGTTCTGGGATAGAAAGAAGGAACCTCCCCCCGACCCCAGGGGTGTCCCACCTGGACCTGCAGTGAATCTGCAGCTCAGGCCCACACTGCTCCCCCCATGGGTTAGCGTTGTCAGGTACCTGCCTCCTCCTAGGTGTGAGAACTCTAGGCCGACCTAGGACCCCTGACCTTAGCCCCAGCCTTCCCCTTCCCCACAGGTTGTCTCAACTGCAGCAAAGTGTCTGAGCTGACGGAGAGACTGAAAGTGCTGGAAGCCAAGGTGGGTGAGCAGCCCCCTTCTTGTTCTGGGCATTGGAGACATGGACCTCCCTCACTCCTTCTGTACCTCCCCACCCCGTGCCCAGCCTCTGGGCAGACTGTTTTCCAGCAGGCATGGCCCTGCCCCCCCCCTCAGTGTCCATTCAACTTCCTGTGGACTGCTCCTCGGGTGCCTTTCCCATGAAACCGGTACACAGCCATACAGGAGGCCCTAAGACTCCTTCCCATGAGGCCCACTCTCAGCCAGATAAGCCAAGATACATCCCTAAGAGCAGTGACAGACCCTGCCTGGCTTTCACCTTTGTCCTTCATCCTGCCCTCCATGCTATCTTCTAGACTGAAAATGAAAAGGCCCCCATCTCAAGTTAACTCAAAATAGAAAGGGTTTTAAAGTTATTAAAAAAAAAAAAAAGACAAGAAACAAGACTCTGAATGTAGAATCAGACAAACCTCAGAAATCCAGAAAACTATTTACAAAGACTAATTGTGGCCCAGAGAGAAAAACCAGCAGCTACTTTTAAGACAGGGTCTCACTGTGTAGCGCAGGCTGGCCTGCAACTCAGTATATACACCAGGCTGGTCTCCAACTCAGAGAGCCACCTATTTTTTTTGTTGTTGTTGTTGTTTTTGTTTTTTTTCAAGACAGGGTTTCTCTGTGTAGCCTTGGCTGTCCTGGACTCCCACCTATCTTTTTTTAAGCATTTGTTTGTTCGTGTATTGTATGCACGTAGGGTCCCAACGTGTGGGTCCTAGGACTCAAACTCAAGTAAGTCATCAGGCTCAATGGCAAGATCTTCACTCACTGAGTCATCTCGCCAGCCTCCGCCCCCATCCCCGCCTCCTTTTTGAGAGGGACTCATGTATGCCAGGATGGCTTCAAACCTGGCTGCGTAGCTAAGGATGACGTCCCGCCTCCACCTGCTCCATGCTGGGATTATAGGTGTGCACCGCCACATCTGACTTAGGTGACGCTATGATCAAGCCCAGGGCTCCGTGAGTGCTAGGCAAGCCCTTCACCCACTGAGCAACACTCGATGCTCCTCTGTCCACTCCTGAGTAACTCGGATTGCAGCCATGAGCTACCACCTTTTTTAATTTATTTTTTATTTTATTTTATTTTATTTATTTATTTATTTATTTTTGGTTTTTCGAGACAGGGTTTCTCTGTTCCGGACTCACTTTGTAGACCAGGCTGGCCTCGAACTCACAGTGATCCACCTGCCTCTGCCTCCCAAGTGCTGGGATTAAAGGCATGCGCCACCATGCCCGGCTTTTATTTTTGTTTTTTGTTTTTGTTTTGTTTTGCTTTCGAGATAGAGTTTTTCTGTGTAACCCTGGCTGTCCTGGAACTCACTCTGTAATCCAGGCTGGCCTCGAACTCACAGAGATCTGCCTGCCTCTTGCCTCCTGAATGCTGGGATTAAAGGCGTGTGCCACCACCGCCTGGCTACCTTTTTTTTTTTTTTTTTTTTTTTTTGGTTTTTCAAGACAGGGTTTCTCTGTGTAGCCTTGACTGTCCTGGACTCCCTTTATAGGCCAGGCTGACCTCGAACTCAGAGTGATCCACCTGTTTCTGCCTCCCGAGTGCTGGGATTAAAGGTGTGCACCACCATGTCTGGCACTGGCTACCTTTTTTTTTTTTTTAATTGTATTTATTTGTTTGTTTTCAGTGGTATGTAAGTGCCACAGTGGAGATCAAAGGACAATTTGAGGTCTTCTCTTCTACTTTGTGGGTCCCAGGAACTGAGCTCAGACTATTAGTCTTGGCTGTAGGAGTTTTTGCCAGCTGAACGGTCTCACTGGCCCTGAGCTATCCCCTTTCAGGTGTCTTTTTCTCCCAGGTTTTCTGAGCATGTGTGGATGCACACTGTCCCTTTGCTCTGCTGTTCCCTCCTCTGGGAACTTGTCCTGAGTAGATGTGAGTTAACAGTAAAATGTTAACTGTCATAGGGAAATCTGGAAGCCAGATCCCAGAAGGAGCGGTTACATAATTACAAACCATCTGCTATAGGGTCAGACCACCGTCGGTGGCCATCTTTCCTTTTCCTAACCGTTGGTCAGGAGCTGGGGGTACTTGCCGAATCTTTTTCATCCTGGGCCCTGTGGGTGAGGAGTGTCAGACTCTCCCAGTTTTTCCAGTTTTCAGTGGCATAGCATTTATTAGGTGTTTGGAGGGCAGTGTGTTCAATCTTCAGCACATACAAATACACACACACACACTCATACATAGATGCTCAGAGACATAGACACACATATTCACACATATGCTCACACGTACAGATATACTCTCACACACAAAGACGCATGCTCACAGACACACACCCACACTCACACACAGCTCCTCCCATCCCCCTGTGAAATACTGACAAAAGCAGCACACTGTTGTGGCCGGCAGATCCCACGATCCCGGGACTCACCTTGGGTGGTAGCGGCAAAGCAGAGTGACTGTCCCACGGTGCATATTATAGATTGTGAATGTTGAAAAGCAGTCACTTCTGATGACATCCAGGGCCCCTGTAAGCCCAGGTCTTCACTCAGAGCTGGATTCTGCTGGCTCCTTGGGCCTCTGGACCCCCAAGACTGGCTGGACTGTCCTTAGTGAGTTACTGGCACCCGCCCTATCTCTCTCTCCCTCTTCCTCCACAGGTGGCTGTGCTGAGTGTGACAGAGCGGACAGCATCCTCAATCCCAACTCCCTCTGAGGACTCTGCCCTGCTCTGGGGACACCCAGCTGCTCAGGGCAGCCCTGGAGATGGAGGCCCGCAGGGTAAGGGGTACAGAAGGCTACACACCCCATGGGATGTTTTAGGTGAAAGAAATGCCGCTCGAGGCAGGCCCTGGTCTTCTCTGCTCTCCAGTAGGCGGGGCTAGAGGCACCTCGGGAGTCCTGAGCACTGAGGTCTGGGAAATGAGCAGTTCCGTTTCAGGGAGGGGAATCTGGGACCTTCCTTCCCAAACCTAGCAGGGATGCCGACCCCTGCCTAACCCTTCACTCTTGGTTTGCTAGGAGCTAGTGGGAGTGTGAGGGGGTGCACAGCTACCTCAAGATAGTAGGGGCTGAAGGGCCAAGATGAATGGGGGTAAAATGCAACCAAAGCATAGAGGCCAAGTTCCTCTTCTTTACTCTGCAGACCGAGTTGATCCTTGGCAGCTGCCTGGGCCCACTGGACCCAAGGGAGACACTGGCAGCCAGGGCCCAGTAAGAATAAGAGGCCCACCAGGTAGGTTATCACAGAGCTGCCTCCCAACCTTCTGTTTTGTTCTACATTGCATTGTTTGTTTGAGACAGGGTCTCACTGTGTAGCCTTGGTTGGCCTGGAGCTTACTCTATAGACCAGGCTGGCCTTGAACTCATAGAGATCCACCTTTCTTAGCTTCCCAAATAGTAGGATGAGAGGCGTGTACACCCCCACCACCACCACCACCACCACACAGCTGGCTCTCTCTTGCTTCTGTGGGCATTTCTCCCGCCTGGGGTCTCAGTGGATGTCTCCCCAACATTGGCATAGCCAAGGTGGACAGGCCCATTCCACTTACCTGGCCCCTCTGCTCACCAGCCCTCCAGCGGTGCCTGTTCATGCCTGGACTAGGAAGCCGTCTTGATCTACTTAGCTCATGCACTCTTCTCTTAGCAGACCCTGAGCTGGGCACTCAGTGGGTTGAGCCCAGTCTTTGCCTCCAGGATGGGGGATAGGTAGGCCGGCAAGAAACATCAATGCCTAACCTCCCTGACGAGGGGTCTGTGGAGGACGCTGGGAAGTCTGGGGCCCTGTAGAAAGAAGCCAGAACAGTGTTGGCTGAGGTGAAGGCACAAAGCCGTGTTCTTCCCTGGAACAGACGGCCAAGAGGACAGGCCTGTGTACTTCAGAGGCTTTGTACCCACTGCTCCAGACCTCCTTGTCCCTGCCTCCCATACACCTATTAACCCCTGTTCTTTCTGCAGGTCCACAGGGACCCCCAGGACGCCCTGGCCAGGCTGGAGCTGCAGGCATTCCTGGAAAGATGGGCCCTCCAGGCCCTCCAGGTCCTCCTGGGCCCCCAGGGCCTCCAGTCCCTGTTGGGCCATCCCACACTCAGCTCTCCATTCATGGTAAGTGCCCCCTGGGGTCCCAGTGGCTTGAGGTGGGGTTACAGAAGCTAGAGATTAGTCATAACCCTGGTACCTGTTGCCATCTAGCAGGTGTCATCTATGTACCCGGCTTGCCCATTTGCCACCTAGTTGTTCAGCAGGTGTTGCCGTTCTGTTCCCAGCTAAAGGACACTGAGGCTAGAGAGGGAGGTCACGTGCCACGCCCACACACTGAGAGCGAGGGGGAGTGGTCTCAGACCCACTTGCTCAGAACCACCTGGCATTAGGCCAATCCCCAAGCCTCAGAGCTGCCTGCAGAGCGCTGGGGTGCTCCAGGCTTGACCTCAAGACTGAGCTGTGAGCTCCTAAGGCCACAGCCGTGGCCCTGATGCTCAGGGTGGCTCCAGCCCCCTCCCCCAGCTGAACACCTCAGGCAGCCTGGCCCCACCTACCCACGTGCAGCCAGCGGTTTCAACCCCATCTGCACCTGGTGTTTGGTGAGTGACTGAGTGCTATTTATTCTCTCATCTCACCATTGTGTTTTTGCCTAGCCTCAGTGTCCTTGTTTCTGCCCCTTAGATAGCAACAGTGCCAGCCTCTTGGGCTCCAAGAGCCTCAATGCATAGAAACCTGAAACACGATAGTCGGGTTGGCAAAGGCAGCTGTCGCTGTTATGCTCGCTCAACAGGTAAACAGTACAGGGTCAGCAAAGGAGAGAGCCGTTCTGATCGTCACTGGCTAGACTGTGGCAGAATTAGAACCCAGGTCTCCCTTCCTCTCTGTACCTGGCAGCGGGTACCGGTGGCCTTGTCTGTGCTGCGGTCAGAGCTGGTATGGCAGACAATGACTGACTGCCCCCCCCATTCCCTGAGTTCTAAGTATTCACTGTCCTTTCTCACCCAGGAGATCCATTGCTGTCTAATACCTTCACTGAGACCAGCAGTCATTGGCCTCAAGGACCCACTGGGCCCCCAGGCCCTCCAGGCCCCCCAGGGCCCGTGGGTAAGTTGAGTCCAGGCCTGAGGAAGGGAAGGAGTTGGCAGGAAACAACGGGACTGGGCTGTGGCTGTTAGGAGGCAGTTGATGGGGACCGCCTTAGCCTTGTGGTCCGTTCTGCTCCTGAAGACATCCTCTTCTACTCAGGTCCTCCTGGACTTCCTGGCCCCGCGGGTGCCCCTGGGAGTCCTGGACACACGGTAAGTCATTATCCAAGTTCTTCCACCCATGCCTAACTCCATTCACCCATCTGTTCATCCGTCCATTCAGTAAGTACTTTGATATGCAAAGTGCTTTCCATAAATCTTCTTAACTCAATTCACCCAACGAGAAGTATTATTACCCCTTGAGGCCAAGGAAAAGGGGGACAATTCTTCATGCTGTGGCCCAGCACACAGGGTAGGGGCGTCTGACCTGACTGCTGTGTGCTGGGCATATGGTGAGGCCTGGGCCAAGCTGGGGCTCCCTCCACATTTCCTCGGTTCCCATCCCCCTGTCTACCCAGTTCCACCTACTGCCACACAAGGCTGAGGCCCTGTCTTATTGTTCAGGGAACCCCAGGCCCTTCTGGACCCAAAGGAACCTCTGGCCACCCAGGAGAGAAGGGTGAGAGAGTGAGTACACAGATGATTCTGGGGGATTCTGAGGAGTCCTGGGGCCCTAGATGATAGCTCTCTCCAGCTAACTTAATTCTTTCCCTTCCTCTGGTACAGGGACTGCCTGGGGAACCTGGCCCCCAAGGCACTATGGGGTTGCCGGTAAGTGATGCAATCTCCCCTGTACCCACTCCTCTAGGACCCCATTAGCCCAGGCTCCTGAACCTGGGACACCCACCCTCCTGTGTGATCCAGGACAGCTCCCTTCTGTCAGTTGCCCCCCATTGCTGGGACACATCATCCATCCTTTTGTTTGTTTGTTTGTTTTTCGAGACAGGGTTTCTCTGTGTGTCCTTGGCTGTCCTGGACTCACTCTGTAGACCAGGCTGGCCTCGAACTCACAGTGATCCTCTTGCCTCTGCCTCCCGAGTGCTGGGATTAAAGGCGTGCGCCACCATGCCCGGCCCCATCCTTTTTTTAAAAATCCATCCTTTTCTGTCTGTCTGTCTGGGGCTCTATATCCATTTCTTCCTATCTTTTTTTTTTTTTTTAATTTTTACTTATTTTTGTTTTATATGCATTGTTGTTTGCTTGCATGTATGTCTGTGTGAGGGTGTCAGATCCCCCTAGAACTGGAGTTACAGACAGTTGTGAGCTGCCCCGTGGATGCTGGGAATTGAACCAGGGTCCTCTGGAAGAGCAGCCAGTGAGCGCTCGTAACCGCCGAGCGTCTCTCCAGCCCTTCTTCCTGTCTCTTTGACTATTTCCCATTTTCGTTCTCTGAATGTAGATCTGTCCCTTCTCTCTCTCAGCTGTAACCAGTTTTTTTGTTTTATGTGCTTTGACTCTTTGGTATTAAGCAGATGCGAGTTTAGGACGTAAATGTTGCCTTTGTGGAATCAATATTTATATCTCTAGAACTCGCATCTTGAAGTCTGGGTCGTTTGCTATTAAAGTAATGACACCAATGTTCTAACACTTGCTGTATGTGCGTGCTGGTGTACATCTCATAAATAACGTGCGTCTTGCATTTATCAGACAGTCTGCCCTTTAGTTCATTGATATTTTCATTTATCTGCATAATTATGAATGGGGTTCTGTTTAAGTCGACCATCTGCCGTTGGTGTCTGCTTATCCGGTCTTTCTCACTTCCTTTTCTTGCCTTCTGTTGCTTCTTTCAGCACTTTCTCTGCTTCTGAGCCACGCTCTCGCTTGCCTTCTTCAGGATAGAGTCCACTGGGACCCACTGCACCCAGTGATAGCTTTTTTTTTTTTTTTACCTTTTGTTTTTTTTGAGACAGAGTTTCTCTGTGTAGCCCTGGCCGTCCTGGACTCACTATGTAGACCAGGCTGGCCTCGAACTCACAGTGATCTGCCTCCTCTGCCTCCCGAGTGCTGGGATTAAAGCGTGCGCCACCACGCCCGGCCAGTGATAGCTTTTTAGCAATCCCATTTATGTTGTTCATTTGTTTGTTTGTTTTTCACAGTTACTGAGGACAGCATTGTCCTTTCCTCATCATAGTTTACATGAATTAACATAATGCTTCACGTATGATGCCGATGTGAGTGTGTCAGTACTGACTGGGTGTGTCAGATGTGTGCTGCTCTTCCTTCATCCTCTTGTGCTATCACTGCTCTGTATTCCACTTCTGCACTTGTCTTAAGCCCCACAACACTTTTTTGAGAGAGCTGAGAATTGAACCCAGGGCATTTAGCAGCATGCATCAGCAAGTGGTCTATCACGGAGCCTCTCCCTCAGGCCACCACCATCATCATCATCATCACTTTAAAGTCAGTTGGCTTTAAAAAAAAAAAAAAAGATACAAGGCCGGGCGTGGTGGCAGACTCCTTTAATCCCAGTACTCGGGAGGCACAGGCAGGTGGATCGCTGTGAGTTCAAGGCCAGCCTGGTCTACAAAGTGTGTCCAGGACAGCCAAGGCTACACAGAGAAACCCTGTCTCAAAAAACAAAAACAAAAATAATAAGATACAAATTTAATCACTGCACATTCTTCAGCTGTAGTTTGAAAATGTTACAAAAAACCAAACACAAACCCCGTACCCATATTGGCCCTGTACTAATTGTTAAAAATCATTATTCGTGTTTTTCCTGGTTACTGAGGGTCAAATCCAGAGCTTTGTGCAAGCTATACAAGAACCTTTATCACTGAGCTGCATCCCTAGCCATCTTTTTATTAAGATTTGTTTTGATTTTGTGTGTGTGGAGTGTATAACATGTGTGGGGTAGGTGGTAAGATTAAAAATGAGATGGCACGCAACAGATATGAATGTGGAGAGATTTATTTGAGGGAAGGTAAAGGGAGAGAGGAGTTAGGACCTGAGTGGACCATGAGGGTAGAGAGACAGAGACAGAGACAGGGACAGAGAGACAGAGAGAGAAAGAGAGAAAGAGAGACAGAGACAGGGACAGAGAGACAGAGAGGAGAAAGAGAGACAGAGACGGGGGTGGGGGTGGGGGGAGGGCACCCTTAGAGAAAGCACACGAGTAAGAGAGTACAAGAGACAAAGTAAGAGAGAAGGTGGCAGATTGGCCCTTTTATAGTCCTGCACACACCTGGTGACAGGTGATGATGCCATAGATTGCTAAGCAACCTAAGGGTAGGCTGCTTATATGCCAACATTTCTCCCTTTTCCTATAAATTAAAAAAAAAAAAAAAAAAAGCCGGGTGTGGTGGTACACACCTTTAATCCCAGGCAGTTCACTATGAGTTCAAGGCCAGCCTGGTCTACAAAAGCGAGTCCAGGACAGCCAAGGCGATTACACAGAGAAGCTCTCTCTCTCTCTCTCTCTCTCTCTCTCTCTCTCTCTCTCTCTCTCTCTCTCAAAAAAAAAAAAAAAAAAAAAGAACGAAAGAATAAAAGAAAAAAGGGGCATTGGATTACTTTTCATGCAAGACAAGTTAAAGTATATAAATATAGGTTCATTGGGAGCAGCTCTTGGCTGCCATGCAAGGGGGGTGGGAGGGAGGCGGGGGGGGGGGGAGAGAGAGAAGAAAGAACAACAAAATGTCTGGATTATATGGTGAAGGGGAAGAAAGAGCCCTGCCCTGGAAAGTTCAGGGTAGAGGGCAGGGTATGCCAGCCATGCCCTGCCGCAGACAGGGACCAAGGAATGCTGGGAGAACCCAGAGCTGTTTGTCCCAGGTCTGAGGCACACCATTCCAGTCTTTTGTTGATAATAAATGGATAAAGAATAAAGAAATCAATCGTCTTTGGTTGCTGTATTTGCTGTCTAGGGTCTGAGGACATCTGTGGCTAGGGGAGGGACAATGCAGGTCCAGCTGGTAGAGGGAGGTCTCACCCAGGGAGAAGGTCCTAGATTGGGGGAGGGGTTGGGGGTTAGGGGGGTTGGGTATAGGCTGGCAAGAATGACAGGATGTGTTTACATTAACTAGAAGGGAGGGCTCAGCAATCAGTCAGTGTCTGCTGGTGCAAGAATGTAGCAATCGGGTAGTTAGGGGAGTCCCAAAACCAGTGACAGGGGGAGAAGCCCATCCTTTGAGATAGGGGATAGGTAGGAAACTTAGGCTGTTGATTGACAGTACCTACCTGGGTTCCGTTTTACCTGAGAGGCGGATTTCCTGTAGCTTACAAGAATCCGTTTAGGTTTACAAAGGGAGGTACATTTTAGACACCTTACCATCAACCATTATTTGTAATCTGCAGTGAAATACACTTTGTAGAAAGGTAGCAGACGTGTATCTTTGTGTTACAGTATTAGCAGAGGCTTGGTGGTAAAGCTTTGGGTTAAAAGCATGAATACTCATAGCTGGGCGGTGGTGGCTCACACCTTTAATCCCACCACTTGGGAGGCAGAGGCAGGTGGAATGCTGTTGCATTTGAGGCCACCCTGGCCTACAAAATGAGTCTAGGATAGCCAAGGCTACACAGAGAAACCCTGTCTGGGGAGAGGGCTGCAGGAGAGAGCATGAATACTTTCTGAGGTGAGTTTAGGAAAGGCAGAAGCTTTATGGATCTTTCTGACATCTGTGGAACGGGAACACGGGGAGAAAGAAATGTCCTGTAGAGCAGAAGGGCAAAAGCTCACTGGATCTTAATTTTCAGCATCAATACACATCAGGAAAGAGAGGCTTCTTCCCTCTGTCCAGAAGACTGGAGGTATATAATTCAAACACAATGGGATATTTTTGTTGTTGTTTTTGGTTTTTGCTTTTGTTTTTTATTTTTCAAGACAGGGTTTCTCTTTGTAGCCTTGGGTGTCCCGGACTCGCTTTGTAGACCAGGCTGACCTTGAACTCACAGAAATCCTCCTGCCTCTGCCTTCCGAGTGCTGGGATTAAAGGCCTGCACCACCACGCCCGGCTTAATAGGAAATATTTTAAGTCTATATAATTTTAAAAGATTTATTTATTTAGCATATAGTGTTCTGGCCTGCACACCGGAAGATCTCATAGATGCTTATGCGCCATCAAGTGGTTGCTGGGAATTGAACTCATGACCTTTGGAAGAGCAGGCAGTGCTCTTAACCTCTGAGCCATCTCTCCAGCCCCTTAAGTCTATATTTAAAAGACAAACCAAAGTAAATTTAAAATCTTGAACTTGAAACTATGATAGCGGAGTGTTTTGTTTTGTTTTACCAGAGTTAGGGTAACAAATTAGAGATTCGTTGATTAATATCAAAGCTCTAGACAGTTAATACAATAGCATAGCAACCGGAAGAAATCTGAGGCATTTAAAAAAAAAATCTATTTTGGCTACCTTAAAGCATCCTTTAGACCCTCCAGCTTTCATAACTTGCATTTACCAACCTTAAATACTTTCTTAGACGCTCTCCTTTTTAACTTAAACTTCTGTGTCCTTATCTAACTATTGGTCGTGACACACAGCTGAAATGGGTAGTCAGTGTGCTTTAGCTGACAGGATGGTAAAAGGCTGCATCTGAGACCTGCTTGTTAGGTCTGGGAGTAAGGTAGACTGTATGTAGACCTGACAGCAGCACCTCTCGGAGTGGAGCTTAAGGCCGGGTTCCCTGCATGTGGAGAGGACTGAGGAGGCAGCTGAAGACTGCTTTGCCTTTAGCATGAGCTCTGCGAGTAAGGCAAACCTGTTTGAATTTTAAATAAGAGATCGAGCCGGGCGTGGTGGCGCACGCCTTTAATCCCAGCGCTCGAGAGGCAGAGGCAGGAGGATCTCTGTGAGTTCGAGGCCAGCCTGGTCTACAAAGCAAGTCCAGGACAGCCAAGGCTACACAGAGAAACCCTGTCTCGAAAAACAAAATAAAACAAAATAAGAGATCTATAACTAGCTAGTGGATTGACTAATGGCTTTGGGCTTCGGATTACTTTGGGCTGAGGAGCTAATTGCTAGTTCCCTAGCTATCAAGCTATCATTAGTTTAGCTGCCAATGTGATCGGAGACCTGAGAAGACTAAATTGTAACTTAAATGAATGTATGTATCAATTAAAGTGGCAGAGATGACTAGTCATGTCCCAGTAACCTAGACGGTTGTCCCAGGCTCCTATGGCAACATAGGCAGGCAGTCTGGTCACCAGGTGCAAAAGATCTGTGGGTTTTTCTGTGGAAGGAGAACATGGAGAGACTGACCTAACCTTGTTTTTCAGCAATGTGAGACAATAACTCTCTGGGTGTCCAGTTTGTCCACAGTTCAGGCTGGGCCCTAGCTGAGGGTGAGACATTGGGGGCAGTATTGCCCAGTGTTTCTACACACCACATTCCAGGGTTGAAGTCCTCCGCTGAGACCTTGGGGAAGTACTGGTAGGATTTGAAAATCTGTTTTTCTTTTCTTTTGTTTTTTGGGTTTTTTTGTTTTTGTTTTGTTTTGTTTTGTTTTTTTTGAGACAGGGTGTCTCTGTGTAGCCTTGGCTGTCCTGGACTGGCTTTGTAGACCAGGCTGGCCTCGAACTCACAGAGATGCACCTGCCTCTGCCTCCCCAGTGCTGGGATTAAAGGCATGTGCCACCATGCCGACTCCCATTTATGAGATCTTAATCATTAAGGACTACCACTTCAGGTTTCATCCCTGTTGATTTAGAGCCTTAAAACATATAAAGGGTCCATAAACAGACATCAGAATAGTTTCCTGTATGATTTAGATTATAAAATTCCATAGCTTATAAAAGTCTAAAGCTATAGATTAGCAAAAACAAGGCTAAGCATATTTAAGGCAGTAATTTTTGTTGTTGTTGTTTTTCCACACAGGATTTCTCTTGCAGTCCTGGCTGTCCTGGACTTATTTTGTATACCAGCCTGGTATACAATTTTACAGAGATCTGTCTGAGGTGCTGGGATTAAAGGTGTGTGCCACCACGCCCAGCTAAAGCAGTGGGGTTTTTTTGTTCTTGCTGTAGTTTTTAAGATATATTTATTTAAGTATAGTGTTTCACTTGCATGTACACCTGCAGGCCAGAAGAGGGCACCAGATCTCATTACAGATGGTTGTGAGCCACCATGTGGTTGGGGGGAATTGAACTCAGAACCTTTGGAAGAGCAGGCAGTGCTCTTAACCTCTGAGCCATCTCTCTAGCCCCTAAGGCAGTGGTTTTTTTAAGCTTTTGAGAAGGAAGGTAAAGCATTATAATAAGTTCTAACACTGTAAACAAATGAATGTTTCTAGAAGTAATATATCATAGTTTCCAAGGCTGGCAATATAGTAGAACATTGTTGAACAATTTTAAAATTGCATTTGAATTTATTATATCAAACCCACTGGCCAGGAAGCTTTCAGATGGACCCGGAACAGCTGGTGACTGGAGAAACAGCATTTATCCAAATATTAGTTAGTGAAGACATAGGTAGCTAGATACACATTTTAAATTAGCTTGTTCATCTGAATAGACTTTTATAATTTTAATTTTGAAATAAAACATTATATAAAAACATTTGAGCCAAGGTTGAATCATATAGGTAGCATGTTGTATAAAAATCTATACGTTTAAAATGAAACTTGTAGGTTTCTTACTCGAAAAGGAGATAAAAGTTTTTTGTTTGTTTGTTTGTTTGTTTGAGAGCAGAAAAAGAAATCAGAGAGAGTTGGTTATTTTTTATTTTTTTATTTTTTTTAAGAGTTGGAAAGGGGCCAGGCGTGATGGCATGAGTTCAAGGCCAGCCTGGTCTATATAACGAGTCCAGGACAGCCAAGGCTAAACAGAGAAACCCTGTCTCCAAAAACCAAAAAATGAGAGAGTTGGAAAGTACAGTCTTAGAGATGAGAGCAGAGGTTAGGTATTTGAAAAGTATTTGTGGTAAGGCAGTTTTTTGGCCTGCTGAAGGGAGGCAGGGAGTGGGTGACAGGTATCTGGCTCCCTCAGCCCGGGCCCAGGATTCAGCAAAAGCTGCTACAGGGGTGGGGAGGTGGAGGGGGTGGGCAGATGAGGGGATCTGTAGCATTCGGGGGTCCCAGCCTCAGTGGAAGTGTGCCCAGCAGTGGTAGGTCGCCAGCAGAGGACCCTGACCCCATCCCTGGCTACCCCTAGTCTTTTATTGAGGGATTTGAAACCCTTGGGGTTTAGTGTCACAGGAGAGCAGATCCCACATGAATACAGAGGGCTGGCTGTAGTCATCTCAAACACTGTACTTTTCTCTAGATCCACGTTTCTGTCTGTCCGAGTTAGTGTTCTGTTGCTACGTCTAACAGAAAACAGCCTGGAAGGAAGGTCTGCTTGGCTTTCAGGTTATAATAATAGGCCATCGCTGGGGGAGCCAGGGTGGGAGCTTTGGGCAGGAACTGAAGTAGGGACCATGGAGGGATATGACTTACTGGCTTGGTTTTCTTTTTTGTTGTTATTGTTTTTTTGTTTTTCTTTTTTTTTTTTTTTTTTTTTTTTTTTAGGCAGGTTTCTCTGTGTAGCTTTGGCTGTCCTGGACTCACTTTGTAGACCAGGCTGGCCTCGAACTCACAGCAATTCGCCTGCCTCTGTCTCTCAAGTGCTGGATTAAAGGTGTGCGCCACCACACCTGGCCGGTTTTCTTTTCTTTTCTTTTTTTAAGATTTATTTATTACATAGTGTTTTGCCTGCATGTACGACTACACACCAGGAGAGGGCACCAGGTCTCATTATAGATGGTTGTGAGCCACCGTGTGGTTTTTGGGAGCTGAACTCAAGACATTTGGAAGAGCAGGCAAGTGCTCTTAACCTCTGAGCCACCTCTCCAGCCCCTGGCTTGGTTTTCTTAGTTTTTCTTTTTTCAAGACAGGTTGCTCTGTATCCTTGTCTGTCCTGGACTCACTATGTAGACCAGGCTGGCCTCGAACTCACAGGGATCCACCTGCCCCACCCCCACCCCCACCCCCTCTACCCCCAGTGCTGGGATTAACGGTGTGGTGCCACCACACAACCAAGAACAAGCTCTGGCTTTGTTTTCTTAAAATGCTCAAATGCCAGCTTTCTTCTATGACACAGAGCACCTGCTTAGAGGAGGCACTGCCCACACGGGCTGGGCCCTCCTTTATCAACCAGCAATCAAAATGTACCCCTAGGCACGCCACAGGCCAAGCTGATGGAGGCAGTTCCTCAACGGAGGGTCTGTCTTCCTAGCCTTTAGTTGAGGACTTCCTCAGTGTTTCAGAGAGTTAATCCACTATCACGGCAGGGCGCGTAGCAGCAGGCCGACATGGTGCTGGAGCCGGAGCCCAGAGATTCACTTCCTGATCCACAGGCAGCAGGCAGGCAGAGAGTGGGCCTGGTGTGCCCATCCCCAGTGACACACCTCCTCCAACAAGACCACATCTACTCCCAAAAGGCTACACCCTGGGGCCGGAGAGATGGCTCAGAGGTTAAGAGCACTGGCTGCTCTTCCAGAGGTCTTGAGTTCAATTCCCACTAAGTACATGGTGGCTCAAAACCATCTATAATGTGATCTGATGCCCTCTTCTGGTGTGCTGGTGTACACGCATTCAGAACATTGAATGCATAATAAATACATTAAAAAAAAAAAAAAAAAAAAAAAACAGGCCACACAACTCAATCCTTCCCAGACAGTCCCACTAACTTGTGACCTAGCTAGCATTCAAACATATGGCCCTTTGGCGTCGTTCTCACTCGAGCCTCACAAGCTCCTCCCAGCACCAAATGAGAGCCGCACCTACCCCACACCCTCACCTCCACTCGGCATTTGTCATTAGGTGTCCTGGCCATTCTGATAGGTGTGCAGTACTGTTTCGTTGGGAAGGTATTTTGTTGTTCTGGTTTGGCCGAGGTTGTCCTCAAACTCAAGAGATTCTCCTGCCTCAGCCTTCTGAGTCTTCACCGCCTCGCCTCGCCTGGGTGTTTGCTGTGCTTTGTCTCGCCGCCATTTTAATTTGATACAGACTGTTGATACGGACTGGGGCCAGCCTTTTGTGTGTCCACCTGTGCCTTGGCCTCTGTTCATGTGATTGTGCTCTATCGGGCCCTTCTGATCATCTTTCTTTCTTTTTTAATGTATTTATTAAGTATACATTGTTTTGCTTGCATGTATGCCTTCAGGCCAGAAGAGGGCACCAGATCTCATTATAGATGGTTGTGAGCCACCGTGTGGTTGATGGGAATTGAACTCAAGACCTTGGGAAGAGCTGGCAGTGCTCTTAACCTCTGAGCCATCTCTCCAGCCCCTGATCATCTTTCTTTCTTTCCTCCTTCTTCTTTGTTGTTGCTGTTTTCTGTTTTGTTTTGTTTTGAGACAGAGTTTCTCTGTGTAATAGCCCTGGCTGCCTTGGAACTTTCTTTGTAGACCAGGCTGGCCTCGAACTCACAGAGATCCTCCTGCCTCTGCATCCGGAGTGCTGGGATTAAAGGCGTGCGCCACCACACCCCGCTGTTGTTGCCTTTTTTTTTTTTTTTAAAGATTTATTGATTTATTATTATGTATACAGTGTTCTACCTGCATGTACAACTGCAGGCCAGAAGAGGGCATCAGATCACATTACAAATAGTTGGGAGCCACCATGTGGTTGCTGGGATCTGAACTCAGGATTTTTGGGAGAACAGGTGGCGCTTCTAACCACTGAGCCATCTCTCCAGCCCTGTTGTTGCTCTTCTGAGACAGTCTTTCGATGTAGCCCTGGAAATTGAGAGCTTGCTATGTAGGCCAGGCTAGACCTTAACCAAACAGAGATACTGCAGTCTCTGCCTCCCCAGTACTGAGACTAAAGGTGTGTGCCACCACTCTGGGCAATAGAAATATATTTTTTATTTCAAATTCCAGTTGTTCAGTGCTGGCAAGCATAAGCTTCTGTGTGTTAGCGTGTATATCATTGCTATAATAACATATTAATCCCAGGTTTTAGTTATTTCAGATTTTCTACATAGATGAATCAAATTGTGTAAAAAAAAATCATCAGCCAAATCCATATACTCTGTATTTCCTCTTTTTGTTTTAATGCATTGGCTAGGATTTCTAGTAAGTACTGTATTGAAAACACAGTGACAAGAAGCATCCTTGCCTTTCTTTCCTTTTTTCTTTTTCTCTTTCTTTCTCCTCCCCCATCCACACCCCCCACCCCACAAGGTTTCTCTGTGTAGCCCTGAATATTCTGGAACTTGCTATGTAGACCAGGCTGGCTCCCAACTTACAGAGATCCACCAGGCTGTCCTCTGCCTTTGATCCCAGCACTCAGGCAGAGGCAGACAGATCTCTGGGGTCTCATAAAACGTCGTCGGGGACCTGGGCTGCAGCTCTGTAGAGCACAAGCTCAGCGTGTTGGGTGCTTGGGTTAAACTCCCAACACCCCGAAAGATGAATTAGGAAGCATCTGAAAGGAATCAGGGATTGACCACAATTCCTCCTTAGGCTATTGACACAATTAATAGCAACCCGCCTGTACCCGAACATTCTGTTTTGAAAGTTATTATCAATTTAATCTTTCTTTCTTTCTTTCTTTCCTTCTTTCTCTCTTTCCTTCTTTCTTTCTTTCCTTCTTTCTAAAGACTTATTTATTTATTAAGTATACAGTGTTTTGCCTGCAGGCCAGAAGAGGGCACCAGATCTAATTATAGATGGTTGTGAGCTACCATGTGGCTGCTGGGAATTGAACTCAGGACCTTTGAAAGAGCAGGCAGTGTTCTTAACCCCTGAGCCATCTCTCTAGCCCTTTCTTTCTTTCTTTCTTTCTTTCTTACTTTCTTTCTTTCTTTCTGAGGTGGGGCTTGGGACAGGATTGGTCTGTGTA
Source organism: Acomys russatus (assembly GCF_903995435.1). Classification (NCBI taxonomy): domain Eukaryota; kingdom Metazoa; phylum Chordata; class Mammalia; order Rodentia; family Muridae; genus Acomys; species Acomys russatus. Next base: position 11,389,211 of record NC_067158.1, on the reverse strand, counting down.
GCCCTGGCTGTGCTGGAACTCTCTCAGTAGACCAGGCTGGTCTTGAACTCAGAGATCTGCCTGCCTCTGCTTCCTGAGTGTTAGGACTAGAGGCGTGCGCCATCACTGCCCAGCCACGTTTAGTTTGGTTTTTGATTTGCTATATAGCCCTGGGTAGTCTGGTACTCACTCAAGCTGGCCTCCCATTTCTGGCAATCCTTCTGCCTTGGCTGCCACAGCAACAGAATGTTCTGTCGTATTTCAAAATGGCTCTTTTTCTCCCTTCCCTTCTCTGGTGTTCACTGGGAAGACTTGGGTAGAAGTCTTTGACATGAAACTCTCGAAGTTCTGTGACTGGGCCCCACTCAGCCTCTGGAGGGCTTCTCTGGGACAGTTAGTGTGCCCCCCCCAGCTCTGCTTCCTGAGGGTCTCTGGGACAGTTAGTGTGCCCCCCCAGCTCTGCTTCCTGAGGGTCTCTGGGACAGTTAGTGTGCCCCCCCAGCTCTGTTTCCTGAGGGTCTCTGGGACAGTTAGTGTGCCCCCCCAGCTCTGTTTCCTGAGGGTCTCTGGGACAGTTAGTGTGCCCCCCCAGCTCTGTTTCCTGAGGGTCTCTGGGACAGTTAGTGTGCCCCCCCAGCTCTGCTTCCTGAGGGTCTCTGGGACAGTTAGTGTGCCCCCCCAGCTCTGTTTCCTGAGGGTCTCTGGGACAGTTAGTGTGCCCCCCAGCTCTGCTTCCTGAGGGTCTCTGCTCTTGTGTTTGATGAGCCTAGTTATTTCCTTGCTTTCCCTCAGGGCCTGGGGACAGTCTGCCTGTGTGCTCACCTTTCTGACAGGCATTGTGGAAGTCACCACTGGGAGCGGTGCCACATACCTGCAATCCCAGCTGTCAGGAAGCAGAGAGCCTGGGCTGTACAATGAAGCCTTGTCTCAATAAGAAAAAAAAAAATTACTGCCACCCACCTTTAAGTTATTAGGATGGCATGGCCACACTCAGCTTTATGTCGCACTTGGATCCTTGAGGTATATTTTGTTTTCTTTTGAAACCAAATTTGAAGATAGACAATAGGTCAGCGGAAAATGTTCTGGGGCCCTGTCTTCTCTGCCTGGACTGCAGTTGCAGTGCTGCCCTGGAGCCCCGGACCTCATTCTTGTGGAAAACCTTGTACCCTGTCAAACAGTCCACCCCACGCTAGGTTTTTAAAACATCCTCCCCCCCCGCCCCCCCCAGTGCTTCAGTTTAAATCGGCTTTTCTTCAAATTAATTGGTTGGGGGTTTTTTTGTACAATTTTGTTAGTCCTAACGAGCTTTTTAAGTTTTTATCACATTTTATCTAGTTTGTGCGCGCGCATGCCCTGGCATAAGTTGAAGTAGTGGGTCCTCTTTTTCCATCATGTGGGTGCAGAGGCCTACACTCAAGTTTTCTCAGTTAATAACAAGTGCCTTTACCTGCTAAGCCATCTCACTGGTCCCATGTCTAATGAAATTTTACTTTTAGGATTTCCATTTGATTTCTCTCTTTGTTTGTTTGTGTTTTGGATTTTCTTTTCTTTTTTTTAAATTTAGTTATTTTATGTATATGAGTGCTCTGCCTGCATGTACACCTGCAGGCCAGAAAAGGGCATCAAATCACATTACAGATGGTTGTGAGCCACCATGTGGTTGCTGGGAATTGAACTCAGGACCTCTGAAAGAGCAGATGGTGATTTTTGTTTTTGGTTTTTTTTGTTTGTTTGTTTTTCGAGACAGGATTTCTTTATGTAGCCTTGGCTGTCCTGGACTCCCTTTGCAGACCAGGCTGGCTTGAACTCACAGAGATCCACCTGCCTCTGCCTCCTGAGTACTGGGATTAAAGGCATGCGCCGCCACACCTAGCTCTGCTGACCGTGCTCTTAATTGCTGAGTCATCTCTCCAGCCCCTGTTTTTTTGGTTTTTCAATAGAGGGTTTCCCTGTGTAATAGCCCTGGCTGTCCTAGACTTAACTTTTGCAGACCAGGCTGGCTTTGAACTCACAGAGATCTGCCTGTCTCTGTCTCCTGAGTGCTAGGATTAAAGGCATATGCTACCATTGCTGGTTAACATTTATTATTTTGTTATTATTTTTTTTTTTATGGAACTGAAGAGATCGCTCAGTGGTTAGTTGCATAACTGCTCTGAGGACTCAAGTTCCACTCCCAGCAGCCATGTGAGATGGATCAAAGCCACCTGCAAATCCAGCTCCAGCATCCAGCACCATCTTCTGGCCTCTATTAGTGTCTCCACTCATGTGTACATAGTCTTTTAAAAATATTTTTTAGTCTTTAAAAATGTTTGAATTTAATTTTTTCATTTTATTTGCAATTGTTTTGTGTGTGTTTGATGGTGGAGCATGCATGGAAGACAGGACAGATCTCAGGAGTCAGCTCCTTCCTCCCACTGTGGGTCCTACTGGGGCTCTCAGGCATGGGCAAGTTTGCTGAACCTTCTTGATGATCCAAAATATCTGACATAGAAATTTTGCTAATTTAAGCCGGGCGTGGTGGCGCACGCCTTTAATCCCAGCACTTGGGAGGCAGAGGCAGGCGGATCGCTGTGAGTTCGAGGCCAGCCTGGTCTACAAAGCGAGTCCATGATGGCCAAGGCTACACAGAGAAACCCTGTCTCGAAAAACTAAAAAAAAAAAAAAAAAAAAAAAAAGAAATTTTGCTAATTTTTAAAGATTTCTCTTTATGTATATGAGTGTTTTGCCTGCATGTATGTCTGTGCACCACACGCCTGCTGCCTGCAGAGGTCACAAGAGGATGCTGGATCACCTGGAACTGGAATCACAGCACCCAGGGTGCTGGGGACTGAACCTGGGTCCTTTGCAAGAGCAGCAAGTGCTCTTAACCACCGAGCTATCTCTCCAGCCCCTGTCTTGGATATTTTAAATACTCGTCTCCTGCTTACAAGATCTGTTTCCTGTTGACTGATTTTTTTAAAATTAATTAATTTATTATTATGTATACAGTAGTCTGCCTGCATGTACACCTGCAGGTCAGAAGGGGGCATCATATCACATCATAGATGGTTGTGAGTCACCATGCAGTTGCTGGGAATTGAACTCAGGACTCTGGAAGAGCAGTCAGTGCTCTTAACCTCTGAGCCATCTCTCCAGCCCCCACCTGTTGACTGATTTTTCTCTTAAATGTTTATCACATTTCCTGAGTGATTCTTAAATGCTTCATTGGGTGAAAGAGGTACTGCCTGAGGAGCTCCACTGTTATTTTCTTGAGAAGTTTTGAGTGTCCCAGGACAGCTAGATTACAGACTGGTCACCTCACCCTTTTAGAAATTTACTTTTATCGAAGAAAGTCTATTTTTGTTCTTGGTCCTAGAAAAATTCCCTGGCTGTGGCGTGTGTTCTTTATTTCACAGCCTGGCTTTCCGCGGTTCCACGAGAAAGCGTTGGGTATTTCCAAACTGTCTCCTATGTGATAGAAAGTTATCAAAATCTGTGCTCAGTGCTACCAACGCGTTTCCTGGGTTCCTTGTGCACCGCCCTCCCCCAAGGATGGAGCCCAGGGTCTCTATCACATGAGCTGGGCAATCACTCTACCACTGTCAAGTTCCTCTGAGCCTTCACTCCTTAAGGCCCGCCCCCCTCTCTTCCCTTCCTGACATCTACCTCTGACTCCTTTCAGGGAGAACCTGGCCCCAAAGGAGATCCTGGTGAGAAGAGCCACTGGGTAAGCTACAGCCCTGCCCTGCCTCCCTCCCCCGCCCTGCCTCTTCCTGCTTACCCCTGCCTAACCCCCTGCCCTCCCTGTCTCCCCCTCTTTTCCCCCACCCCTGCCCTCCCTTGTCTCCCCTGCCTTCCCCTGCCCTCCCCTGCCTCCCCTTGTCTCCCCTTGTCTCTTCTGTCTCCCCCTCCCCTCCCCTGCCTCCCTTGTCTCTCCTGTCTCCCTCTGGCCCCCCTGCCCTCCTTGTCTTCCCCCCTGTCTTCTGCCCTCCCCTGTCTCCCCTGCCTTCCTCTGCCCTTCCCTGCCTCCCCTTGTCTCCCTTGCCCTCCCCTGCCTTCTTCTGCCCTCCCCTGCCTCCCCTTGTCTCCTCTGTCTCCCCCTCCCCTCCCCTCCCCTGCCTCCCTTGTCTCTCCTGTCTCCCTCTGGCCCCCCTGCCCTCCCCTGTCTCCCTCTGGCCCCCCTGCCCTCCCCTGTCTCCCTCTGGCCCCCCCCGCCCTCCCCTGTCTTCCCCCCTGCCTTCCTCTGCCCTCCCCTGTCTCCCCCTGCCTTCCTCTGCCCTTCCCTGCCTCCCCTTGTCTCCCTTGCCATCCCCTGCCTTCCCCTGCCCTCCCCTGCCTTCCCCCTGCCTTCCTCTGCCCTCCCCTGCCTCCCTTTGTCTCCCCCTGCCTTCCCCTGCCCTCCCCTGCCTTCCCCCTGCCTTCCCCTGCCCTAGGTGCTCAGGAAAGAATTCTCTCACCAGTAGGTCCTGGATCAAGAATGTCTGGGCACATGCTTACAGGAGCTCTGCTCCCACACCCCTCCCAGCTCACCCTACTAGTCAGGGCCAGCCCTTCCCGCAGACCCTACCCATGCTCTCTGTCTCTGTCTTTACCCACTTACCCTCTGTAGACTTTCCAGGCCAAGGGGGCTCTGCCTCTTCCTGCTGGGCAATCCAGGTGACCCAGGCCAGACTGCATCTCCACTTCCATGGTCCCTCCTCTCAACGGGTTTGGCTTTGTCCTGTTGTCCACAGAAGAAGGGGAAGTGTGAAGGCAGCATCCACCTAAAACAGAAAAGGGATCTTAGGAAAGCCATGGAACAAAACAGGGATGCACAAGGGCTCCATGGTATAAAAGACGGGGGGGGGGGGGGGGGGGGGGGGGGGAGGGGGGGCGGCTAGAAACCAACATACACATAGAGAATCCAGGAAGCTTGCGAAGGGAAACCTTGAAACCATTGTGTATATGTGGATTGGTTAATGAGGTCAGGGGACCTAACTATGCCATACCCAAAAGATCTGTAATAGGTACCATCACATACTTCAAGTGGTCCACTAGGGAAGCCTAGAAACTGTCCCATACAAAGAGAAGCATAGGAAATGAGAGAAAGTGGTCTAGATGCTACCATACAAAACAAACTGTGAACAATAGAAAGGGAGGCCTAGAAAATGTCACATGAGAGCTGAGCGTGGTGGCGCACGCCTTTAATCCCAGCACTCAGGAGACGGAGGCAGGCGGGTCTCTGTGAGTTCGAGGCCAGCCTGGTCTACAAAGTGAGTCCAGGACAGCCAGGACTACAAGTGAAACCCTGTCTTTAAAAAAAAGAAAAAAGAAAAAGAAAATGTCACATGAATAGCAGACACTGAATAAATGGGAAGAGAAACCTAGAAAACACATAATCAAAAATCTCAAGACACATGTGAGGTCCTGGGAACCTTCAGGATCAATGGAGATACTAGTAAACAGATGTGGGGAATCTCCTCTGCCTAAAGACGCACCTGAAGTCTCAGGTGTACACACTTGGCAGCCATTGCTAACATGGGAAGCATTTGGAAAACAGGGTGGGAATAAACATTCCTGGCTGCTCTTTCTTGAAGGTGGCATCACACCTTCCTTCCTGTCCTCCCTGAGAGCCATTGGTGAGGGTGTGGCCAGCACTAGCCACCAACTTTTCTATTTGTGGTCATGGAGTGAGTGATGGATACAGCCGTGGTAGTCCTCACCCTGCACGAGTCCACCTCTGTGCGCCCCGTGATTTCTAGGGGCCCTGCTACCTCTCCCAGACGCTTGCTTCCCCACCCCACCCCCATCCTCACCCACCCACTCCCTGTGGTTCCTCGCCTTTGACAGTGAGCATGGAGACCCATGTGAACAACCAACCCTCTGCCTTCCCTAGACCCCTCACTCTCCCAGAGACCATGGTGAAAAAACAGGCTTTTCACCCATTCCAGAAAGTATGGGAAAAACCAGGTCACAACAAAGCCAGGCTGTGTAGTCCCTAACCCTGCATGGGGAGCCTTGGGACACCCCAGGTCAGACCTTGAACCCAGGACCACTTGTGGGAGGGGCCCCCAAGAGGTAGCAGGACCCCTACCAGCCCACCTCCCTCCTTTCATCACCTGCACTTCTGCCCCTGCTTGCTGCCTGGGAGAGGGTTCGCTGGGCAGGAGATGAATGTGGCTTCTAGGCTGAGGGACCAGTTCTGTCGGAGGTGGGTAGGGATCCTGGTACAGTGGGGTCGTCACACTTCACCTACCAGCGCCCCCTAGGGGTAGTGCAGCTTTTAGAGCCGGTTGCCAAGTTTAGCTGTGGCTCAGCAGTGTCACCAGGTGGTCACAGTCATGTACTGCAGGAGCTGAATGCGTGGCCTGAGTTGCTCGCCTTCATCCCTTATTCAGACAGGGAAACTGAAGACAAACTCTGCAGAGCAAACTGGTGGCGGCAAAGTGGGACAAGAAGTAAAACAGGCTAAGACAATCTAAATTCCCAGAGGAGCTAGCGAATCCATCACTGTTGCCCAAGCCTCTCGCAGCATGCCAGGTTCAGGGCTGGGCAGCGCAGGGAGGTGTTCTGCAGACACAGGGCCCCAGGAGACAGGGTAAACCAGCATGGTCAACAGCCACAGGACAAAAGGAACTCAGCTGTGGGTGGGGCTCCAGGGTATCTGTGATGAGAGGAACGTAACAAATGGCCTGGGGAAGAGTGAGCCGGGGATATTTAAGAGTAGCAAGTGCTTGGAATGGCAGTTTGGCGCACAAAAAGTGAGGGAGGATAGAGGCTCTCAGCATTAGGAGGCCACATTACGGAATTCTAACTCCCATGGACACCGGGGCATTGTTCAAGCATTTCTAAACTGGGAACCAGGCATGGTGGTTCATACCTGTAGTCCTAGGATTTCAGATGGCTGAGGCAGAAGGATTGCTGCAAGTTCAAAGCAACCCTAGGCTACAGAGTGAGATACTGAAGGATCTCATAAAATTAAGAATTAGGGGTCTCGAGAGATGGGTCAGCAGTTAAGAGCACCAGCTTCTCTTCCGGCAGGACTCGGGTTCAATTCCCAGCACCCACTTGGCAGTTCATAACTGTCTATAGCTCCTGTTCCAGGAGGTCCAATACCCTCACACAGATGTACATGCGGGCAAACACCAATGTACATTTAAAAAAATTAAGAATTAAAAAAAAAGAAGCCGGGCGGTAGTGGTGCACGCCTTTAATCCCAGCACTTGGGCAGCAGAGGCAGGCGGATCTCTGAGTTCAAGGCCAGCCTCGTCTACAAAGAGAGTCCAGGACAGCCAAGGCTACACAGAGAAACCCTTTGTTCACAAAGTAGGCTTTTGAATGACAATTTGGAGAATGGAAATAGATTGGAGATTGGAAATAAAAAGGAAATAGAAGGTTGTGGGCACCCTGATCAGGGACCAGGGGCCGTTCAGTGGGAGCACAGCCAGGCAGCAAGGCAAGCAGTTGTCAGTGGAGTCAGGGAACCTTGGGTGCTGCTTTGGCTGTGAAGGAAAATAAAAGAGACAGAGGTGGGCCTGGTATATAAGCCTGTAATCCCAGCTGCGCAGATGGCTGATCACAAAAGGATCAAAAGTTCAAGGCCAGCCTGGACAACTTAGAATTTGTGAGAGAATACCCTGAGGATATAAAGCTAAAGGTGAGAGGGAGGCGGGGCTCAGTGGTAGAGCACCTGCCCGGCATGTGCAAGGCTCTGTCGCCACTACCGTACACACACAAAAAACAAGCACATCGATGGGGCTGGAGAGATGACTCTGGTTCAGAGCACTTACTGCTCCTTCTGAGGACCTGAGTTTGATTCCTACCAGCCACATGGCAGCTCACAGCCACCTGTAATTCTAGTCCCAAGAGGGCTCCTGGCTGCTGTAGGCCCTGCACACACCTGACACACACACATGCATGCAGACACAAGTGTAATACTTATACACATAAAAATAAAAATGTTAGCCCGGATCCGAGCAAGGTACCTCCGTCTTTGAGCTGGAGGGCGCTTCTTGCTCCTCTCAGTGTGGTCTTGTGAACGCCCTAGATTTGCCTGTCTGCTTCTTCCCCAGGAGATTAGCTAGGGTGCTGAGCACTTGCCCGACTGCACCTCACCGCCCCAAGGTCCATGCTGGGAATGACTTCCTGGTGGTTTTAAAGGTGGACCTCTTAAAATGTTTTAAAATTTATTTTTGTTTGGGTGTGGTGGTGCACACCTTTAATCCCAGCACTCAGGAGGCAGGCGGAGCACTGTTAGTTCAAGGCCAGCCTGGACTCATGTATGATGGTGCCTAAAGAGGCCAGAAGAGAGCAACAGATTCCCTGGGCCTGGAGTTACAGGAGATTTGAGTTGTCCAAAGTGGGTGCTAGAACCTTTTGGAAGTACAGATGTATTATTAACCATTGAACTGTTTTTCCAGCTCTTAAACTTTGTGTGTGTGTGTGTGTGTATGTGTGTGTGTGCACGCACACACACACATTGTTATGCATGTGTGTGGTTGTGTGTGCCCATGGATCATTCTCTGACCCTTGTCAGAACCTGTCTGTCCCTTGTGCTTGAACCTGGGAGCTCATTATTTTTCAGTTAGGCTAGCAGGCAGCAAAACTTCTTTTTTTAAAAGACATATTTATTTATTATTATGTACACAGTATTCTGCCTGCATGTACCCCTGCAGGCCAGAAGAGGGCATCAGATCACATTATAGATGGTTGTGAGCCACCATGTGGTTGCTGGGAATTGAACTCAGGACCTCTGGAAGAGCAGCTAGTGCTCTTAACCTCTGAGCCATCTCTCCAGCCCAAAATTCCTTTTTCTACACCTGCCCAGTGCAGGGCCTATAGGAGTTGGGTGGCTTTGTTTTTGTTTTTTGTGTTCTGTTGTTTGGTTTTTCTATTTTTCTTTCTTTCTTCTTTTTGTTTTCCGAGACAGGGTTTCTCTTATAGTCCTGGCTGTCCTGGCCTTGCTTTGTAGACCAGGCTGGCCTCGAACTCACACAGATCCACCTGCCTCTGCCACCCGAGTGCTAGGATTAAAGGCCTGTGCCATGTTGTTTGCAGTTTCTTCAGACAAGGTTTCTCTGTGTCGCCTTGGCTGCTCTGGAACTCACTCTGCAGACCCTGCTGGCCTTGAACTCACAGCAATCCACCTGCCTCTGCCTCCTGAGTGCTGGGATTAAAGGCATGCGCCAACTCCTGGCTTAGATGGCTTTTTACATGAATTCTAAGGCTCCAAATCCAGGTCCTCATTCTTTGGACAAGGTTTCTCTGTGTAGCCCTGGCTGTATCCTGGACTTGCTCTGTAGACCAGGCTGGCCTCGAACTCACAGCAATCCACCTGCCTCTGCCTCCCGAGTTAGGTCCTCATTCTTGCTAACCAGGTGTTCTTCCTACAGAACCATCTTCCCTGCCCCAGGTTCGTCCATTTCCATACCCTGCTTCCGTGATACTTGACGAGGGATTACTTTGATATGTGACCTATAGTGATGCCAGTACCCTAGGCCCAAGAATAGCTTGATCTTTATGATATTAACAGGACATCTGGAGCATTGGCAATAACCCCGGGAATGGACAGACTCGCAGTGGATACATTGGGAGGCTTAGATGTTCTTCAGAGGGTTGGATGGTGAGCCAAGTGCAGGGGCTTACATCTGGAATCCTCGTACATGGGAGTCTGAAACAGCCCTATTGTGAGTTTGAGGCTAACCTGAGCCACAAAGTGACATTATATCTCAGCAAAACAAAAGTGTGGAGGATCAGGAGAGATAGTACACATGAGGACCAGAGTTCAGATTCCAGGATCCACATGAGTGCTGGGTTGGGCATGGCAGCTGCCCCAACCCCACTCCAATTCCAGAGCTTGGAAGGCAGGAACAGGAAGGATTAGCAGAGCAAACTCTGGGTTCAATTGAGAGACCCTGCCTCAGTAAATAACGTGGAGAAGAAAACTCTTAATGTCAACTTCTAGCCTTCAGGTCCACGTACATATGTTGCATGCATACATATATGAGCACTTGCATAAACATGCATACACACACCACACATGCACACACATGAAAAGGAGGTAGGGGAGACGGCTCAGTGAGTAAGAGCACTTGCTGCGCAAACAAGAGGACCTGAATTTGATCCCTAGCACCTATCTAGAAGTCAGACGTGGCATATATGTCTGTAACCCTAGCATCGTGGACTGGAGACAGGTGGAGCTCAGTGGCCAGCAGGCTACCTGCAACTGTACATGTTGGGTGCATCTTAAGACTGTCTTGGGCCAGGTGTGGTGGCGCACGCCTTTAATCCCAGCACTTGGGAGGCAGAGGCAGGTGGATCGCTGTGAATTTGAGGCCAGCCTGGTCTACAAAGTGAGTCTAGGACAGCCAAGGCTACACAGAGAGACCCTGTCTTGAAAAACCAAAAAAAAAAAAAAAAAAAAAAAAAAAAAAGGACCCTGTCTCACTGGGCGGTGGTGGTGCATTCCAGCACTTCCGGAGGCAGAGGCAGGCAGATTTCTGTGAATTCTAGGCCAGCCTGGACTACAAAGCAAGTCTAGGACAGCCCATTGTACACAGAGAAACCCCTGTCTTGAAAAACAAACAAAACAAAAGAATATGGGTAAAGAGAAAGATAAAACATTTAAAGAATTTAAAATAGAGAGATGGGAGGGAGGGACAGAGAGGGAGAAGGGGAGAGCACACCAGAGTACTGTACAGGGGATGTGAGACTGGAGAGGACCTTGGGAGCAACTGTATGGCAGGCTGTGGAGACAGTAGATTGATGCCCTCCAGAGAGGCACAGTTTGCAGCTAGCTGGGATCAAATGCACTTTCTGGGGGGGGGGGGGGGTGTGTCTCCAGGGTCCCTTCCTCCTGCCTTGCTCCCCTCCTGTCCCTCTCGCTCTATCCATGGGTCCTGGGCTGTAGTAGGTGGTACAGGGCTACAGATGCTGTCCTGGGTGGGGCATGGGCCATTGGCAGGCTGCGCAGGGTCCTCTCCTTTGTCCCCCGTCACGGCTGCATCTGTCTCTTTCCTCCACAGGGGGAGGGGTTGCACCAACTACGCGAGGCTTTGAAGATTTTAGCTGAGAGGGTTTTAATCTTGGAAACAATGATTGGGCTTTATGGTGAGTAGAGACAGACAGGCGGTCAGCCAGCCCAGCCCCTGCTTACCAGCCTCCCCGAAACCCTGCTGGGGTGGAACCAGCCCGAGTCCAGTTCTGAGGCTGAAGATGCATAGGCTACAGAGGCTACCCCACCCTGAGTGACTGTCGCCTCTCCATGGGGAAAGACCCTGCTCCTGGACTCCTCCTCGAGCCTCTCGCTAGGCAGGTGAAGTAGTTTACAGGACTTCTGGTGCTTAAAAACAACAGAGGATGAGATTTGCAAGAAATTATGGGCAATGAAACCAGACTCCTAAACTGGGCGTGGTGGCACACACCTTTGATCCCAGCTCTCAGGAGGCAGAGGCAGGAGGATCTCTGTGAGTCCAAGGCCAGCCTGGGCTACACAGAGAAACCCTGTCTCAAAAAACCAAACAACAAAATACAACAACAGAAAGGAAGACTGGAAGAGAAAAATCAAATTCCTAATCAGCAAGGGATTGTGGGTAACAGTCAGACTCATCATAAAGGGTCATGGGTCAGTCAGAGCAAGCCCACAGGACTATGGATAATGGATGTAGACTCTACTTGAGCTTTAGCTCTGGAGAAGTCATGGGCAATGGAGCCAGTCTCAGACCTACAGGAAAACAGGCTATATGCAGCTAGAGTCCAAAAGTGCAGGGAACTGAGCGTGACGGAGGCAGATAGACTCAGGACCCAGAGGAGTCTGGGTATTGGAGCACTTGCCAGTTACAACCAGCTTTCCCATAAACTTGGTCAAGACTCTCACAGAGTCTATAGTTGTAGTATATCCAGAGTTCCCTGTCAGGGCTCAGGAGAACCTGACCCTTATGGCATTCACCCTCCAAAGTCCCCAGCCCGAGCTATCTGAGAGGCTAGGTCTGTCCGACACTGGTCCAGACGCCTGCCCTGAAGCCTATCTGCAGCTACCCGCCTTTGCCTCCATTGGCTCACAGCCCAGCCCTTAGAGGCCAGACTCTGCTCCCTCTCTTCTCGGTCTCCCATCAGGCTCCTAGCTTACAGAGCTTCCTGCAGCAGCAGGCTCAGCTGGAGCTCCTAGCCAGACGGGTCACCCTGCTGGAAGCCATCATCTGGCCAGGTAATGGCAGGGCGGGCAGGCAGGGGCAAACCCTCCCACGATGGGCCTGGGATGGGCTTGGGCATGAGGAAGATGCCTCCCACTGCTTGGTCTGGGCCAGAAGACACTTTGCCTCCTTCTGCCATCAAGAAAATAGAGCCTGGCACAGTGAATTAGCTTTCCTGTTCTGGCAGTCACCTATCGGTGCAGGCTCCAACATAGCCAACAGATGTAGCCCTGCCCTTGTGCAGTGTAGGGCTGGGGTGGGGTCTGGCAATGGTAGCCAAAGCCAAGAAGAGATAAGTGACTGAGTAGTGAGTACAGATATGCCTCTGGCCTGCTGGGGGCATGGCTCCATGGTAGAGCACTTAATTCACTAGTACAAGTCCTTGGGTTCAGCCATCACCATGGAGGGAACCTGTTCATGGGGAAACAGTCTAGGAGGGCTTCCTGGAGGCGATGACCCAGTGAAGACCAGAAGGGCAAGGATCATGGGTGAGTGAACAAAGCAGAGGAAGAACAAGGCTGAGAAGTCTACAGAGTTTTTTTCCTCAAGGTTTCTGAGAGGTGGAGACTAACCAGAGCAGAGCTGGACTGGGAAGGTTCTAGAAGGCAGGTTCAGGCACCTGGCTGCTGGAATGGGGCTAGCGGGCGTGGGGAGATGGGCTGGCCATCCATGGAATGGGCCGTCCCTCACCTACCCTCTCAGAATCCCCATCCCATGGGCTAGCCTTTGCCCCCTCCAGCCTATATGCACATCAATGCCCAGAGGTCTCCATAGTGTGTCCAGCCTCCCCTCTTATAAAACCAAAAGCAGAGGCCCCTAAGGAGGAAGGAGGGGCAAGGTTAAAACCAGTCCTTTGTTCCTCAAAACCAGGAGGCCCTAGCTGAGCACTAGGCTCAGATGGACACTGAGCCCTGAAAAGCAGCTGGCCTTTGGGGAGCTGTCTAGAGGTCACTGTAGACTTAAAGGGGGGGTACCCAAGGATGGGGACCCCGTTTGGAGTCACAAGATACCCGGCTGTGCCATGTGGAGCGGAGACCACCACCTTGACAGGAGACCTACTATGAGATAAGATCTGGAGGTTGGAGTGTGTACTGTCCACGTCAGGAATGGTGGCTACACGCCTATGACCCCAACCCTGGGAGGAGGAGGAGGAGGAGGATAGCAAAGTTGAGGCCAGCCTAGGCTACGAGGCAAAGCTTGGTCGAAAAAAAAAAAAAAAGTGCACATAGTCTGTTTCTACTTCCCACCCATTAGCCACATGGCTTCTCTAAAGTCTGGAAACTTTTGCAAGACCTCCATCCACCTCACCAGCTCTGTCCCTGCCTTAGGAATGAAGACCGCCCCCCCCCCCCTTCCCTCTTAGCACTCCATTGCCCTCCAATGGCCAGAGGGATCACTGGAAACAAAGACCCAAACGCCAGACTTGAAGGAAACATTGTAAGATTTCTGGTGCTCCCTCCTTTGCATGTTAGTGAACAACAGAAGGATGGTTAGGTGGCACAGAGGGATAGAAGAGCTGGGGGGGGGGGGCGCTGCGACCCCATCCTTAGCTGGCTGTGCTTCTGACAGCCCCTATTAGTGGCCCACCCCTAAGCAGCACCCTCAGTGAGAGCTGGACCTCATCAAGTTTCCTAGGACAGGGAGGTTCCCCAGGCAAGTGCCCTTCCTGGGGCTTGACCCCACAAGGAAGACAGCTACCCCATCTTCTCCCTGGCTTTGGGGGGCACTAACGGATACTCACGGCTTCCTGGACAAGAGAGCTCCTTGAATTTTTGAAGGACATTAGTTTTTTCAGGGACAAGTATGCTATGTTTTACGCTGGAGCTTATGTGCGGACCAGGGTGTACCTCACCACAGGTCTCCCCTTGGAACTGACTTCAGTCTTTGTTGGCACTACCTAGGCTCTCAGGGCCTATCTGAAAATGCCCTTGCTCTGAGAAGTCAGACACCTGGCGCCATACAGGGTCCTTCCCCTGAGGCTGCCTGGGGGCAAAGCCCCCATTCAGGCCTTTCCTCCAAATGGTTCTTTAACCCAAGGAAAGAGGAAAGTTCTCTTTAGCCATCAGGCCACTTAGCTATGAAATCCAATGATCCCGAATCCATCTTCACTTCAAATAAGCTTCACAAACTTGATCATTGCTGGGCGTGGTGGCACACACCTTTAATCCCAGCACCCGGAGGCAGAGGCAGGTAGATCTCTGTGAGTCCAAGACCAGTCTAGTCTACAAAGTAAGTCTAGGACAGCCAGGGCTGTTACACAGAGAAACTCTGTCTCAGAAAACAAAACAAAGCAACAACCCAACAAAAATTACTTAGGGGGCATTACCCATATATCAAACATGTAAATGTGGCCTTCATTAGGCAGTCAGGCATAGATGGCCAAGTGTCTCTCTGGGCTGGGGGCTAAGAGGATGTGGGGAGGCAGCAGCCAGCCTTATTTCCCACAGCTCCATCTCTAGGATGCCTGGGGTACCCTGCTACCTCCCAGGGTGAAGAGTGGGCTCCCTGTGTGAATGTTCCCGACATACCCTCTCTCCTTCTTATTCCCTGCGGCAGAACCAGAACTGGGATCCGGGACAGGTCCTGATGACACGGGGGCCCCCAGCCTCCTTCGAGGAAAGAGGGGAGGACACCCAACCAACTACCAGATCGTGACCCCCAGGAGACGCAACGAGAGGGGCTGAGAGGGCTCCGCACCAGGCTTCCTCCCCTAGCCTGCACTTGGCCAGCTGCCTCCAGAGACTGCCAGTTCCTATTTATTAATATCCTCAGGGACTCCTGTGCCATCTTGGCCTTGGGGTAGGTAGGGCTCAGTGACAGCAACCTATCTACGACAGACTAAGCAAGGACTGGGCTTCAAAAAGTCAGGGCTCCCTTGCACCTGGCCTATTTACCTCTGTGAAATGGGGTGAGAAGGCCTTGAAGTGGGGTGGGAGGGGGTACAAGGCTTCAAGTCACCTTAGCTGTCTAAGGAAGGGACCAGGGACTCTGCCTGGCCCTGTGGACATGCAAGGATGGGAACAGAAGTATCAGTTCCACTCCTGCAAAACCTGAGGCAATCCTGTGTGCCCCTCCTGTTTTCTGGTGCTGAATTTCCACCCGAGTCTGGCTGCGGAATCCCTGACTGAACGGTTGGTGCTTCTTACATCAGTTCTACCCCAAGCCCCCATTCCCCCAAGTGTCCCATAGGGGGATGGGGTGTGTAGAAGGGACTCTTATTCCAAGCATCGTCTGCAGATGCAAAGGATTGCTATGTACTGGACAATAAACGTGCCCGCCTGGCCCTACCCAGCTTGGTCTCTATATGCTGCACAGGGCCGCCGGAAGGGATATTGGGACAGGAGCCCTGTGGTCCTAGACACCAGGAGTCACCCTTTGCCATCAGCCACTCATTCACTGCTTGCTCACTCCTTCATCCTCCCTGGTGCCAACACAGAAGATCCGAACACGGCAAGTGCCACTCAGGAGGCCTGGTTGGAAAACAAATCAGCTTTTATTCTTACAAAGTACCAGGGCAGCAAGCTGGGGCCCACTCCTGCTCCCAGGGATGCTTTCAAGACCCCACCACGCCCTCGGTAGCCAGGGCAAGGACTCAGACCAGGCCTACCCTTGGACTATGAGGGCCCAGTGTCCTTGCAGTGGGCAGGACCACTCCTCCCCTCAGTCATGAGGGGCTCAGTATCCACTAGCCCTTCAACCAGCAGTGACACTGCGCCTTCCACACGCCCTGTAGCTGCCAAGGCCACTGCAGCCTGCTCAGTGGGGAATCCCATGTGCTGGAGCTGCTGCAGCCTGGGAGGTAGGGACAAGGAAGAGATGTCAGGCAGCATGGCTCCCACCTCAGGAGGCTGTACCCCTGCCTGCCCCCGTCTTACCTTAGAGAAGACACAGAGGACTTGGGCAACCACAGTGGGTTCTGAGGACCCTGGACTGATGCATCAAGAAGCGAGGCCTGGATCCCTTCCTGTAGCATTTGCTCGTCTAGGGCTGCCCACATTGGTGTTCCTGGAGCAAAGCTGAACCCAGCCCAGTCCAAGCCCCTCTCTGAGTCCTTCCATGTCAGGCCTGGTGGGAGCTGGGCAGAGCCATCACTGTGAGCCCAGGAGCTTGGTAAATCCAGGTAAGGAGGTCCAAGAGTGGCAGGCCTGTAGGGACAGAGGTAGATGGCCTGGGCTGCCAGCCACTACCACAATTTCTGCCGTCTAATGCTGAGGCCCGCCCCCCCCCCCCCCGCCCCGGCATCACCCTCACCTTACTCCAGCAGGGTAAGTGACAGGCAGTTCAGCTAGACTGCCTGGGGTGGGAAGGAGCCTCAGTGGCCAGCCCCGGGCCAGAGTTCTGCAAAGAACACCTTCCTGTAACAGCTGCAGTCTCCGCTCTGAGAGCTCCAGCCACCGGAAGGCCCCAGCAGCATCTGCCTGCCCAGGGCAGGGCGGCTGGTCAAGGAAAACCAACAAAATGAACTGGGGGAAGAGTATGCTGGGCATTGCCATGCATCTCCCCTTGCTACATCCCCCGGGACATGTTCACCCACAGCAGCAGCTGAAGCTGAGAACAAAAGGGAGCTGCCTACCTCAAACTAGTCAGTCAGAGGGGAGAACCACACGTGCCTTCCCCAAACCCTCTTGCCTACTTTCCCCAGCGACCTCATAACACTATTCCCAGATCCGTGTACCTCAATACAGAGCCTCCCACGTCGGCCAGACCAGGTAGACACTTTGAAATGGTCCCGTGACTGCCTGTATGGTAACTATTTTTCCTATATCTTGGGAACAAAGCTTATGTTTAATATATCAATACCATAAGCCCTAAGTTGGCCCTCTGCTCCCTGAGAGCCCCAGGCTCACTCCCACCCTGAGCCACCTTCTTAGCTAAGCCTATGGCTAAGCCACTCAGCTTTGATGCCATCTTCCCACAGAATCCAGGTTAGAGACTTTTAGGGTCCATTCAGCTCTCTCAAGCATCCCATGGGGTCCTCTGACTGTGACTAATATCTCCACCTGGCCATGAGCCCTGTCCTCAGCCCAGAGCATGGCTCAAAGGAAGATGTGTCAGGAACAGATGTTTGGTCACCTGGCATTGCTTGGGCACGACTCCCTTGTACACCCCAGGGGCCCAGCCACAGGTCCATGTGGTCCCTGGGCTTAGGCAAAGGATACAGGCTAGGCCAGCAAGAAGGCCACAAAGGAGCTGTAGGAAGGGTGGCTCAGAGCTCAGCAGCGGGGTCAGGGCCAGCAGCAGCCATGGGAGCAGCCATGGTGGCAATGTCCCCTGAGGCCATCCGGGGTAGTAACTGTGCCCTGCCAGCATGGCCAGATGGACAGGCATATACCCACAGCCTCCAGCTGCACTGAACACCCCGAGGCCTGCCAGCAGCGCAGCCAGCAGCCCGGTAGCCAGGGCAAACAAGGTGGAGTTGTGCAGGAAGCGCAGAGTACCCAGGCGGCCCTCCTGCCACCAGCCCAGAGTGGGCAGTAGTAACAGGCTCAGGAGCAGGCCTGGCAGTGCAGTGTGGCCCAGAGCATGGGTCAGCAGCCGGTGCACTGGGAACAAGGAGAGTGCCAGGTCAAAAGGATGTACTATCCTTTACTAGGGCCACCTTTTAGGCCAGCCTCCCCCACCCAGGATAGAGATAATCACTGGTAGAGGGGACCAATGACTTCTCAACATCACAGCTGCCCTCTAGTTGTATTAAAAGGAACCAACAGGCAGTCTTTTCACCAGCAACCAACTACTGAGTGGTGCTCTATCCCAGGCACAGTGAGGCTATTTGTCACATTTACCCATCTTTTACAACGTCTAGTAGAACGACCTACTGCTACAGAGCTGTGTGACCTTAGAAAAATCACTTCACCTCTCTGAACACTTGGGTTCCTAAAATGTAAACTGGAGGGAAGTTTGGCTGAAACCTTAGTCCTTATTTCCAGGGGAAGCTGTCAGAAAAGGGCGCATTCAGAACTCCTACCACAGCTTCCCATCTCACTTTCCGTGCCTCCTGCAGGGTCCTCTGCCCTTTTCCTTGACTGTGGATGAGCTGGGCATGTCTGAAGGCTAACTTGCCCAGGATGGTGTCCTATGGTTGCATGACCACCACAATATGCACACTAAAGCCACTGACTGGTCTCAGGCCTTCCGATTAGTGCCTAGCTTCCTTCAAGATTCTTGCGGCCAGTCCTCACCCTGCCAGGGATCCATTAGCAGCTCTGGACTCAATGTGAGGCTGGGGCCGGCCCCCAATAACCACAGGCAGCTCAGCAGCAGCATCAGGACTGAGGAAGCAAGGGGCAGTGCCCGGGACAGTGGCCCAGGGCGGCCCCAGGCACGCATGGTTTGGTTGATGGTGGTCAAAGGCGGTCCTGAGGCTCTGTGCTGCGGATAGACAAAAACAGTAGCAAATTATTTTTGCTGCTTTTATCCAACTCCCTCTCAATCACTTTACCAAAAGCCTCACTTTACAGAAGCAGAAACTGAACCTGCAGAGACAGGTCCAATAGCTTGGCCATCATGGCCTCAAGCCCCAACCTGTCTACTACTTATTAGCCACCCTCCTGTCCTACCTGCCCATGTGTCTGGGATGGGCAGGGGCCATGCATTCAGTCCTGATGGGGCCAGTGTGGTAGTACACACCTGTAATCTTAGCACTCAGGAGCTGACACAAGAGGATCAGGAATACAAGGCCATCAGAGATGCAGGCACCTGGATTTGCTTCCCAGTGCTGGAAAAAAGAGAAAAGAAAGCTTTAAGAGTTCTTGACTACTTACTGAGTTAAAAACCAACCTGGTGGCATGAGACCCAGTTTCAAAAAACCAAAGAGTCTGGTGGGCCCTGAAGTCCCAGTGGAAGGTACAAGGCCAAAAAAGCCAAACTGAGGCCCTTCACTGCCAAGAAGATGGGGTGCATTCCCCTTAGGAATGGCAAAGTCAAGACCAGTTCTAGTCTCCCACTTCCTCCCTCCTTTCTAGTGTTCCCAGCCGCAGGGAGTACTGATCCCTCAGGTGCCCTCAAACAAGGGCTGAGGCCCACTAATGCCACAAGCAGTGTGGGGTTAGTTGAAAGCGAGGCTACAAGAGTCCTACCTCCCAAGTTTTACAAAGTGATTCAGAACGGTGGCACTATTTCCTCCCCAGTCCTGGCCCTAGCCTCACTTTGCAAAGGATATTCCAGTGTCCGCCTGGGCAAGGTTTCTGTTGAACTAAAGGTTTCTTCTACGCCTGCTCTAGCTCCCAAATGAGATGGAGACCTATGGCATTTATAACACGCTTTAAAGCACTATAGCTGGGCAGGTTCTCATCATTTTATGCTGTTCTCATCTAGTCTATGCCAGCCGAGCCTACTTCCCAGCCACACGCCCTGTCTGTCGTCACCAGTCCTCTAGTCTTGCCCTGGCCACCTCTGCTTCATCTTTGTACTCATGGTGACTACCTCATGCCCCAAGCAACTCTCTTCCTCCCCTCACGGCATGGCGACCTCATCTCCAGTCATGTCTGTGTCCCCCCCACCCCCCAACCAGGGACACCCCCCTCCTAGGATTACAAGTCCTGCCTAAACTCTCCTCCCAACTATCGGCTATTCAGCTCCTTATTAAACAGAGATGATGAAAGACAATTTTTACATGACACTGAAACAGGAGATTCTTTAATAATAATGACAATACCCGAGTCTGTTAGCACTTATCTCACTGAGGGTTCAGCAATTAACTGAATGTACAGAGACAACAGTGTGAGTGAGGGTCACCTCTACAGTTTCCTGGCAGGAAATGGTGATTAAGACCCATTTTCTTACAGGGTGGTAAGAGAAAGGGATAGGTGGTGGCCCACAACTTTCTTTTTTAAAATTTTGTTTGTTTTAAACAAAGTCTCACCACATCAGTCAGCGAAGTGACCCAAGCTAGCCTGGGCTGTGAGGTTCTCCTGTCCCGGTCTAGGCTTTGAGTGCTGGGTCACAAATCTGTACCATTGCACCTGCTTTGGCCTCCAGCTTTCTCAGTGGAGCCAGTGAACCACCTCACTGCTTACTGGCGGCATCGGTTTTACAAGTTTCCAAGTAAAGGCCCCGCTGGTCCAAGCTCTGGCCTCTAAACATGGTTGCCCACTGCCCACGCAACAGCAAAGCTTCCCTCCCCACCACAGCCAGCCTTGCCTCCAGGCCTTGCAACCAAAACCTAGACATTCTCTCAAGTCCTCTATCTGAGCTGATTCAGGGCAGAAAGTGGATTCTAGTTACCCTCTTGCCAAGGCCAGTTTCCTATGGGAAAACCATGGAAATCTCCTCTGCCTGCAATGTCCTCTGCTCCCGCCCCTCAATAAGCAAGCTCCTACTCCTTCCTAGATGGTGAATTTTATCTTAATGAGAGCAAAGTTTGGCTTTCCCTTACTCAAGTGGTTTGAAATAATGACAGGAGGCTCCCTCTCATCTCCAGATTCACCAGGCTGCTATTTCTTGCGCATAGTCAAGGTTTTCTATTTATTCACTGAAATATTAGCACGGCCCCTGGTCCTGCTGGGGAAGACCTGTTGTACTGGGTTGAAGTTCAGAGAAGCGGGTAGATTTTTACCCTTACCTGGAGGCAGGGTCACCTAAACTGAAGCTTCCTCTTGCAGCGTCCCACAACCATTCCATCCCTGGGCACTAAGGGACGGCTCCATGGCCATACAGAACTAGGCCCCGAGTCCTCTTCTCTTTCTTGGCAGTGGGGGTGGAAACCAGGGCCTCACACATCCTCGGCAAGCAGTAACACTGAGCCTCTATCGCCAGCCATAGCTTCACTGAATAAAACGGAACCTGTAAGCATCAATGAGCGCAGCTGGGGCTCCTAGAACGCAACACGTGCTGCAGCCCTTCCGCTTACGGATTGCACATATTGAGATGCTGTGAGCCGCTAACTGACTGACTCCAGTTGCCTGGATCACCCACCTGAGGAAGTCAGTTCACATCAAACGGGAAATTGGTGGCCACACCATCCTGCTCCCCCACTCCTTTCCCGGACTCCCGCCAGCCATATAAGCTCCAGCGGTGAAACTCCTCCCTCCCTCAGAAAAGGTGTGACACGCCTACGTCTCCCCCACATGGGCCCTGGTTTCTTCAGTCCTCGCCCGCCATGCTGTTTGTCTGTGTCTGTAACTCTTTAAAAAAAAAAAAAAAAAACAAAACCATCTCACTCTCCAACAGTCGGCCTCAGTGTCCCCTTGGGGACCCTCGTCAGAGGCTTCCAGAACTATGCACCATCACACCCTGCCTACCTTAACTAGGAAGCCAGGAGGGCAGAATGGAAAGTCAAGGGCAGGGAAGATGCTTCCGGGTGGTGCACAGATGGGGGAGTCCCGGGGTCTGGGTCGAATTCAGCTTTGTAACTTTGGGGGGGAAAGTACTCAGTTTCTCGGGCCTGGGTTCTCTTTTCTGTTAGAACAAGGGTCTCGATTGAAAGATGATGATAGGGCTTTTCAACTCCGACCGTTATTGGGGTCGGGCGCGCCATTCCGGGCTTTCCCTCCCAAGCCGACGGACCTCAGTTCCCTCTCCCGCCCGCCCGCTCGGGCCACGCGTCCCTCCCCCCCCCCCGCCCGCCCCCTCCTACCCTGGGAAACCGGGTTGGGGGGGCGGCTCGCCTGGAAATCGGGCCGCCAGCTCCGGGCCAAGACCTAGGTGCCCTAAACCCACGGCGCGAACACACACACACACGCACACACACACACGGGCGCGTGATCTGGCCCGCCGATTAGTCAGCAGTTGTTCCAGGCCGGGATCCCTTCCCCGCCCCTCCCCCAGCCCTCCCGCCAGCCTCCGTCCCTCCCTCCAGGGTAGACTCTTTAGAGACGGTCCCTAGAGCCGGCGGGCGTAACCATTCCAAGCCCCGGAGCCTCGTGCTGAGACGGTCCCTTTGGTTTGTTGGTGACACTCGCTCCCCAGCGCGCTGGCGCCTGAGGTGCCTCTGTAACCCGCGCGTCACGTCCGGTTCGGTAGAGAGAGGATCGGGTCAACGGTTTCGGGAGCCAAGAGCTCGCTAAGCCGCGGCTCGTTCCTCTTGGCCCACCCCCGTGGCCCGGCCCTGTGGTAGCGTCCGAGGTTGCGGGTTTCGCGCCTGCGCAGTGCGGCGCCTAGGGGGAACGCGAGAGGGAGACGGACGTTGAGAGAACGAGGAGGAAGGAGAGAAAATGGCGTCCACGGGTAAGTGGAGTGGGATCGTGGTCGCGCCGGCGGCGGCTGGGGCACCCAAACTGGGGGTCGCTCGTCTCTGGGGGTGGCGGGGATGACTGAGTGGAATTGCCGAGAAGGGGTTGGGAGTTCCCCGCCGGGGCCCGACGAGCTCCGGGGGGAAGGGGGGGGAGGGGGTGGTCTGCGTTCCCTTCCCCTCCCCCCACCGGGCGGGCTGGTTCTAGAATCTTCCGGCGCCCGCGCCGCGCGCGCGAGGGCCTCGCGGTAGCTGGGGCGTGCGGGGGGCGGGGGCCCCGCCTTGGCCTCCTTTTGTGTGGCGGTTGTCGGTGCAGGTGCTCCCGGCCTCCCGCCACGTGGGCGGGGCCTGCGGCCTCCGGAGGCCCAAGGGGTACCGCGGCCCGGCCTGGAGGCCAAATAACCCCGAAAGGCACGTGAGGCGGGGTGTCGGTTGGCGGCTTGAGCATCCGCGGCCGGTTGCCCCCGGGTCACCTCCCCTCCCATTGCTAGCCTGAGGGCAAGTGTTTCTTGTCTAGAAACTCCGATAAAAAACGAATAAACAAGACAAAAAAGGCGTCGCGAGTGTGTAGGCTGAGGGGCGCCGGCTTTTGAGTAAGAACCCCCCCATTATCCTCCAGGCCTGGCCCGGCGCTACGAAGCTGCCTCCTGGAGGGCTCCCCCCAGCCTCGAGGCCTGCTCCGCCTTTGGACCTTAATGGGTTCCCCCAAATCTACCTTCTCCCCACATAGAGGCTTGGATTTTTTTTTTTTTTTTTTTTTTTATCATGTGTTAACTCCACCTCCTTTCCTACCCAAAAAAGCGCAGTGCCTTTCCCAGGGTCCGTTTCTCAGCAAACGGCGCTGAGGATCGGTTGTGTAACAAGGTCCGTCAGGACCCGGGAGTTAAGAGGCTCTCCAGAAAGAAATTTCTAGCATCTTTGATCTAGGAGAAGCAGAAAACCTTGGCCCGCACCGTTTCCGTAGGCCTGTTCGTTAAGCTACCTGGCTTATTTACTTCTTGGCCCTATTGAGGGCAGGGTAGAGACTTTGAAAGTCCGCGGCGGAACTCTAAGATGTGATAGATGTTTTGGTCCTTACCGAGCCAATGAGTGTAGCCTGGTCTTCACCAGCAGTTAAGTGGCATGGTGGCGGGATTTGTGTGTGGGTTTTTGTTTTTGTTGTTGTTGGTTTTTTGTTTTTTGTTTTTTTTTTTTTTTTTGCCTCTGGAGGAATCTGGGGTCTGATAACGTGTGGCCTTGGAGGCAGTAGGAGAAATCGAGGGGGAAGACAGGAAAAGCTCTGGGTCCTTCGTTTGTGCTTAGGAAAGCTTCCAGCATCACAACTTGATGGCGCCAACGATGTAGTCAGTAAACAGGTAAATGCTGAGCTTTGATAGCGGACTACCTAGAGCACCTCTAAGCCAAGCCGCAGGCACTACAGCCAGTAGAGTTCCTATTGGGGAATGGTTTCTTCGGTGGTCCTTCTGCCTTACTCTTAGCCCCTAAAGCCCACAATGGCAACTGCACGGTTTTGTTTTGTTTTGTTTTGTTGCATGGTGCATCATTGCCACTTTCTTTAGTCATCTTTGTTCAAACTCTGCTGACAGCCACCGTAAACCAAATTCGAGCTAAAAGCGCTGTCAACTATACCGCTGTCCCGGCCCTGCTGAGGGAGCCTTATTTTAGTACTCTAGTTAGACCTTTTAAAAGTTCTCTTGACAGTGGGGAGAGACAGGCATCTCTGAGTTCAAGGCCAGCCTGGTCTACCGAGTAAATTCCAGGACAGCCAGAGTTACACAGAGAAACTGTCTGAAAAACAGCTTTCTCGAGCCCTTCAGTTCTTAAAGCTAACAGTCCTAACAGTTACTCTAGGTGGCTTTGATGTAGCCTAACCCTCCAAATCTTTTCAGCTTGGCTATGACTGCTCTGAAGTAAGCCATTGCCACCACACCTGGCTGCTCCCCCCGACCCCCTTTAATTGAAGTCTTTCTGGTTTTCTAGACAGGATTTTTCTGTGTAACAGCTCTGGCTGCCCTAGACTCGCTTTGTAGCCCAGGCTGGCCTTGTACTCCTGGATCCGCCTGCCTCTGCCTCCAGAGCGCTGGGATTAAAGGTGTGCGCCACCACGCCCCACCTAAATGAAGCCTTTAGCTGCATATTTGGGCATTTAAAAACTTGTTTTTCCAATTGTTAAATTATCTGGCTATTCAGTGTCATGTCTGAGACTGAAGGAGGCTAATGCCCTGAGTTGGGATTGAGTTTGGGGAGGGCGGAAGTGCTGTAGTGGTAGTGATGCTTTTCTTAGCCCTCCGCTTTACACTGATCTGAGGTGGGCAGCTGTGCTGTGTCAGCATTGCCCACTTTACATAGCCGCTCTTGTGTAAGCCTTTTGCAAACATTGAACTTGAATTCTGGTTCTCAAAAATCATTTATTACACAGAAACCTCAACAAAATGTAGGTTTCAATATCTGGGCTTAGATGCTTTGTTGGTGTATTTTACAAATGCTACATGGAAGGAAGTGAAGGTGCTAGCCATGGTGGTGGGCCACACCTTTAATCCCACACAGCGCTAGGGAGGCAGAGGCAGGATTTCTGTGAGTTCCAGGCCAAACTAGACATGGTGGTACACACCCGTAATTTCTTTTAAGTTGTAGAGAGTGCCTTCCTTATAGGGTCTATAGCAAGTTTGAGGTTAGTCTGGTGTACATGACTAGTTAAGGTCAGCCAGCTAAGTAGTAAGGTGTTGTTGTTGTTTTAATATTTTTAATTTATGTGCATTGGTGTGAGGGTGTCAGATCTTGGAGTTACAGACAGTTGTGAGTTGCCATGTGGGTGCTGGGAATTGAACCCGGGTCCTTTCGAAGAGCAGACAGTGCTCTTAACCACTAAGCCATTTCTCTAGCCCCGGTGGTGGTGTTTTTGAGACGGGTTTCTCTGTGTAACTTGCCTTGTGCCCCAGGCTGGCCTTAAACTCAGAGATCCACCTGTCTCTGCCTCCTGAGTGCTGAGATTAAAGTAGTCAGACTCTTGTCTCAGAAAGCCCCAAAATATGTAGCATTATTGAAAATGCTTCAGGATAGCCAGGCATGGTGGCACACGCCTTTAATCACTGAGAGTTTGAGGCCAGCCTGGTCTACAAAGTGAGTTCAGAACAACCCAGGCTACACAGAGAAGCCCTGACTCGAAAAACTAAAAGAAAAAGGAAAAAAAAAATGCTTCAGGATGGTTTGTTGTTGTATTTTTGTTGTACATGTCTTTTGGGCAGTTTAGTGATACTCGGGGCTCTGAATTTAAGGCTGTAGGGAAGTAAAGTAGTCGCGTGAGGTGCAGAAAAGTAGAAAGACAGTCAACTTTTGTTTTTCTTTTTCAAGACAGGATTTCTCTGTTTAAAGCCCTGGGTGTCCTGGAACTCTGTAGACCAGGCTAGTCTTGAACGCAAGAGATCTACCTGCCTCTGCCTCCTAAGCGCTGGGATTAAAGGTGTGCGCCACTGTGCCCACCATGCCTGCACAGTCAACTTTTAAGAGATGAGTTCAGGCCAGGTGTTATTGACAAAGCCCTTTAGTCCCACACTTGGGAGTCAGCAGGAGGAGGATCTTGGGTGAGTTTGAGCCCAGAACAGCCAGGGCTGCCCAGACAAACCCTATCTTGGAAAACCCAGGTGGGGGTGGTGGAGGATGAGTTCAGGAACGGCTGGGCCAGGGAATTGTGAAGGAGGCTTTGGATTGCATGCAGTGAGCAAGACTCCATAAAGAAACTGTTGCTTTTGGATGAGGGACTACTTTCTGATGGGAAAAGAAAGGCCCCTTTTGTTCTATCTTAATGGCAGTACTGTCTTTAACACCAAACAAGATGCCTATTCTTGTAGAGAGAAAATAATCTGGTAGAATTATTTTTTAATTGCTCTGCCTTTAATAAAAATAATACCCAAAGCCCAGTGCAGTGGCATATGCCTGTAAGCCCAGCTTTTGGCTTTGTTGTTGTTGTTAAAGTTGAAATCACTTTAGGTTTTTAAAAATGGCAATAATGAATCTAGAGTAATTTTTTCCCTACACCCATTAGTGCTTTTTACTCCTTGCCAGTCTTCACAATTCTATTAGCCTGGTTTCGGTTGTATGCATATGCTTCTGGAGTTGGAGCCCAGGGCGTCCACAGTGCCAGGTTATAGGCACGGTAGTAAGAGTGTACAGCTGCCACTCAGGTACGCCCATCCTTTACTTCGGCTTCACTGGGGTTCTAGCTTTCTGTGACATGAAGATATGGCTGTGACAATAAGCCCTTTTTAGGGGTTGAGCGTGGTGGCAGATGCCTTTAGTCCCAGCACTTGGGGGGCAAGGCTACCCTGTCTTGAAAAACCAAAATATAAAAATAAAAATCAGCCCTTTTTAGAAATAACTGTCAGTCGTGTTTTGTGTCATTCTATCTCACTGTTCCTGTGCTCACTCATGTCGTTCCAGCGCTGGGAGGCAGAGGCAAGTGAGTCTGAGTTGGAGGCTGTGTAGAGACCTTGTGTTAAGACAACAAAGATACTGGTCGTGGTAGTGCATGCCTAGTCCCGGAGTGGGAGGTGGGTGGCAGAAACTAATGAATCCCTGAGTTTTAGGGAAGGACCATTTATTTATATGACGTTAAGGTTGATGCTGTTTGTGGTCTTGGTTTCTATTAACCTTAAGATAATGATCACATCTTTGAATTGCTCTCTGGTGGTTGAGATGTTTATGGTCATAAGAATATGCAGCATATATGTAAGTTATTCCTGCTAACTCAATTGATCTTGACCCCATCAGCTAGCAGCCATGTTCAGACTTTGTGTATTTTACTGGCTTAACTTAATTGGTTTGGTGTTGAGAGATGTGCTGTGCTAACGGGGACCTGCGACTGTGTGTAGGTCTACTCTAAACACATAAGAATTATTCCTGCCTGAATTCCATCTGTCTCCCCTTTCTTCACTGGGTTAATATTTTTTTTCCTTGTTTCTTCTAGATTATAGTACCTACAGCCAAGCTGCAGCCCAGCAGGGGTAAGTCAACCTTCTGCAACAATACTTTTCTTTGGTTAATATTTTAGAGTATGACACCTTTTGTAATTGTAAAGGTTATAGTAATACAGTCAGTGTGTTCTGTATTCAATTCTTGTGTTTAATTCTTTCTGCAGCTACAGTGCTTATACCGCCCAGCCAACTCAAGGATATGCGCAGACTACCCAGGTAATCCCAAAGACAAGGATGTAAGCATGTGTAGTTAAATCTACAGAGAGATATTTCAGTTGGCCACTGAAACAGTAGCTAGCAGATCTCCCCCCACCCCCACCCCTGAGACAGGGTCTCTCTGTGAAGGCTCAGCTGTCCTGGACTCACTTTGTAGACCAGGCTGACCTCAAACTCACAGAGATCCGCCTGCCTCTGCCTCCCAAGTGCTGGGATTAAAGGCGTGCATCACCACACCTGGCTAAAAACTCAAGAATTTCAATCTTTCAGAATGAGGATTTTAAGTGAAAACCTTTAAAACCTGGAAATGGGCTTTTTTAACTTCTTAGGCTAACAGTAACTACTTCACTGCAGTCTTGATCTTTCTGCATATTTTATTCTTAATTTAATGATCATTGTTCTTCAAAGGAAGATATATTAGGACTTCTAAAAAAATTGCTTTTATGTACATTTGTGTGAAAGAGAGTTGGGTCCACTGGAATTTGAGTTACAGGCCAGACAGTTGTGAGCTGCCATGTGGGTGCTGGGAATTGTACCAGGATCCTCTGGAAAAGCAGCCAATGCTCTTAATCACTGAGCCATCTCTCCTCTCCCATATTAGGACTTTTTTTTTTTTTTTTTTAAGATTTTTTTTTTATTTATTATTTATACAGTATTCTGCCCACATGTGTGCCTGCCCACCACAAGAAGGCACCGGATCTCATTACATACAGATGGCTGTAAACCACCATGTAGTTGCTGGGAAATGAACGTTTGGAAGAGCAGATGGTGCTCTTAACTGCTGAGCCATCTCTCCAGCCCCATATTAGGACCTTTTGCAGATGGAAAAATTGTACTGCATAGCTATTACATAACTTGCACTAGTTAATGTGCAACCAGTCGGTTTTGAAAATTAGTTTCTCAGTTGGGCGTGGTGGCACACACCTTAATCCCAGTACTCAGGAGGCAGAGGCAGGCGGATCTCTGAGTTCATGGCCAGCTTGGTCTACAAAGTGAGTCTAGGACAGCCATGTCTACACTGAGAAATCCTGTCTTGAAAAATCAAAAGAAAAGAAAATTAGTGTCTCAGCTCTTGCCAATATGTAAGTCTATGTTTAAAGACCTAGGCCAGTGACTAGAGAGATGGCCTGAAAAAAAGTTATTGCCACTCAGCCTGACAGCCTGAGTTTGATCCCCAAGTCCCACATGTAGAGAGAACCAACTCCTAAAAATTGTCCTCTAACTCGTACATACATACCATGGTACATGTGCGATTTTCCATCGATCAAATTAGCAATTAAATACTTAATCAGTGATAGAATGTGTACAAGTACTGCAGAAATAATTGAGGGGTGAAAATTGATCAGGAATTGGAAAGTAATCGTTGGTAGAATGTGTGATATGCTGGCTCCAGTCACCAACATCTCAAAAAGCCAAGGATGGCATATTCCAGAAAGTAGTTCCCTGTGTTATCAAGAATTACCTCAGCTGGGTGTAGTAACTTATACCTTTAATTCCGTGGCCAGGAGACAGAGGCAAGTGGCCTCTGATTTTTGAGGACAGCCTGATTTACATAGCAAGTTTCAGGCCAGGAATACACAGTATATATATATATATATATTTTTTTTTTTTTTTTTTAAGAACAAGAAACTCTTAATTCTAAGACAGGCAGGTAGTCATGTTTCTGGTAGGTTTTACTTTTAGTTGGCCTTTCAAATAAATCTATAATAGAAACATGTTAACATTGAAAGAACAGCTTATTCTTTATCTGGTTTTAAATGTGTTGATGTTCAAGTTTAAAAACTATAATCTTGATATGCCAACAATCGTAAGCAAACATGAAGTGCTCTGGGTTTTTTGTTGTTGTTTTGGGTTTTTGTTGTTGTTGTTGTTTCTTGTTTTTTTGTCTTCCAAAATGGAGTTTCTCTGTGTAGCCTTGGCTGTTCTGAAACTTATTCTGTAGACCAGGCTGGCCTTCAACTTATCTCTGCCTCCTGAGTGCTGGGATTAAAGGCGTGCACCACCACTGCTTGGCCTGGTTCATTTCCTTTTTTTGATTTTTGTTTTGTATGTTTGTTGTTTGAGGCAGAGTTTCTCTGTGTAAAGCTGTCCTGGAACTCTCTTTATAGACCAGGCTAGCCTCAAACTCACATCAATCCGCCTGCCTCTGCCTCCTGAGTGCTGGGATTACAGGCGTGCGTCACCACACCAAGCCGCCCTGGTTCATTTTCTTAAAGGAGAGTTAATAGCTTTTATTTTTGTGTCATGCTAAAAATTTGGGTCTCAAATCTGGCAAGATAGCTGGCTAAATCTTCCATTATCCTTCTGTGTTCATTTTGTGCTGCCAAGTTACGTACTTG
Organism: Acomys russatus; assembly: GCF_903995435.1. Taxonomy (NCBI): domain Eukaryota; kingdom Metazoa; phylum Chordata; class Mammalia; order Rodentia; family Muridae; genus Acomys; species Acomys russatus. The sequence goes on along the minus strand of NC_067158.1, from coordinate 11,359,390 downwards.
TGTCCATATTGCTCTTGAGGGCATTTTGGTTTTGGTTTTTCTTTTTCTTTTTTGGTTTTTCGAGACAGGGTTTCTCTGTGTAGCCTTGGCTGTCCTGGACTTGATTTGTACTCTGTGCCTGGCTAAGGGCATTTTTTTAATCTCTCGGTTAACTGAGATTTTGCCTAAGTTTTTTGTTTCTAGGTTTACCAAAACATAAACAAATTTGTATAAACGTTCATAGTTTTTAAGCTAATTTGACTTGTTTTTATGTCTTTGTTCTTGTAATTTTTATACCAGAAAGCAGTATTTTCCACTTTGATTCTCCAGTTTATGAACTAATAAGTCAGTTCCTTAGTTTGCTAAGTTACATAAGTTCTCTTGTGAAGCTACTGTATGCATTTCTTTGGAGCAGGCATATGGGCAGCAAAGCTATGGAACCTATGGACAGCCTACTGATGTCAGCTATACCCAGGCTCAGACCACTGCCACCTACGGGCAGACTGCATATGCGACTTCTTATGGACAGCCTCCCACTGGTAAGGCCAGCCTTCAAGAGACTAGGTGATAATGTTAAGGGGATTTGCTCAAAGGACTATTACTCTTATCATGGTCTGTACATTGACATCTGGAGATCTTTTATTCTAGGAAGTTTTTTAATTTTTCCTTGCTCTTAATTCTGCTTGCAGACTATCCAATATAGTGTGGGTGGAATAAGTTCTAAAAGAGAAAGGCACTAAACTTATACACTGTAATACACAACAAAATTGAACTAATGTAAAATATTGTGCTAATGCTAAGAATGAGCCTTTTAAGTTGAGCTGTTTAAAAATCAAAATGGTTTTCATATGTTTGCTTCATCTGATAGTGTACCCTCTACTTTTTGTTTTGTGCTTTCCACAGTAGAAGGGACCAGTACAGGTTTGACTATCCTGCTCATTCTTGCATGGGAAATGCTTTCCATCTTGTCTTACCCTGTAATGTTAACCCTTAGGTGTTTTCATTTGTTTAAACTCCAGACTTTCTAACATCATACACAAAGGTGCTAATGAAAAAAACTGCTTCAGGTACCATTTGCAGATCCATGCCCTTATAATTTGGGGAAGGTTTTACTGTTGAACTTTACTTTGGTCAAGCCTTAATAATAGTTATTTGCCTTCCCAAAGGTATTACTCCAACTGAATCTCCCTGCTCCCCGAAGACTGGATTGCATGATTAAATTTATTTAAGGGAACAGACTGCCACCCTGCATGTACATGTTTGTCTGTTCTATAGCACAGGCACATTTTATTTTCTGTTTGAGTGTTATGAATTGTCTTAATCCATTTTCTGTTTTAAGTGTTACGAATTTTTTTAATCCATAGTGTTTTAAACATAAATAGCATTCCAAGACACTAAAAAGAGCAACTGGTCCATATATTATATGGAACATGTGGAAAATGTGATAATTTTTGCCTGCAGAGTGCTGTATGATATAAGAAAGTGATAGAAATGTAAAGACTTCATCTTCCAACTATCTGAACTTCTCTGGATTATATTGGTGATAGGAGAAATACATGGCGTGTATCTCATTGTCATGGGTTTCATGGGAAGAACTTGCTAGCCTATCTTAACGACTCTGTAGGAATTAAAGTTTTTATCTAACCTAGTACAGGTGTGGGGAGGAACTAGGACTGTAGATTTAGAGCATCGTGACTTAGATCTAGCTTTTGCTATCCCTAACCCACAATCATAAGAAAGTGGGGTTTTTGTTTTGGATTTTCGAGACAATTTCTCTGTTTGCACTGGCTGTCCTGGACTCACTTTGTAGACTAGGCTGGCCTTGAACTCACAGAGATCCACCTGCCTCTGCCTCCCAAGTGCTGGGATTAAAGGCGTGTGCCACCACTGCCTGGTTGAAAGTGATTTTTTTTTTTTTAAATCAAGAGACAAAGGTCTAGGCACTCACCTTTAATCCCAGCACTCAGGCGGCAGAGAGAGACAGGTTGCTCTCTGAGTTCAAGGATAGCCAGGGCTGCACAGAGATGCCCTGTCTTGAAACCCTCCACCCTGGGAGTGGGGACAGAGTTCAGTCCTGATTGTGAGCTTAGAAAGTGTAGAACATTGTAAGCAAAAATAAGTGTGGCTTTGAGTCAGGGATTTATGTTTCATGGTAATAAGGAGTTTGTGCACACTAAGTGATTCTAAGCACGTCTCATACCTCATGTCTGCCAACTACTTGTAGACTGTAGCAATCAAAATTAAACCTAATGGTTATAAGTAAGAGCCAATGGATAGGAAGCAGGATTAGGCACACTTTGCTGTACCCCTTGCTGCCTTTACAGCTGAAAGTCAGAGGGAATGCATAGAAATAGACTGTTTTCTTCTAGGATTCTAAATGAAGCTCCAGAAGAAAGGTGCTATAAATACATATGCATCTTACTTACACGATTCAGTTGATTTGGGGGGGGGGGGGATATTCCCGTAGATCAGGCTACCTCGAACTCACCGATCAACTACCTCTGCCTCTCCTGTGCGCTGAGATTAGTGTGCACCACCACGCTTGGCAATTCGAATAATTCTTAGGCTGTAACTTCTACTGTTCACTGTAAACAAAATTTCTTTGTGCAATGTTTCTTACCACTCTTTGCTTTGAAGAAATCACATAAATGTGCGTTTAGTATCTTGTCACTATTCTGGTTTTTGTTTGTTTGTTTTGTTTTGTTTTGTTTTTTATTTATTTTTATTTATTTATTTATTATGTTTTGTTTTTTGTTGTTGTTTTTTGTTTGTTTTCATTTTGCTTGGCTCCTTATGTGGATGCTACAGATAAATTAAAAGACTGTTTATTAACCCAGTATCTATTCCTGTGCTATTACTACAACACTGCAGTTTAGAGATAAAAGTTACTGTCTTGATCAGTTTGATTTTGTTTGACTTTTGTGAATCTTACAAGTAGGGGAAGACCTTACAAAGATTAATTGGACAGATGGACTTTAATTGTAGTTTAAATGTGTGCTGTGTATGGTTAACTTTAGAACTTTGCAAAGAACTTAAAAATAAATAGGGCTGGAGGTGTTGCTCATTACTTTGCTACCACGTATGTGAGGCTCTGGGTTCTATACCTAACACTATAAAACAAAAAAATCCCATTTCAAGTGAACAACATGCCAACTCAGTTGTTTTAGAGTTCTTTTGTGAAATATGTTTTTATTAGTTTTCACCAGTTCAGATGGGAAACTGCCTTTGTATATAATTTTATAATCTTTGAATGTTTGAGAAGAGTGGAATGTGCTACAACAAGTGATACTTTAAATTAAAAAAGAAGTTAAGCCAGATGTGCTAGCACAGGCCTTTAATCTTTAATCCTAGTACTTGGGAGGCAGAGACAGGCTTGTCTGTGTGAGTTCAAGGCCACATAGCAAGTTGTAGGAACTTGAAGCTAGTCGTGGTGGTTATATGTCTGTAATCCTAGAAATCTGGCAATTAAAATGAAAAACAAGGGATTGCAGATAAGCTTAGGCAATTTAATGATACTGGTTCTTGAGCTCTCTTTGAGAGTGTGTGTGTTGTTTGTTTGTTTGTTTGTTTTTTAAGATTTATTTATTACATATACAGTGTTCGGCCTGTGTATATGCCTGCATTAGATTCATTATAGATGGCTGTGAGCCACCATGTGGTTGCTGGGAGTTGAACTCAGGATCTTTGGAAGAGCAGTCAGTGCTGTTAACCTCTGATCCATCTCTCTAGCCCTGGAGTGGGGGGGGGGGGTGTGTGTGCGCGCGCATGCGTGATAGTCCTAAATGCAAACTAAATTAAATGGTCTTAGTTCAAGATATGTTTTAAATACTAAAACTCTGTTTTTGTTGGAAAGTTTTGGCTTGTTATTTCAAGACAGGGTTTCTCTGTGTAACAGCCCAGTCTGACCTCAAATTTTACAGAGCTCTACCTGCCTCTGCCTCTGGAGTGCTGGGATTAAAGGTTTGTGCCACTGTTACCCAGCTGATGTTTTTTGGTGGTGGTGGTTGTTGTTGTTTTGAGACAGGGTTTCTCTGTGTAGCCTTGGCTGTCCTAGACTCACTTTATACACCAGACTTGCCTCGAACTCATAGCAATCTGCTTTTGCTTCCCGAGTTCTGGGATTAAAGGCATCACCATGCCCGGCTCTTTTGTTGTTGTTGTTGTTGGGTTTTGTTTTTTTAGTCAGAGTTTCTCAGAGTAATATCCCTGGCTGTCCTTGAACTCACAGAGATCTGCCTGCTTCTGCCTCCCTAGTGATGGAGTAAGGCCCTGCACCACCACACCAGTCTGCCTGCTGATTTTGTTATTGTTGTTTGGTTTGTTTTTGTGTTTTGTTTGTTTAGGTTGGTTTTTTGTTTGTTTGTTTCCAAGACAGAATTTCTCTATGTAGCAGCCCTGGCTGTCCTAGAACTCATTCTGTAGACCAGGCTGCTCTCAAATTTAGAAATCTACCCACTTCTTCTCCCCCAAATGCTGGGATTAAAAGTGTGTGCTGCCACTGCTGCCCAACTGGGTTTGGGGTGGGGAATGAGTGAGTGTGTTTAACAAGATTCTCCTGTGTAGGCCAAATTGGTTTGGAATTTGTGATTCCAGAATGTTGGGATATTTTTTTAGATATTATTTATTTATCACATGTACACAATGTTCTGCACACCAGAAGAGGGCCTCAGATCTCATTTTAGATGGTTATGGGCTACCACATGGTTGTGAGGAATTGAACTCAGGACTTTGGGAAGAGCAGCCGGTGTTCTTAACCTCTGAGCCATGTCTCCAGTCCTAGAGAATACTTTTGTGTGTGCGTGAACTTAGGTTCTTTGTGTGTGGATCTAAGCATCTGAGCCAAGCTTTTTTAGTGCATCGCGTCCTTGTGCCTGTTGATTGTGAAGAAGGCAAAGGCCCAGGTCCAGGAAAAGTGTGACAACGTGCACTAAGTGGCAGACTTTACTGCATAATCTAGTGCTGCTGTTTGCCTTTCCCTCCCTTTCTGGAACATCTTGCTTCTT